>NC_080671.1:393174861-393774861 GCF_030247195.1 Topomyia yanbarensis | reverse complement strand
ATCCTTACACGTTGAATACACATCTCAAACGTACTAGGTTTATTGGAAGCAGTTTCTGCGTTTGTAGTAACGGTGTTCACGACATCGAGGACGTTGTATGGTCATGCCTTATAGTACCGGGTGTCGTGACAGTCTTAGCTAAAGGATTATTTATTCATTTTTTAAAAAGAGTTGTGAGGTTGATTTCTTTTTACAGATCCTGAACGAGTAATTACATAGCATGATCGAACACTATTCCAGCGAATCAGCAGTTGAAAACTGTCGTCAATAATAGGTGCATTAGATTTTTTGTGTGTGTTGTTGGAACTATTTATAGTCATTGAAATATTATAATTCTGTATCAATGTCAGTTTTTTTGTAAATAATGATCTTAAATAGAACTTTTTTTGAAATAAGTTTCGTATCTGTTCCAATTCGCTTTGTGATAATTAAATAATGAACAGAAAACTGCTTTTTGAAATAGTGCGGAGGTTCTTGGAAGAATATTAGAGTCAACATAAGAATTGTAATTAAATCACTACAAATTGTCGGTGTTAAGTCAAACCCGACTAAGTGACATTGGATTAATTTCGAGAGAATGTTAAAGTTTGAATTGCGGTATTCTTTATGATATAGGCCTCACTAATTCATTAATTTCTCGGCCTACAATTAATGGAATGCGTAAAAATTGACATTAGCTACATTGCTTCGTTGTTAAGAATCAATATAATAACACAAATACGCTGAAAACAGTGTAATTCTCGTGTATGAGGGCAGCGAAAACTCGAATCGAGTGCTCTTATTGTTGCGCAACTATTTGACTCAATGCGTTGCACAAAGATAGCAGACACTGCTCTAACCAACGGCTTTAAATGAGTAGGGTGATAATAGAAACATAGCGAAAATGGGCTCATCACTCTAATTCGGAGAGAATGTTCGCTATTTATTGTAACATATTCTAAATCTGACAGAAATCGAATGTAGCTTAAGAGATTATTTTATCCAGTGCCATCATTATCCTACTTTTTAAGATTTTACGACTTAGTCCGGTCTTACTTAACACAATAATCGGTGAGCATCCATCGATATGTCACACTTGTCACTCCTGAAGTATAGACGAGTTACTGATTTGTTAGAATTTTTTTGTTTGCTGACACCGTATCAGGATGGAACAAAATCGTCTAATATAGGTCATTGGACCAACGATGCTCGAAAGGTCCCAAGAGATAATATGAATTGTACTATTATTTCATGAGCAAAATGTTGAATGCGTCATTTGGAATAAAAAAAATTCTCATAAACTGCGCTTGTTAACCCACTCTGAATATTCTACATCAATAGAACTTCACCTCCATCGAATCGAGAAATAAAGATTGTTTAACTAATATTTCAGAAAACATAAATATATGCCCTTTCTACATGTTGTTTTAGGTTTTGCAGACATTCAAACGAATATTCAAACAAACATAGTTACAGTGGCATGTTTATTTCAAAGACGACTTGTGATGTATGTTTTCTATTCTATCCCGACTTATGTCCAATCACTACACGTTGGATGCGCATTTGCGGCGTATTAGGCTTGCGGAAGCTAGTCTGTGCGCTTGTGACGAGGGCTATCACGACATCGAGCACGTTGTCTGTGTATGCGCCGAGTATTTGGACGCCAGGTCTCATTTAAAAGATTCCCTTCGGGCCCGAGGTAGACCACCCAATGTCCCAGTTCGAGATATGCTAGCAAATCGCGATCTCCACTATATGTCCCGTATTTATGCTTTTATAAAAACGACAAATATCCCAATCTAGCCCTTCTCTTTTATTTCTCGTTTTTAGAAGTTTCCTCCTGCCTTGTAGAACTGATCAGGTCCAGAGTGCCATTATGTAACCGCCGTCGCCCTTACTACTATGGAAACTGAAGCGAGAGCAACTCGAGGTCCGATGACTTTTTAAGGATTCCCCGCGGGTCCGAAGAATACCATCCGCCAATCCGACCTGCTAGACTGAGGCGCTAATTTGTTTTGGTGATCTCCCGTTTGCCCGAAAGTTGCCAGTTTTGCTCTTCTCTCCCGGTCACCATCTACGCCTTCTCTACCCTGTCCTTGATACAACTGCTTCTACACCGATTTTCGAAATAAGCCCCCCTCTGAATATCTAGACCAAGCATAAGTCTCCGATTAAAAATCAAATTTGTATTCCGTATTCCTAGTTTTAAGATAGCTGTAATTTTTACTCTTTGTTAAAATTATTGTCCCCCATCTTGTAAATAGAATTGTAGTTTTAAGACATCTGTGAAATTTCTCATAAATATTTCTTTCCCCTTTTGTGTACCAACTATATTGTTAGTTTTAAGATAACTAAAATATTTCGTAAAAAAACTATTACTCCCCCTCTTGTATATCAAACTGAATTCCTTGTTTCAAAATTTTTCATAAAAAAATCTTTTGGCCCCTCTCTTGTATATAGAATCTCATTTCTAGTCTTAAGATAGTTGTAAAATTTTTCTCTTTTATAAAAAAGTATTTCTACATTGTTATCTCCTAGTTTTAAGGTATCCCAAATGTAAAAACATAAGAATTTGGCACCGCCAAGCTAACGCATTTGTGCCTATCAAATAAATGAAATGAATAAAAAAACGTTTTATTCTGAATATTATTCGAGTTATAATAATTTCTCTTATCTAAAAATAGTTACTACCAAGATAGGCAAGGCTGACATTAATCAATTCTTTTGTCACAAGATGCCGCAATAAATAATTTCCTTAACTGAAGACTATTTGAATGTGCATTAAAAATGACATTTGTCGCAAAAACAAACTAAGTTACAAGCTCCGAATCGTTTCAGATACGATTATGCAAATGGGTATGAACACTTTAAACCTGAAGCCCTAAATGTTGGTTACTTGTAAACCCAGTTGTGCAATCAAACGGTATTCGCCATATACTGAAGCATTGGAACGTTGAAACACAAACCGTGCTCATCGAATCATTAACCGAATGACCTTATCGTTAATAAGCGCCTTCTGCTGCATACTAAAGCAACATGTTCTGATGCAACGGATATCAAGTAAAACGCCCGCTGGCTCATTTGGACATGTATTCAGCGTTCCATTTTCTGCAGCAACATTCGTATTGATACTTTAATTGGAACTGGACCTCAGGTGGGACCGATCCGAACTCTCCACGAAAACGATGTGCTCATTATTATCTCTAGCTCTGAGAAGGTGCCGCAGCCTCGCACGGGGTGACAAAATGTTTCAGCGTTTTCAAACCAGATACCCTTGATAGAAATATTCCCTGTAATTTTATTGATTTTCCAATCGCTCCAATGTTGTTCTGATGCTTCCGACGGATTTCTTTCTGATGGATAAAAAATAATCGCATGGAGCTCAAATATTTTGTGGCAGTAAATCGAGAGCATATTTGCTTAAGCGTACCTAATATTTATTGGTCGATTTGTTGTAATCCATAATCCGCAATAGGAGAATTCCGCTTTTTTCCGCAGGGCGCGTGTCTACTCTTCACACATTTCGGTCTCACATATGCTTCCACTAATCGGAAAATCGCTTGATTCGCCGCGATTATTCCTTCACTGGTTCACACTTCTGCGGAATCCGCAATCGGTACAGATTGAGTCGTATGCTTGTGCCTCTCTGCGTGCCTTTTCTCGTTTCCTATTCCAGGCAATGAAACGCACACGGGACGATAAAAGAGTGTGTACGGAAAATCCCAAATCCGTCACCACCAAAGCAACAATACCTTCACGCGAAAGACGCGACGAAAACACACACGCGTAAACACAAGATCATTTAAATCACTTATCTGTCTAAAATAAAAAAAAAAAACTTTGCTACACGAATCGCGAACACAACGAAACCCTACCGAATGTCAATCGTGAGCATCCGACCGAGCACGAAAGTTGTCCGAATTCCGAACCCTCCGGATCGGACGTTTGTTTTTAGCCACTTCGGGTCCGAACGACAGCCGCGATTTTGCCCGAACCAATGTCAACTACCGAACCGCACCAACACGCGCACGAAAATTGTAAACAAATTTCACTTATTCGCCGATGGTTCGCTTCAACGTACGAAATTTTAGACGAGTTTCACACCGCACACACACTGAAACCTGCACAGGCGTCCAACGTCAGACGCATACACTAGGGCAAGCGAAAAAAGAGATGGAAAAACTCCTTGACGGCAAACTTTTCACTGTTTTTCACAGAAATTTGCTCGCTGGTGGAGCAATAATATTGCACTCGAACGCGTCCCGATCGCGAATCACTTCCGATACCGGTTGAGCCCACTTTCGGGTGCCACCGGGGGCTTTAAATTGCACAATTTTCGAAAAATTACGGAGCAAAATGCAATGGTCGTACCGTCGCGAGAACAATATACTTCAATCTGAGCGAGCCGAAGGGCCGTTCGGGCGCTGGACTGGTGTGCGTGCCGTCGGTGGACTCGTCTAATGTGCGTCTCGCGGAAGAAGGTGTGACTAGCGCAATTGATTTTTGTTTTCCACAGGGGACATTTACGGATGCTGTGTTTGTGTCTTAGCTATCGCGAGATGGGAAATGGGCTAATGTATTGTTTAATATTTCCAGGTGAGTCAAAGTCATTTGGCGATAGGGTTTTCTATCGTTTGTTCCTTCGCGTGTATTATTACAACTATTCAACCATTATTAATTTGCCGCATTGGCACCGTGGGGTTAGGTATCGTCTTCACATTTATAGTTAGTTTTTGCCTAATTTGAACATCTAAATATTTTTTGCTACAACTATTGTTAGCAAAAATCGAACAGTAATGAGCAGACAAACGACTGTTGGCCGAGATATCAGATTCAAAATTTAATGATTAAACTTTTCTAATTATCTAAATTCAAAATCAATTTTAACCAAACAATCCCACAGATAAAGGGTAAAGAGCCTATTCACACTCTATTACGGAGTTACTCGGCCTACAATTGCACAAATTGACATCAACAGCATTGCATCGTTGTTAAGAACTAAGATAATAACGCAAAAGCGATTCGAGTTTTAGTTGCGCTCAAACACGAGCATTTCGCCATTTTCAGTTCGTGTTTGAGCGCAACTAAAACTCGAATCGCTTTTGTTGCCTTACCATTGAACCCAATGAGTTGAACAAAAATGGCAGACGCTGCTCTAATCAATAACTTTTAATGAGTTTATAGAAAACCGAGTTGATGTAATTTAGAGTGCCGTGTGACAGGAATATTCACTACAAATTGCCAAAGAAGCGGAATCTGGTACAGTCGTGATTCGCTGGTTGGACACTTTTTAACTGGACTGCTTTTTAGTTGGACCTCCGCTAGTTGGACCATTGTCCAACTAAAAAGCATCTGAACGCCAAAATCTCGTGTCAAATTTATTTTGACAATCATTCTGACAATGTTTAGAGATGTGAAGAGATGCATTTACACTGCCAACATTTCCTTTAACGAGTTTTTAACATTTGTCAGTCGGTCCAACTAGCGAATCAAATACATTAGTTGGACAAGGCTGTGGCCAAACCAGCGAATCACGACTGTACTACCGGGACCGGTCGTTGACAGGAATAATTACGAGAATTGTGTGGTTCAAACTTCCGTATTCCGGAATCGGCAATAAATTGTTTTGATGACTGCATTATTCTTTAATAATAGGGTTGATATGCCGTATGGCAGAAATGTTAATAAAAAATAGTTCGTCTGAAAAACCGGATTTCGGAATAACCGGAATCGATTATAAAGTGCTTACGTATGCCAGGATGACTTCACATGTGACGTGTTTTCATTGTTCATCGAAAATCGAATTGATGTAATTGGATGTGCCGCGTGACTGGAGTATTTATTTTAAATTCTTGTCCGTTGGATCGGGATTTAATGGAATGGATCCAAAGGTTTCCCCGTAACCCCAGATGACTTTTCATGTTTACATTGTTCATAGATCATCGATAAACTTCTTCATGACAGGTATAAATGTTGTCCGAAAATTGCCTATTTGATTTCAAAATGAATTCATAGCGTTAAAATATCCCAGTCAAAAGGGGCAAGTGCTGGGTTACGGGGGGCTATTTGCCACAATCTGACTTTTATTAAGGTCTGATAACTTGTTCCACTATATTTACACACGATTCCACAATTTCCCACATTTGTTGGCTAAATGAAGTGCACTAGACAAACAAAATACAAGTGAGAACACACCAATTGTTCAAAAAACAATTTAATTTAATTTAATTTAATTTAAGCTAAACATGAACCGCCATGTTTGAAAAACGCAAAAACAACCAAGTCCTTTTCAGCCGCCAGAAAATTTGTCTAAGTGTTGAAATTGCCTTTAAATCGCATTCGCAAATTGCATTTGTTCCGAGGGGCAATTAGCACAGACGAGTTGAGTTAAACGTCAAACTGTTTAAATCGCCTGACCATGTTCGTCCGCGGGCTAATGTGAAAATTACAAATAATACTTATTTTCGGATTCATTATCTACTCACATATACTTACCAGTATACTAGGCAATCACCACCAAATTATAGGAAGAATCAATGGTGAAATTGGTATTGCACTCCAAAACTTACCACATTCTGCCGTTCATTAAGACTCTAGGTCAGAGATCTTGTTCCACTATACTTACACACGATTCCACAATTTCCCACATTCTTTGGCTAAATGAAGTTCACTAGACAAACAAAGTACAAGGGAGAACACACCAGTTGTTCAAAAAACAATTTTAAGCTTAAGCCAAACATGAACCGCCATGTTTGAAAAACGCGAAAAACAACCAAGTCCATTTTAGCCGCCAGAAAATTTGTCTAAGTATTGAAATTGCCTTTAAGTCGCATTCGCAAATTGTACTTGTTCCGAGGGGCAATTAGCACAGGTGAGTTGAGTCAAACGTCAAACTTTTGACGTAGGACTACGTCTTTGTTTTCGATATGGAGCTGCACTTTGCAATTTCTACAAAAATGGTATGTAACGAAAAGTGGTCCAATTTTAAACGCATATGATTCAGCCATCTCACGATCAATTTTCAAATTGCACATTTGCACATATCGCCCAAAATACTTCTAAGAATAGATTCCAATAGATTAACCCAAAGATTTTTGATATCATGGCATTAAAAATTTAAATAATGTACAATCTAGTCAAAATATCGTGCATTTACACGCAAAAGATAGCGCTTCCCAAGTCCGGCACGACACATTTGTGTACCTAGCGCATTACGCTTCTATGAATTACGTCATCATCGACTATTTAAAGAATGAATTTGGCCCGACAAGCCCAGTTGCCTGTTGAATGGCAGGTGGAGCAGATCACTACGCTGTGTGCTTTACCAGCAAGTGTAGCTGAGTTAGAAGTCCGTTACACTGGCTGTGGAGGTGCGTTTCCCACGCCCTCTAACACGCGACTGAGCTTGTCCGTTCAAACACTATGTTTTCTTTTGTGTTGCACTCGTTTCTAGCACACTTTTATGTACAATCTCGAACACAATAATTATATTATTCGTACGCAAAATCGCTTGTAAATTCGAGCTCTATTTGCAAACACGGTTAACATAGTGTCGTGGTACTAGTTGTCCCTTTCGCTCTACCCATCATCATCAGCGTTGACGTATCTTACTTTGTGCGCTTGGGTTAAATGTTTGAGGCGAATACGTGTAAGTAGGTATATCTAATTAGTTAGCAGGGTTACCATATTTACAGATTTTTCTGTATTGTCACAGATTTTTTGAAATAGAATACTTCTAACGTTTCAATATGGGGACCCGTTTAAAAATATCGGCTGTGGCAGTCGCGTCAGATTTTGAACGTTAATAACTTCCATCATACTTAATAGAATGATTTGAGGTTTAAGGCAATTTTATCGAAAGTATGTTCCGCAATGTAGTATTAAAATTTGGAGTATGTATAACATGCATTAATACCGAAAATACTGTGTTTTAAAAAAAATCTTCAAAAACTGCCGAAAATGGTGAAAATTTTCAGCTCATCTCGGCCAGCGCCGTCAATATGGTGCACAAACTGAACACTTAAATGATGAAAAGTTTTAAATATAGGTCCGCTGCAGATTTGTTTCTATCAACATTCGTATTTGGTTTCTTGGCGCGAACGGATGGCTGTACAATACCGAGAAATATTTGTGAGCTGTACACGACTGGTGGATAAATCAGTTTGTGTTGAAACGTGCTACCAGCAGAAACCATCATTTTCATTTCTGATGGATGTAAGATAGCATACACACACGAAAAAAAACCGATTTCAAATCATCTGACTGAAACTCTTTCCTGATTGGTTCCCGCTAATTTCATGAACCAAGCCGCAAATCTGGTCAGAAAGAATTGTCATTTCAGTCGGTTTCAGCAAGTCCACTTGTCAGATGTCAATACCGGGAGAGGTGATTATTAGGATTCATCTCCGTGGATTAATTTGTGCAGCTCCGTATTAGAAGGCAGGAACAATTGGAAGAAAAATCTCCCACCCGGAGAATATTTTCTTCGGCAAACAAATTAGCCCTTATCAGCGCTATCATTCCATTAGAAAAAAATAAATTTGAAAATCTTGTCTTTCGTCAACCGCGCAAATAATTGACGTTGGAAAACAAATCGGCAACTTCAATTGCCAAACACTTAGAAACGATCGAATCATTTTCCCGTCAATTTCACTTTTCTGATTCAAATTTTTGTAGGTATTTTCTTGCTTCCGTCAAATTGGTCAGTTCATTTGTTTTATCGCAAATTTTTCGGATATTATTATAGAAAATAACTAACCCGATAAGAGGGAAGTTATTTTCCAAAGCACGAGATGGAAATTTCATTTGTAATTCTTCTGAGAACGATTTTGTGGTCCTAATAAGGACCGTTTGTTGTGATTATATCGCCGATGCCTTGCAAAAACAATGCGACTTCTGTACACGTCTAGTGATGGAGGCAATTTTGAGAGCGCCTTTGTTTGCTGCTGCTAACGGGGAGTATTCCTTCCAGGAACTAACGAAGCGGGTCGCCGGCGACAAGCGAACTGATTTCTACGATGATCAATAATTCAAATTGTGATAATAATAATTAGCGGATTTTTCTTACCGACAAACAGATTATGCACTTTTCAGTTCCAATAAAAAAGACGAGCATGTAAAGTCTGACAACCGAAGTGGTATGGGGTTTCAATTAAAAATTTTTGAATTATAATTTATTGGTCCTGAAAAGGACCATTGGTTTGTTTTATCGTGGGAGGAAAATACCGTTCATTTCCGATAGCGCCGAATTTCTCACAGGGTGACAGTTCCTGTTCCGTAGCATTTGGCTCCTCAACGTCACCAGCGGTTGAGATACTTTCGCGGATGGTTTTCGTTGCTGTCTGCTTGCGGACGATCTGTTTGGTACGGGCTATGGCGCGGAAATTACTGCTATTCTGGTGTACAACGAATGATGAGAAAACCGACCGACCAATATTTACGCGCGAATACGCACTACTATCACTCTCTTACTCGCTCGTTTTCGTGCCATGCACTTTTTCATTCCTTTCTGCTACTAATACTAGCATAACATAAACGAATACGCGTCTTTCCCCCACCATCTATTTGGGGCAGTGTTGCCAAACGCATTTTCAGAGTTACATCAATAAAATTTCAACAATATTTTCAAAGAATGTTGCAGATTTGAAAAGAAGAAAACTAGTTGACGATGGAAAACATTTCCCATTTTTAATTTTTTAATTTTAATTTCTTAACCATAATTATCATAACATAGCAATAAT
This sequence comes from Topomyia yanbarensis, assembly GCF_030247195.1. Classification (NCBI taxonomy): domain Eukaryota; kingdom Metazoa; phylum Arthropoda; class Insecta; order Diptera; family Culicidae; genus Topomyia; species Topomyia yanbarensis. The sequence continues at coordinate 393,765,142 of NC_080671.1, read as the reverse complement.
ATTTTCACCATACGATGCAGAAAGAAATCATAAACGGTTTATAACGCTACAGTCAATTATGTCAGTATCGCACCCATGGACAACAGTTCAATCCGGAAATAGAGAGCAGAAGTCAGCAGCATCCAACGAGAATCAAATTCAGCGCATCATTCGCCAAAGCGAACATAAACGGTCCTTTTCAGGACCACCATTATTTTAATGAAGAATTAATTAGAAGGCTTTCCCTTTTCCGCAAAATCCCGTTGATAACCTACATATCCATATAAATAATCCTAAGTGTATTCTACTTCACTCCGGTTATGTCTCTGATATTACCCACCCATTTTTTCACAATTTTTGATCACAGATTCTTTTTCATAGATGCCAGATTTTTGGCATTGTGATGAAAATTTCACAGATTTTCACAGATTTCTGGAATCGCCTGACCATGTTCGGCCGCATTTTTTTGACAGGGATACGATAACATAACAAAAATATTTTGTAATAATACCAGACTCGAAGCTAAACTTTGGAAAAATAATGAAAATATATTAAATGGCCGCAGAGAACATCCGTAAGGAAAAATGGGGTAAAATGCACCCCCTAAGGAATTATCATCCAACGTTTTCCCCTATAATAGTAGTTATAATGTTATGGGGAATATTTGAAATCTCGTGAAAAAATCAACGAAAAACTTTACATTGATATATTTACGGGGCAAAATGCACTAATGCAGGAGTAAAATGCACCACAACGGGGGAAAATGCACGACAATAAAGGGGCACAACGCCACACAACAACGGGGCAGAACGCTCCACAACAACGGGGCAGAATGGCCCGCAAAGAAATAGTAAGTAAACTGCATTGAATTTGAACAAATCATCCGGTTCGAAAGTACCGTGTTGATTATCGCGGCCTTGTATGAATTTCGTATGCATCAAATTTTCAGCTCTTAACTTATAGTCAATAAAATATCATTTAACCATACTTATCATTTTCCGGATTTAAGGTTAGTTATATCGAGAGATTCACAGAAACGTACACGACGCACCAACGGCTTCCTAAATGCCGCTGTAAGGTGTTCAGTAAGTTTTTGGTGTAAGCACTTGTATTTGCTATTTGCACTTGAGTAATGTAGCGGTAGTAATAAGCCTCCCATTTTGGTTTAAGCGCAAGTATAGTTTTTAAAAACAGAATTTGATTGATTAGTTTATCTCATTTAATCAATTTTATCAAATCTGTAATCTAATGTAGAACTTTTGAATTATGCTGAACGTGGTGAATTTGGCACCACTTGCACCTGGTATAATCAAGCTGCACAAAACGTTGCATAACGCAGGGCTGTTTTTTGGAACAACATGTGTTATCATTCAGCTCTTCGTTATGTAAAATCTCAGTATTATGACAGATGGGCTAAGCACGATGTTTCACGGAGCGCGGCCGTTCCTTTCAATCGGGAAAGGCCGTGTGGAATTTTGGGGAAATGCGCTAATATTGGGTTCTCAGAAATTATCCCCCGTAATACCCAATCAGACAATGTGCTGGATGTCGTGATAGCCGTCGCCACATGCGCGGATACTACTATCCACGAGCCCAATACGCCGGAGATGTGCATCAAGCGTGTAATGGCTTGCCATGAGTCGGGACATTACACGAATGAAGTCACGACCCACATCCATCCCCTTGAACCAAGCTTTCGTCGATACATTAGGGACTATCGAATGTAGCCACCTTCCTAGCTCCCCATTGCTCCATAAAGTTTGCCAACCTTCGATATATTTTACTGTGTTGACCTGAGCTATAGTTTGACCCATTAATAGAAGCTGTAATTGTGCTGGTTCACGCTTCCTAGAAAACACAACTAGCTCAGTTTTCTCTGTGGAGAATTCGATACTCAGCTTAATAGCCAAAGCAGACAAATTGCCCAAGGTATTCTGTAATGGTCCTTGTAGATCGACAGCTTTGGGTCCCGTTACAGAAACCATGCCATCGTTTGCAAGTTGTTTAAAGTCGCTGAAAGACCATGCTGGTGCAGCTTCTCCGAAAGAATGTTGATAGAAACTGAATCAAAAGCCCCCTTAATATCTAGGAATACTGATGCCATCTGCTCTTTGCTAGCATAGGCCATTTGAATTTCGGTTGAGAGCAACGCAAGACAATCGTTCGTCCCTTTGCCTTTGCGGAAGCCAAATTGTGTATCTGACAGTAAGCCATTTGCTTCAACCCAATTGTCGAGGCGGGATAGGATCATTTTCTCGAACAACTTCCGAATAAGGATAGCATTGCGATCGGTCGATACGAATTGTGGTCGGAGGCTGGTTTGCCTGATTTTTGTATGGATGACCTTCACTTGTCCTCAATCGTGTGGGACAATGTTAGCCTCAAAAAACTTAATAAATAAGTTCCACAGGCGTCTCTTGGCAGAGTCTAGCAGATTCTTCAACAAGTTGAATTTGATTCTGTCTGGCCCTGGAGCTTTATTGTTACACGACAAGAGAGCAAGTGAGAACTCCACCATCGAAAAAGGTGTTTCGTTCTCGTTATCGTGAGGGGACGCGGCGCGGTAGATCTTCTGTGCCGGGGCGGAATCCGGACAAACCTTCTTGGCAAAATCGAATATCCAACGGTTTGAATATTCCACGCTCTCGTTGGTACTGTTTCGGTTTCGCAAACGCCGGGCCGTACCCCAAAGAGTGCTCACCGATGTTTCTCTAGTTAGTCCGTCAACGAACCGGCGCCAGTAACTACGTTTCTTGGCTTTCATCAAACTCTTCATACGCGTTTCGTATTGTCGATAGCTAGCGGGTAACCCGTCGTCCCGGAAGGTCTTCTCCGCGTACAAGTCTGAGCACTCTTTGTCCCACCACGGATTAGGAGAACGTTTTTGTATGTTCGCGCCGGCTACTGGCTTAGTCTGAGCTTGATTCGCGCTGTCGAGAATCAAGCCAGCCAAAAAGCTGTACTCTTCCTCCGGAGGAAGTTCTTGGGTAGATTCGATGTTGTCGGATATCGCGGCCGCATAGCTTTTCCAATCGATATTTCATGTGAGGTCATACGAAATATTGATTGATTCCAACGGTCTTGTTGGTGATCGAGACTACGATCGGCAGATGGTTGCTACCGTTGGGGATCAGGGATTCCCTTCCACGCACAATCTAACTGTAGCGAGGTCGAGTAAAGGGATAAATCTAATGCACTTGGACGCGCTGGTGGAGAGTAATCCGTGTCATTTCCCCGGGGTAAGAATTGTCATATTGAAGTTGTCGCAAATATTGTGAATTAAAGAAGAACGGTTATCATCATAAAGGCAACCCCATTCCGTGCCGTGAGAGTTAAAGTATCCTAAAACTTGTCGCGGTGCAGGTAGGGATTCTATGGTGTCATGTAGCCTGCGGTGCCCGATCGCGGTGTTGGGGGGAATATATATGGAAGCTATTCAAAGATATTTGCCTTTGGTTGTTACCTGACTGTGCTATGGAAGGAATAGCACTTTTTGTTCACCCAAAAGTACTCCTCCGTAGGGGGTATCTCGATCCAAGCGAATAATATTAAAATCGTGGAAGTTTGGGTTTATATCGGAAGTTAACCAAGTTTCACATAAAGCGAATGCATCGCATCTCAAGCTATTTATTAAAAATTAGAAAGAATCTATTTTTGGGATGATACTTCTGCAATTCCACTGTAGAACAGTGATCAAATCCGTGACTTCGTTCGATAAGTCATCGAAGGATACACTCGCTGAAAGGAGGGACCATTTAGCAGTCAACAGCTTTAAAAATGTTCTTACTGTAGGTAGAAGAGCTAAGACTTTTAATAGGATCAGTTATAATGAAAGTTTTTATTATCCAGTCCACAATGTCCGAGAATTTGATAATTCCAGTGCCGCAATTATTCCCGAACTGAAATAGAGGAACACTTGGGGTTTTTGATGTTCCGAGAAGTGCTGGGAACTCCTTCTCTGAGTTTAATCCTCCGAGACCAGGGCTACTTGCTTCGGTTTGGTTGGCCTTCTGGCCTTAACAAGGAACGTTAGGAGAGGAAATGTTCCTCCTCTTTCTATAACTTCTAGGCACTTTAGTAGATGTTCTCTCTTGTGGGTCATCAGCCTCGCCTTCGTCAGGCGGCAAGTGAGCATAGACGTTTGTTGAGGTTGGTGGCGCATTACTGCGAAAGAACGTTCGGATCGTCCCGCAAACGAACGTTTTGGTTTATCACCGCGTAGTTTGTACGTGGGACATCCCGAGATATTGTGCCGAACCTCTGCACAGTAAGTACACTTTTCAGCATTCTTACTGCACGAATCATCCATATGATTCTCACAATGCTTGGCTGTGTTACCCAATTGTTTACACTTTGTTGGTACAAACAGACGCATACCCGATCAGAATGAAATAACAAGATTATAACAGAATGCAATTTTCATAGTAAGTTATGCTATAAATCTGGTCTCGTTAGTAGTTAAAATAACAGAAAATTATAACAAGTAACAGCGCGAGATATAGTTTTGAAATATTTTTGTTATGTGTTTCTGATCGGGTAGGGAGACGAACCTTGTGCAAGAGGATGTAGTTTGACAAAGCGGTACCAGCGAAGGTCACCCGATAAAAGTTTGATTGGGGGTACGTTTTTAAACCTTCTCCCGCAACTACTACTGAGTTCAAACGCTTGCACTGAAGTATTTTCACTGGCTGAAGTCTCTAAAACGGCCAACCCCGTGCTGCAGCAGATCCTCGCATGTCAAACTCTCATCGGTGACAACGCCTTCAGTCGTATGAGTTAATAAACAAGGGACTTACATCACAAACATTGCACGAACTTGGTGATACCAGTCCACAATTGAGCCGTACTACGAAATCGATTGGAGGAATGCCATTATCCACCCGCAAACCCCCATCCCTCCCTCTGAATATCTTTACGCAGCATATTTGCCATCTCTGTCTTTTACTAGTTTTAATTGTTAAGCTGTTCACACACGAGGCGGTAGGACATACGACACAAAAAAATATTCGGACTGGGACCTGGCGTCTAAATACCCGGCGCATGCCCAGACAACGTGCTCGATGTCGTGATAGCCCTCACCACAAGCGCACAGACTACTCTCCGCAAGCCCAATACGCCGCAAATGCGCATCCAACGTGTAGTGATTAGACATAAGTCGGGACATTACACGAATAAAATCCCGACCCACATACATCCCCCTGAACCAAGGCTTCGTTCATACATTTGGGATAATCGAATGTAGCCATCGTCCAAGTTCGCCATTGCTCCACGAGGTTTGCCAACTGTTGAGTGTCCTCTGAGAACAAATACTAAAAAAATCGTTGAAGCAGATTGGTCTTTCGTATATGTCACCATTTAAAGCGCCCACCTTTGCTAATGAGTCGGCCTTTTCATTGCCCGGGATAGAGCAATGAGAGGGGACCCAAACAAAGGTAATCTGATAAGATTTTTCAGATAACGTACACAAGGACTCCCGTATCTTCCCCCAGGAAATACGGGAATTGCTTTTTAGGCTTCACCGCACGAAGAGCCTCGATAGAGCTGAGGCTGTCCGAAATGATGAAGTAGTGATCTGTTGGCAGAGTGTGGATGATCCCAAGGATGTACTGAATTGTAGCTAACTCTGCGACGTAAACTGAAGCGGGATCATTGAGCTTGAATGAAGCGGTGATAGTATTGTTGAAGATACCGAAGCCAGTGGACCCATCGAGATTTGATCCGTCAGTGTAAAACATTTTGTCGCAGTCGACTTCTCGGAATTTATTATAAAATATTTTGGGGATCACCTGCGGGCGTATATGGTCCGGGATTCCACAAATCTCTTCCTTCATGGACCAACGGGTTCAGAATGTCGCATCGGATCAGCAATCGATATGAGAGTTCCCAAAATCGATTTTTTAGCGGAAGAACGCCCGCCAGCACTTCGAGACTCATCGTATGGGTCGAGTGCATGCAACCCAAGGCAATGCGCAAGCAACGATACTGGATTCTCTCCAGTTTGATGAAGTGTATGTTCGCAGCGGAGCGGAAACAGAAACACCCGTACTCCATCACCGACAATATCGTTGTTTGGTATAACCTGATCAGGTCTCCTGGGTGGGCACCTCACCATGTTCCAGTTATTGTTCGGAGAAAATTGATCCTTTGTTGGCATTTCTGTTTCAGATACCTAATGTGACATCCCCAGGTACCTTTAGAGTCAAACCAGATCCCGAGATATATAAATGTGAAGACCTGATTGATCGTTACACCCATTAATAGAAGCTGGATTTGCGCCGGCTCACGCTTCCTAGAAAAAACAACCAACTCAGTTTTCTCCGTGGAGAACTCGATACCCAGCTGAAGAGCCCAAGCAGACAAATTGTCCAAAGTATTTAGTAATGGTCCTTGCAAGTCGGCAGTTTTGGGCCCTGTAACAGAGACCACCCCATCGTCTGCAAGTTGCCTTAGCGTGCATGAATTGCCAAGACAATCGTCAATGTCATTCACGTAAAAATTGTAGAGCAGGGGACTTAGACATGAGCCCTGGGGAAGACCCATGTAGCTAAATCGCGATGTTGTTAAATCGCCATGCGAAAAGTGCATGTGCTTTTCAGACAACAGGTTTAGCAAAAAGTTGTTTAAAATTGGTGAAAGACCATGCTGGTGCAGCTTCTCTGACAGAATGTTGATAGAAACTGAATCAAAAGTCAATATCCAGGAAGACTGATGCCATCTGCTCTTTGTTGGCATAGGCCATTTGGATTTCTGTAGAAAGCAACGCAAGGCAATCGTTCGTCCCTTTGCCTTTGCGGAAGCCAAATTGTGTATCTGACAGTAAGCCATTTGCTTCAACCCAATTGTCGAGGCGAAACAAGATCATTTTTTCGAACAACTTCCGAATACAGGACAGCTTTGCAATCGGTCGATACGAGTTGTGGTCGGAGGCTGGTTTTTGGATGGATGACCTTCATTTGCCTCCAATCATGAGGGACAATGTTATCCGCAAGAAACTTGTTAGACAAATTCAACAAGTGCCTTTTTGCAGTGTCAGGCAGATTCTTCAGCAAGTTGAATTTGATTCTGTCTAACCCTGGGGCGTTATTGTTGCATGACAAGAGAGCAAGTGAGAACTCAACCATCGAAAACGGTGTTTCGTTCGCGGTATCGTGCGGAGACGCGGCGCGGTACATTTTCTGTACCGGGACAGAGTCCGGACAGATCTTCTTGGTGAAATCGAATAACCTACGGTTTGAATATTCCACGTTCTCGTTGGTACTGTTTCGGTTACGCATACGTCGAGCCGTACTCTAAAGAGTGCTCATCGCTGTTTCTCTCGTTAACCCGTCGACGACCCGTTTGAGTTTTCCCGGAAGGCCTTTTATGCAGTGGACTCCTCCGCGTACAGCTCCGAGCACTCTTTGTCCCACCACGGGGTGGGAGATCGTCCATGCGTATTCGCGCTGGGTACTGGTTTAGTCTGAGCTTGATTCGCGCTGTCGAGAATCAAGCCAGCCAAAAACCTGTACTCTTCCTCCGGAGGAAGCTCTTCGATTTTAACGATTTTAACGGATATCGCGGTCGCGTAACTCTTCCAATCAATGTTCCGTGTGAGTCATACGAGACATTGATTGTTTCTGATGGTCTTGAACTGTTAGCAATTGAAATTACGATAGGCAAATGATCGCTACCGTGGGGATCAGGGATCACCTTCCACATGCAATCTAACTGTAGCGATGTCGAGCATAGCGATAAATCTAACGCGCGTGCTGGTGGTGTAGGAATCCGCGCCACTTCTCCCGTGTTTAAGATGGTCATGTTGAAATTGTCTGCAAAGATCTTGGATTAATGTTGATCTATTATTATCACGAAGACAGCCCCATACCGTACCGTGCGAGTTAAAGTCTCCGCGGTGCCGGTAAGGATTCCGTGATATTACAAAGCGTTCGGTGCCCTACCGAGGCTCTAGGAGGAATGTAGATGGAAGCAATGCAAAGGTCTTTACCTTTGATTATAACTTGACAAGCGACAATTTCAATGCATGGTGTCGAAGGGAGGTTAATTCGGTTGAAAGAATAGCACTTTTTGATCCCCAAAAGTACTCCTCCATAGGGGTTTTCTCGATCCAGACGAATTATATTAAAGTCGTGGAAGTTGAGATTTATATCGGAAGTTAACCAAGTTTCACATAATGCGAAAACATCGCATTTTAAACTGTTTAGTAAAAATTTGAAGGAATCGATTTTCGGGAGGATACTTCGGCAATTCCACTGTAGGACAGTGATCGATTCAGTGACCTCGTTCGATGACTTTGTCATCGAAGGATACGATCGCTGCAAGGAGGGGCTTCATTAGTCCGTTACTGGACTGAGTATCTGTTTGAAAAAAGGAGACACTTGGGGTTTTTGGTGTCCCTGGCAGTGGTGGATACTCCTTGTTAGAATTAAAATTTCCAAGTCCTGGAGCAAATTGCTTCAGCATTAGTGCATCACTTCCGTTGGATTTATTGATTGTAGTTGGCGCACTCTGAGGGGACGACACCTTGGCACCTTTACGAGGGAATCTAGGGGAGGCTAGATTTCTCCGCTTCCTGGATTCCTCTGGATTAACCAAAGATGTTCCCTCTTGTGGGTCGTCAGATTCTTGTTCAACGCCAGCCAAAAGAGCAAAGGAATTTTCGGAAGGGACATAAGAGCGCTTCGAGCGTTCCTTAATGAAGCGCTTAATTTTATCCCCGCGCTGTTTGTACGCGGGCATGATTTAAGATCATGCGGAAGGCCCTTGCAGTAAATACACTTTTCAGTTTCTCTACCGCAAGCGTCATCCTCATGCTCTCCCTCGCATTTGCCGCACCTTTTCCTATTTCCACAATGGCTGTGTGGCCCAGCTGCTTGCAATTGCTGCAGTTCATTACCCGCGGTACAAACAGGCGAACAGGTAGACGAACCTTATCCAGGAGGACATAGTTGGGGAGGGAAGACCCGGAGAAAGTCACCCGAAGCGAGTCTGACAATGAATAAGTTGTCTTATTATTCTCAGTTGTTGCTGAATACAATTGCTTACATTCCAGAATCTTCACATGTTGAAGTGAGGGGTCCTTAAAGCAACCAACTCCGTACTTTAACACGTCTTCGCACTTCAAACCCGGTTCGGTGACGAGCTCCACTGCCATACAAGGTACTTACGCCTTAAATCTGCGAGCAATCTGGTTTGCCCGGTCGAGGTCATTCACTAATATGCGTATCTTATTAGCTCTAACACGTGTTATCTGAGCTACGGCCGGGTAGTTAGCAGTCAGCTTCCGTGAGATCTGTAAAATATTAAGCGATTTCGTGATGGGCCGGAAATAGACCACCCAGGGTCCATTATTTTATGGGTATTTGTCAAGTATTGTTCCGCCAGATCTCACCCAATTTGTTGGTTCCGGATGTACTGGCAAGCCGCCATCTCCCTTATATATCCCTAGCGCATACCTTTCTGAAAACTAAATTTAAGAGCCTCTTTTCTTTTATTATCGATTTCAGAAGTGCCTTTTTTGCCTGTACTGTTAAAGTCGTGGTTTGATGCAACCTGAAGGTTCACCATCATCTAAGTTGTAGGAGTTAACTAACAAACGGGACTTACAGCACAAACACATGAACTCGGTGTTGCCGATCCGCAATTGAGCCGTACTACGAAATCGGTTGGAGGAATGCCGTTGTCCACCCACAAACCCCCATGCCTCCCCCTGAATATCCTCCCGCAGCATATTTGCCATCTCTTTTTCTAGTTTTAATTGTTCTATCTCTGTTGCTGTTGCCGCGTTGGAATAGCCAGATACAAATCCATAGTGAATATTTTTTGTGGCGTGTGTCTTGTCGCCTCGTGTGCATACAGCCTTAAATTACATAATCTCGTTAAAAAATGTTCAACAGTATTTCATAAAAATACATCTAATTAAACCCCATAATCTTAATAAAATTCAATTACTCCCTTTAGTTATTCCTAGTTTTAAGATGATTATATAATTGTTCCTCTTGGTTAAATAATTAATTGCTCCAATAATAATTGCTAAAAAATCCCAAATAACGTTACTATTCTTAAAAATAGCTCTAATTGATCACCCAAATCTTCACCCTCTTGAATATAGGAATAGTTTTATAAAATTTAAAATGTAAAACGAAGAAATTGGCACCTTTAAGCTAACACAAACAAGCCTTGTCAAATTGAATAAAATAACAACAGCGTCACCTACAAACGCTTGCCTAAGTGTTTTAATCACACTCTTCATCTGAAATACCAGTTACAGGTGTTTGCATAAATTTTGAAAGCGATCCGGAATATCTGTTATCTGTGGAACTACCAACACAAAAGCAGAGAAACAGTAAGGTCACAAGGAGATATTACTTGCGATATATGTGGGATTTTCGATTGATGTGCACCGGTGTAGTGGAGTGCACTGGTTTTGAACTTTCTATTAGAAGTGTCAATGTAACATGCGCAGTTTTCTGCGCTTCTGCTAGAAAGTGCAAATCGGTGTCAATCAATCGAAAATCACAATGGTAATCATGTTTTCCCTCGTGGTACAATGGCAGCTTGCGTAGAGGGCTTCATACAGTTGACGCTCGCAGCTAGTCTCGTGTCTACTAACGCGCATAATGCTTACCCTGTACAACACGCTGGTACTCCCTGCTGTAGATAGGAAGGGCAACAGCATCGTGGCGTTTCGGATCATTCAAACAAATTTTGTTATCAATTAGTCTTGCAATTATTTATTTAAATTACTTCCAACTTCTGACTGCACAACTTCAGAGGCCATTTTCTTGTGGCAAATACATATACTAGTTCCAGTTATTTCAACCAGGTTCTGCTTCTGTATGGTTGGATTTAGTCTTCTCTTCGTATAAATTCGTTTTGGCTGCATGGTGGTAGTAGCTTCTGTTTTCTTTGTGTGTATGTGCCAATTTGAAAGGATAAGTTTTTTTTCTTTATTTTATTTTTATGCCAAATACCTTAATTTTCATTGTTTACATTGTTTAAACGCTGATTTTTAGCTCTGATTAATACCAAACGTTAACGAAACGAACTAAAACGAGTCAATTTCCTGTATTTTTGTTTCACTACATTTATGCACGGTAGCTTCTACGCGCATGGCATTTTCAAATGCATCAGTATAAACAATGCCAAGTCGTGTTTGTTTTCAGTTATTCACCATGTGTCGTCAGAAGTTAAACAATTGAATTAATACTTTCAATTCTCGTGTGGTTTCCCTTCAAACTCACCGTTTTGTTGTTGTTTTTTTTTGTTTGCTATATAATAATAATAGTTGAATCTCGATTGCTGCCCGGTATAAATATAGCATATTTTAAAAGAAAAACACATTTACAATGGTTCCGTAAAATATATATAGAATCCGTATATTTTTTTGTCGTTTACTCGTGTACACATAGAGTTTCTAAAAATATAAAACATAAAATAAAATATGTTTGCATAAAGTAAAATTATTCCAAATAGAATTGGGCCGCTTTTTCTCTACTTCTATCTCTTTAAGTTTAAGCTTACGCTTAACCAGCTTTTTTCAATCAGTGATCAGAGGTTCCAGGCCCTTAATGGTAATAGTGATATCAGTTGGATTGGGAGCAGAGTTGCGAAATGGTGAGAGGTTAGTTTGTTTCTTGGTAATGTAGTGTTTATACATTATGGATGGCAGGTTGGAAGGGTAGATGCTGGAGCCATCAGCTGGCAAACCAGCGGCTGCCAATTTTTCGTTAAGTTGGATTTGTCTACCAGCATCGTTTGCTAGCATAAAATTCTGAAATGTTGGACATTTTCATGCTGGCAAGTGTTTACATTATGTTGGTAGTCCACCGGTCAAAGCATTATTCCTAGATCCTGACGAGATCAGAAACTGTTAAGGTATTAAGGTCGTTTGTGAACCATAACTCAACGAAAAGTATTGCTTTGTCCACTGCGCAATTAGGGGATTTACAATATTCCTATGTAAGGACGAAGTGATCGGTTTTTATGTCCCAAGTACTTAACAGTACCAGTGCATGGATTGCATAACATTGGTAGTTAAATGCTTCCATTAAATCATTTAGACGATATTACAGATCGAAAATGATTATCTAGCTCCCACGTCGAAACTGAATGCTGTTCGAATTCGGACCGGAGCTGGAAAATGTGTGCCGCAGTTCCGACACAATGCAATGGTTCGTAGATTCTGAAGTGTTATCAAGATAATAGCATTTGTTTTCATAAAACGGAATCCGGCCCAGTTGGTCGTTACACATGCCAATTATCTAGGTTATGGCTCAAGTTCAATTATTCGTGTTCCATACGACAATAGCAATAGGATGATGTTGGACTATGCCAAACGCTTCTCTTCTTCTTGGTATATGGGGTTGAGAAGGTGAGAACGCAACAAATGCTGCTTTGATGAAATTTTGATAACTGATATAATTTTGTTTTCTTTTCGATTTGGTAGTGTTAGTCTACTACGGCTATTTCAATGCAAAGAAACCGGACTACGATGCATCGATCGGGGTAAGCGTGTTGACAATTGAGCGACCTAAAATAGAAGTCAAATGAATAGAACATGTTTTGGGAAATCCACGGTAGACCCAATTTACCGTGTAGACTTGAATGTGCATCTTTCAGTATATTTTGAATTTTTTGATTGTCTTTTAGCTGAACGGTGTTTTGTTATCCATTAAAAATCTTGTAATTTTTTGCCTAAGATTCCACCTACGCTAAAACGCCAGCCGTGAATTCCACCCCCTTTCTTAAGGAACCCAAAATAAAAGCACAATTAAAACTAAAAGCAGCCTGGATGGTTAATGCGACGAGCAACGCCACTATCTGGCATGGTACGACAAAACTTTTTCGGCTGGATGTAAAATAAATTTGTTTTCGCTACTATTTGTTTATCTCCTACTTTGTTTCACATTAATCCTTTCCATCCTCGCTGAGCCACCCAACCGAAAGCCAACATTGGCTTTACGCTTTGCTACAGTTTTCGCTTTTGCATTCCGACATTATTTGTTTAGAGTACGTAGGTGTATCTTGTTTTATAGCTTGCCGTCGTGTCGTTGGCTCTGCTGGCAGCTGGCCTAGATCCTGTTGGCTAGCAGAACTTATGCTTTAAAGCCACCCGCCACTGTCTCCCCAGTTGGTGGTAGGAACATTGACTTGAAAACGTTGCAAAAAGGTAGGATTTGTTTGTAGCATTGCAAGGTTGAATCAAGGTTGCACTGGAGCCAGAGACGCCTTGTTCCCATGGAAATAATGGTAGATAGTATGCTTTTCTAGTCTGTAGGTATGCAATTGGGAGCGTCTCCCAACAGGAGATGCTTCGGTACTTGATGCCCGATTCTATATAACTTTTAATTGCCAAAATTCAGTAATTTTTTTCTGAATTTTGTCGAGCTGAAACACTAGTCAAAACTCCCAGCAAAACTAATTCGCTGAACTTTCGGTATCCAACTCTATTAAAATTTTCATTGGATTTATTGAAATTTAACTAAAGTGATCCGATTAGGCAGGACAGGCCCGGATTTCAAGGACTAGTTCCGCATGGCAAACCTTCCCTGGAAGTCTCTCGGATTTTCCGCTCATGAATCATTGGGAGGTTTCCCTCAAGTGATTTAGGTTGGTGTCCTCCTACCTTCCCATGTACAGTTTTGTCATTTTGAATATTTGATTCACAAAGTCGGCATTTTTTCCGTGGAACTAAACTTGAATTGTTCTAAAATTTGTACAGTTTGCTAAGATAAATGCAAAGATAAGTCGCAGGACATATCGTCAGAAAGGAGGGACATTATCCGAAGACGCATGTGTTTGTGTTTATATCCCTTGGATATAATGGACTCACCAAAAATGAAACTGGTCAAAGTTATTGGTGAAATGGCAACCTTATTAGTTTTCAAAGAAATTTGTAAAGTATGGTAGGTCACTTGTCGCATTATAATGTTAGCGAGTTACCTCGGTAGTAGTAGGCCAAGGCTGCCCCCAAATTCCACTGTCCCGAAAAATCACGTCTCCAGCGTCAGTGACATTTGCCAGATATCTTGCACTTCTTCTGTTTTTGTTTTCAGAAACTTTACAATTTAGCTTGAGAAACTGCTCCAACCAACTTTAAAGTAACACCCAACTATCATTACAATCATTGGGGCTCTACGGGACCTCTCTCTCTCACCACACCCTTCTTTACTTACTGTTGCCGCTGCTGTTGTTGTTGTTGTTATTATTATTGTTGCTGCTGCTGTTGTTGTGCTGGTAGATCATCGCCATCTGATCCTTCCGGAGGGTTCGCGTTGGCTGGAAGTACAAACTTTCCTCATAACCTTCGTCGTCGTTGGCACTACCACTGTTCAGAAGTTGTAGGTTCGGATAAAGCTGTTGCTGCTGCTGCTGTTGCATTAGCTGCGCCTGCTTGCCGGAACTGGTGATGGTATTTCGAATTAGTCCAACTCCGATGTTTCCACCGCCACCGCCAGTACCACCGCCTCCTCCTCCGATCTTAAACTCTGCCTTGGTGGAAAATACGGTGTGCGGTAACGGTTTACCGTTAGTATAACCGATTTGGTGGTTTTACGTTAGTGTGATTGGTTATATGTGATCGACAGTAGGCGAAATGGCGACCGTGCACAAACGATGACGACGACGACCACGACGAAGACGGCGACGATGACGTAGATGGTATTTGGTGACGATGATTTGTGATGATGATAGTTGTAGTAAATATGTAGTTCGGGTTTTTGTTGTTTGTTTGTTTGTTTGTTTAAGAATTAATTAAAAGAGCATTAAAATTAAAGCAACTCATAAATAGCTCAAAACTGAAAGTAAACAAAGAATATAAAAAACCGGTGTAAATGGGGGATGTGAGTGTGATCTGTGATATAATTAGAAACTGAAGACATGATGTTCTGTTTTGATCGCATTGTCGTGTGGCAAGCGGAAACTTATAAACTAGTAGAATTCTGTGAATGATAGATGGCAGCAGGCAGGAAGAAAGGATTGCGGCGACAAGTGTGGTCGGTTTCTGAGTTCTGAGAATTTTCTATGTAATCTAAATGCATTCATTATAGGAGGAAGGATTACATATTAACCAACCGAATTTTTCACAATTTATTACAAAAAGTTTAAAAAAGGATAAGAAACGTAAACAGTATTTTGCTACATAGTCCCCTCCATTTTGAAAATGTTTCCCATCGAATTGGAAGTTCGCTTATGCCCGTTTCGTAGAATGTACGAAAATAACCTACCCCACTTCGAGTATTTTCTGTAGTGTGATGTTAGCGGTGTGCGGTCTGGCGTTATCTTGGAGTGAGTAATCTTAGAGCCAACTTAGCGCAAATTTTAGAAAATCTAAGGAATTTTTGATGATTTATTGGAGGTTTCCCCAACTAATTTTTAGATTTTCACAGATTTTCAACACGGCGTTTTTTTTTCAGAATGAGCGTTTTAAGAGCAACTACTTTCAAGTTAGTGGTGCAGAATGATGAATTTTGGGAAAATTTTACAATTATTACCGGTGACTTCTTCTTATAACATTACAAAGCCATGTAATATTTCACAGTAGCCATATTTATAGGGACTTCAAGGTGCACAAGATAAAATTTGGTGATAATTGCAACCGTTTCAAATAGAGAAACAACATTTAATGAACTCTATACTCGAGATGCATCATAGATGACGAAATGCAAAACACGTCAAATTCGCTGCTACAGAGAAATCGTTGCTCATGAAAATCAAAAAAAAAAAACAAAAAAATCGTTCAGTCTCATCAGCGGTTGGGAACAATTTTTTTCGTCACCGGTTTATCACTTAGGCCAGGAACTTATAAAATCACTTTCGCCTATGTTAAAAAATTGCCTCAATTCTTGAAAAGACATTTACGTGATCTAGAAAATTACTCTCTAACTACAGATATGTCTACTAAATCCAAACAAATATTTCAATCGAATAATTCGGTGCGAATATTGTTCAGTTCGATAGTGTGGTACAAGGATAACGAAAATCTCGCAGCAAGTCCAAATACGGGTATCTCGTTCAAGAGCCACTACAGTGGCTTTAACAAGACAGAACATGGAGGTAACTTACCCATGTATTATCCAGTAACACTGAGCGACGGAAAGCATACGAGTGTGAATAGAACCACTGAGTGTGTGCCATCGTCTGTGATTAGTTCACAACACGGGTGTGCATATTAAAGCTGACTGAACTAATCGAGCTAACCATACAGGGGGCTACTTGAACTTATGTAGCTTTGCAGTGCTTAGTAAGTAGCAGCGACGGGATATTAATTGGAGGTCGGTAAATGACCGTATTCACGTGCTGTGAATAAAAAGTAAGCTCTTCAACTATAGCTTGATTGACGCTTACTCGCCGACAAACCAGATGAGTAAAAGATGAATTATATGAACGTTCAAATAAGACCTGCGCTGCCGTTCAACGCATAATTGTCCCATGAACAGGGTGCGCCAGCTGGATGTATCCTTTTTCAACATTGAACAACTCCGCCATTTTTCAGCCGATTTTCACAAGTAAATAAGCTTTGTTTAGGATAATTTAAACCATTTTTTTCGTCAAGGTTCTTAGGTTTGCTAGAATAAACGTTAGTTTTCAAGTAATCCCACAGAAAAAAAGTCTGGTACCGCATAAATCCAGAGAATGAGGAGGCCAAATCACCATTTTTTGAGACAACGCGTCCTGGGAATTTGCTCTGCAAGAACTTGATTGTAGCGGCTACGGTGTGGCAAGATGGCCTCGTCTTGTTGAAAATACGATCATTGTCAAAAAAGGGCAATTAAACGTATTACGAACTGAACAATTGAGACCGCCATTATGGCACGTAAAAAGCTGGATACGCAATGTACCCACTGCTGCACTGTTTCTGTTGAAGTGTATTGTCGGGCCATCCTCGTTATAAGCGTCTATTCTTTTTCCGTAGATAGCTGCCGCTGCCGCGATTATTACCTGACCTCCCCATGTATTGGTGTGCTCTAATCACCTCAGAAATTCAGCTATTCTGGTCTCGCTCCTGTGCCCCAGGTGGTTCATGTTCCTTGTGGTGTCCTCTAGAGATGCTCTGAACTCTTCCGCGTTTTCTTTAATGTGTTCAACTACCTGTAGTCTTAGTACCCAAATTCTCTTGGTAAAATCCGCTGAGCTTAAGGAAACACAGCAACTCCATACATTTTATGTTGAGCGTTTGATAATTAGAAATAATTAGAAACATTAATATGTAACAGCGAAATCACATAGAACAGACACCCAGGGGTCGAACAAACAAGATAAAAATACTTGTTTTGCTATTGGGATTAATCTCCGCTAGATTATTTTTACGTTTACGCTCAGCGATGCCACATACTTTTGCGAACTCCGCTAGCGAATGACGGATCTCAATAGTGGCATGTCTGTAATAACATACGTACCTGGAACTATTCAGAACCAGAGCTACAGGTCCAAAGCCCTGGTAAAGGAGGATGGTTGTTATGATCTGGGCCGCGGTCACCACGTAAAGCAAGATAGGTCATAACCTCAATTCCAAGGCGTGAAGCGACCCGTGCCGAGGGATGAGTGATCGAGGGGGTGAAAAAGATGCTCGATCGGTAACGGAGCCTCTGGGGTACCTGGGCAACCCCCACAGTAAGCGTCCCTTACCACGTTACTGCGGAGCTCTGGCGTGGCGGACTTTTCTTTCTCGCGCTACTCGTGGGAATCAACATGAATGAAGTGAATAAAAATAAACAAAATAAACAAATGGAGGTGCCGAATCCCTTTGCTAGAGGAGGTTTGGCGAGGTCTCCCCCCCGTGGGGAGAGTAGTGGAGCGACGAGTGCTGCATCTGATAGCACCAGTGACCCCCCAGCAGTGGTAGAAAATAGCCCTACCAACGCGCTGGACGGGCCACTATCCGCGATGCGCAAAGTGGTGGAGCAGCTCGATGCAATAATCGAGTTCACTAGCGCGAAACAAAATATTAGCAAGGAGCTGAAACACAGAACCTGCTAATGCTCCGGAAGGCTGTTCGTGTCGCAAGACAGGAACAGCAGGCTTACGCCAAGAGGGTGGAATGTCGGGAGAAGTCCGACATAGGTACCCAGACAGTGGCCTCCAAGAGGGAGGGAAGAGAGAAGGCCGACATAGGTACCCAGACAGGGGCCCTCCCCTCCCCCTTCTATGGAGCAGCCATGTCGCTCGAAGCGGCGGCTGAGTTCCCCGCGAAGGGCAAAGGCAAGGGCAAGCGCACGGCGTCGAACGCTAAGCGCTCTAGGAGGTCACCAGGCGAAGGCGAAAAAACCAACACCACACGGCGTGTAACCGTTACGGCCAAACGCCGTTTGGTCGAGGTAAACCGGGGCGAGAATGTCCCCGCTGGGCAGAGAGAAGGTACCAGCAACTCGGTGCAACCGGGCAGGGGGGCGTAAACCCCTGGACGCTGATTACCAAGAAGGAGTCGGCATCGACACCGGATGTACCGCGGCCCATGAAGAAGGCCAAGGACAGAGGCGAGGCCTTGTGGTTAAAAACCGACAAGGACAAATACGCCGACATCCTAAAGTCGATTAGGGCGGCCGAAAACCTCTCGGCCCTCGGGCAAGACGTGCGCAGCGTGAGAAGCACCAACACAGGAGAAATGCTTCTGGTGCTGAAGCGAGGCGCACAATCTAGTGCGGTTAGGGGCGGAAATGACTCTCCAGTGCAAGCATCTGGACGAGTTCACGACTGCAGACGATGTCGTCGCAGCCGTCAAGGAGCAATGCGACGTGACAATCGAGCGGGCCTCTGTGCGTTTTAGAGGGGGACCCTCCGACACCCAAGTAGCCTACCTTAGGCTACTGTAGGCGGATGCCAAAAAGGTTACCGAGAAAGGTAAACTGAAGATCGGCTGGTTGGTATGCCCAATTAGCATACCCCGGCCGCCTTCAGTGGATATGTGCTATCGGTGTCTTGAGTCCGGCCATAAATCTTATGAGTGTAAGGGCACAGACAGGAGCAAACTATGTCGTCGCTGCGGCGAGGAGGGGCATAAGGATATAATATACGTATACGCTCCACCCAGCTGTCAATATTCGACATCTTTTATGAACAAACCCTTTTTTTTGTAGCATATTCAAAATTGATTTCTCCAGCGAAGGACGTAGGAATTTATTTTTTATTTGGTTAATTTTTTCAATCAGTAATTTTGTGTCGATTTTTATGACATTTTCAGCGTTTTTTTTACTAAAAAGAGCGCCATTTCGTGAAAAAAAAGTATCGAAAAAATCCTACATACGTCGCTTGCTATTGTTATAAGATATCGCAAAAAAAATTTGGTTTGAAGCTCTAACTTAAAAATTACGTGAGATAGGTTTCCGGCCATGGACTCTTTCCAAAAAGAGGTGCCTATGAGGAAAGTTTGCACGGCCGCCATCTTATGACAAAATTACTCGAAAAAAATATTTCTTGTGCTTCATTAGTATTATAAATTGCGTTTTACAAGATCTTGATTCACCTATTTAATTCGTCTAAAAAATCCTGAAATATGCACATTTTTTCGTGTTCTGCAGTCGTGTAACCCCTTAATTTGTAAGGCTGTTTTGAAATTCGAAGTACTTCGCTGAAGTTCGCTAAAAGTTTCGATTGAAGTTCATAGTAATTTCCTTGAAACTCGAAGGACTTTCGTAAAAGTTTGTAGAACTTCATATGGTTTTGTAAAACATTTTTGAAGCTTCTAGGACTTCTAAAAAATGAATGTTGAATGATTCCTCTCAAGATACCAACATTATCTTGAACCTTTTTTAAGTTCGTAGAACTTAGTTGAGTAGTAAACAAACTTCGTAAACCGATGGACACTTTGAAGCTTAAAAAATGTTCGAGATCGATTAATTCACACACAAAGTTGGACTTCGTCGATGAACGGTTGATTTTCGTCAGCATATCAATCAACAGATTTGATCTGTATAAATCGGATGCCCGTTCTAAATTACCAACTAATTGACGGAATTAATTGGTTGAAATTGACCGATTTCAACAGATGGGTTATCGCGTCGGCAGACGTTCATGCTACGTTAAACTTTCGTTAAACGCAAACGAATTTTTCTGATGTCCGTACGATCTTCTTGAGCTCGTAGTGGCACATTCTCTTACAACTTTTAAGAAGATGCTGCTTAAGATTTCCTCCAAATAAATGAAAGGAATAAAGAAATAAATTATGAAAACTTTTGCTTCGCATACACACGAAGCACGGTGAAAGCAGTACTTTTAAAAAATCATATTCGCAACAATTAATATATCTGAATCATGTTTCTTCACAGACTCGTGAAACATACATCTCGTTGAGACCTTGTGAAGAGCAATGCTTTAGCTAGTACATATCTTCATGAATAGACCTTTCTCGTCCGACCTAATCCCCTTTTTTCTTATTTTTATTCAAAAGACTACACATTTTTAAGAATATTGCCGTTGAAATGAGACTATTTGGAGCTATCGTGATTTTTTAATGATTTTTTTAAATTTGAAAAATGCAAGAATGTTGAGTATTTTTTTCACCTTTGCAAGAATGGTGAAACTCAAAATGTGTGTTTGGGCAACACTGTTTTGTATATTTTTGCTTGAGTTCCTGGCAACGCGGCAAATGAAGTGGTGAGTCGCGGTACAAAGTTCATTGATTATGTAAACAAACTAAAGTGAACCTCTCGGTGGAGAACATTGCATGATAATGTTTAACCTCACTTTTTTGACAGTTCAGAGAGATTGTTTACATAGTCTTGGAATTTTTGTTGATTCGATCATAGTATGAGAAACTTGGTTTGGTTCGCTGCCAAATGTTAACACTTTCCAAACAAGGTCGCTCAGCTGTAATTTTGATTTTTGATTTATTGAAGAAGTAAGGAATTTCTAGCCAAACATTTAAAAAAGGCCTACTGCCAAATGCAAACAAATCGAATTTTCATGTTCTCTATTAAAATCCTGGGACAAAACCTGTGGATAGATGTTTTCTTTTTCATTTTTTCTGTTCATTTGATCTCTTGTCTTGCATAGCCACTCTTTCTTCCTCACATATTTTAAATGGACTGGCTACATTTGACAGTTCCCCCTCACTGCATTTGACGGTTCCCTTTGGCTGTATTTGACAGCTCCCCCTGGCTGCAATTGACATTAGGTTTTTTCGTATCCACACGTCACGTCCCAGTTAAAAACTATCCATCTGACCATGTGCATAAACATAACGCAACAATGGATTATGAAGAATTATGATAATGATTTTATAACAAATTATAAAAGGGCCCGGCTGATATAAAAGTCCTAACTAGCAATACACATATTATAAAATGATTATAAAGGATTATTGTAACTGATTCCAAAAGGATTATAAAGGCAGTGAAATACGTACACAATGAATTAAGGGGAGTGTCTGATGTAAACAATTTGCGCAATCAAACTAAATATAACAGTATTAAATTTTTAAATAGAATTATAATGAATTAGACCAAAACTTCTTTTACCTTTTTCTCAAGGTTTACGTTTGGCAGTGACCCTTTTCAAATGTTTGGGTAGAATTTAGATTATTTTATCGTTGTTGCGATCAATTTCATTTGGTTTGTTTTGTTCACAATGTTAGCCGCAGAGCATTTTGGTGATCTATGGCAATTGATGACCTTTACACCCCATACTAGGTCCGCTCCTGTTGCAGTTGTTTCGCCCCGTCCGGCACCGAGTCAACCGATGTCCAGCCTGCACCGCACTCGTCTGTCGCTATGCCAATGGCAGGTACTTGGATTGAAGGCTAAAATGTCAGCTACGGCTGGTGGTGTTGCTGCAATCGGTTTGCCTTCGGCCACGTTGGACATTCGGCTAACGGGAATATTCAGCGATTCCAATTCGAAGGAAGCAGCGCCAGTAGCAGACTGCTTCGGTTCAACAATACGCTCTGGTATCGAACGAAGCTAACACTCCGGCAGGACGAAGGTTTCAATGAGGGGCTCAGGCATAAGTAGCAGAGTCCTTGCACTTACTGCTTGTCGAGTGAACAATTCCGACGAAACCACTGCCGCTCTCGCCAAGTTTGATCACCGTGATTAGTGCGACGTCAGCGGTATAGTGCCAGGAATAGTCGAGGAGAGTGCCAGGACTGACTTGCCGAGAGCTACAAGATTAAATAGCAGGGCGTTTTTAAAGTGACCGTAGTATAACGTAGAGGCTTTAGGCAGATGATTTATTCAGCAGAATAAGATAGCAAAATTACACAAAACATAAGAGCTGGCTGCCGAAGTGAATCCACACACATCGTCACCTACAGAGGCAAGCAATATTGGAACGCAGCGAAATTCCTCACAATGAATTGATCTCGTTAGATGAAATTCCAGGAAGTACAATTTTCATAGCATAATTTAATCGACCGAAATTGTAGTCCTCAGTCGAGAGAGAGAGAGACTGATAGAGTAGCAGCAGCTAGGAATTTTCTTTCGAAAGCTAGCAGCGGTTTCGCGTATCCTGCGCTAAGTAGAGAGCGTTAGGACAGATCTGACCAACGGTTCCGTCCGGTACCACCATAACACACGGCACCGGCGACACATATATTCACAACATACTAATTACTTATCCTTCAGAAAAAGTAAATAAATTGACTATGAAATCTATCATTCGCTGCCTAGTTATTTCGTGAAAATTTGAACAAGACAGCAGTTGCAGATAGCTTTATTGCGGTGCCAAAATTAATGCAACTCGGGATATAATATAAATTTACATATAATTTCTCCTCCCTGATATTCTACCAGAATATATAATGCTCTGCATTATTATCACTCCAATCAATTCCTTCTTACTCCTTGTCGTCAGTGCCGAGCGCTATTTTGCATTTTCCGGCTAAATCAACGACAATGCGATAATCGACGAAACTTTTACTGTAATGGAACTTGAAACCGAATAATAAATGATAGTTCCATTCGAAAGCGATAACCTTGTTGTCCTCATGTTTGCAGCTATCATACGCTGGTAGGCATTCTGACCAATGGAAACGTTCTTCGATATGAGCATTGAACGATCAAAATCATTTCAACAACTTATCATCGACCGAATTCGTTACCTATAAAGTTCAGGTAAACTTCACCACCTAAAAATGAATAATCAATCGGATCATCTTGTTAGGAATTAACCCACGAGCAAACAAACAAATGTGTACAAATCCTTATCCATCATCCAGAAAGCAATCGTTTTATAGCCCAATACTTGATCTTGCGATTCATGTATGTATGAACCAGGTTACCATTGTTCCAATCCTCATCCCTCTTGAGTTGATATTCTTTCAAAGAGCATCGAAAGTATTGTAAATTTAATGAAGTAATGTAAATTTTAAAAGTCCGTGTAAACAAGTCTTAGGTAAACAAGCACACCGAAACTGTCAGAAAAGTGAGGTTATACATTTTCATACAATGCTCTATATTTTTGACAGGTATATGAATGAATCATTTCAGCATCAGTGATGCCAGGTCTATTTAAACAATAGCCTGCAGTAAAAATATAAAAGTCTGCAGATTGCTACAAAAATCTTCAATAAATGCGACGTAGAAATGTAGTATGTATATAATTTAAATGATCAAAAATGTTGAAGGCTGGTGTATAAATTGGCTGGCATAGGCTTTGTTCTGCTAAATATTTGTAATCTGCAAAAGATCTGCAGTGAAAACGCAAAATCTACAGATTTACTAATATATATGCAGATCTGGCATCCTTTTAGTATTCCCCACAGGGAATTCATCCAAATGGTGTAAAAATACGGGGAAACAAGGCAAGATAGGTATTCAGAATATGGGGTTAAATGAGCAGCTTGCACTATTTTTGATTTTTTCAATAGTTAGAGGTACCAAATCATCGCGGCAATAGGAAGTAACGAATTGGGGATAAAAAAGGAAGCATCCTATCATATAAAATTTTTTGACGAGAAAGGTCTATTACTAAACAAATTAAGACGCCCGGCCGTTGTAAGTTATATATGGGACAATTATGCGTGGAACGGCTGTATATGCGGGCGTGAAAACGAAAGAGTGTCAAGTTCCTGTGTTTATATTTATTGCATTATTTTCCAAAACCTGTTCATTTCTTGAAGGGTTGGAAGTACCGGTTTTACCGTTACCGAAAACCGGTAAAACCGTCCCAATATCCTATACCGAAATACCGATTTTAGAAGAATAAAAAACCGATATTTTCGGCGGAATTTATGCTCAAGCGCTTTCATAAATTGAGTATGAGTATTCGAATAGCATTTTTGGATACCAGTGACAAATCTGACCTTGATCAATCTGTCCTACAGCGTTTTCGTTTTCGACAGACTGAAACCCGTTTTAATTTCTGGTGAACACCACCTTTATGTCCGAGCATTTGGATAACCAGAAAACAATAAACCAGCTCTGATTTTCCATGAATTTGTTTTTCAAATCTCGGAACGCCGACTGCATCTAGCTAACCAGTGTGCTTTTTGGACCAATAAAAGACGACATTTTGCATCCTACGATTCCAAAAACCAGATGCTGAATCACATTCCATTTTTTTTATTTTGATTATATAGGTTTTAACCGATAGAAAGATGAACGACCACTTTGTTTTCAGTAATGAGAGATCCCCAACGTTTCGAAGGTCTATGCCTTCCGAAGATGAAGGCATGAAGGTTTCAGGGAGATAAGGCTCTTTTCGAGTTAGGAAAAATATCTTTGGAAAAAGTTTTAACCCTATACGCGGGATTGAGAATCGAACCCAGGTGAGCTGCGTATAAGGCAGTCGATTTACCAACTACGCTATTCCCGCCCCTTAATGTGGGGTTTGGAAAAGATTCACAATAGCATAAGAGTAATCAAATCAACACTCATAAAGCTTTCTTCGATATTGTAGTACTTTGAGAGCAAATCATGCTCTCTGCTAAATGATGCTTTGTATGTTAAGTGATTATTTTGAAAACACAGTTTGAATTTTCTTAAAATACCGGTTTTTACCGGTTTTTTCATTTCCAATACCGAAAATACCGGTTTTTTTAATCGTCCGGTTTGCCCAACCCTACCTGTCACTGCTCATAATCGCATTTTTGTCGTGTTATTTGGGATTCCTTATCTACAGTTATTACCAGAGACAATAAAATATAATCACCTGAACTTTAAAATCATTAAAACCCGTTTTTTTTTTCTGTAACGCTTCAATGATTGAAGTAAGGATACTGTGAAGGTGTAAGTTATTCAACGTTCTAACTGGATTGTATGTCGTTTTCCGGAATACCATTTCCCGGAAAACCATTTCCCGGATTGCACTATTTCCCTGAATATCATTTCCCGGAATATCCCATTTCCCGGAATATTGTTTCCCGTTATGTACCATTTCCCGGAACGTACTTTTTCTCGGCAAGTCGTTATGCTATTGAAATCTGAAGTACTTTGAGAACATTTGCATTTAGAACTATGTTGCTACTCAAATATTTGTTTGGTACCCTTCACAGCTTGTCTTTGCTCGTTGATCATGTTATTGAATTAAAAAAAAAACTAATTCTCATGCATCTGTAATTTTATTTGAAATCATTATCAATCAATCGAAGGTCCAGAAAACAGATCATGCTAAAAAGAAGGCGATACCAAAGAAGGTCGTAATTTAATTTAAAATTAATAGCATTTCAAAAACATGCTACGAAAATTTTAAAGAAGGCAAATCCATTTCATTTTATTTATTGTATTTGAATCAATAAAATTCTACAATTATTTCCATTGATTTGCTCTTGTTCCAAAGAAGGCTAATTCACAAATTTTTAATACGATGTGAAATTTAAAATAACTGGAGGCGTTTTCAATGCACTGTTACTGTAAACAAATATTAGTGAGAATAAAAATCAATAAAATCAAGTCCAAGAGTATTTTCAGAGAAACTTCATATAGATTAAAACAACATTCTACAAAAAAATCCAAGGAAGAAATACATATTTATAAGAAGGCAGCATCTCAGACAGATACATTCACAATCTATAAAATTTCAAAGGTTCCAGGAATATTTATGAATAAATTTTAGGAAATGTTTATATTTTTTCGCAACCGATTACCTAATCTTCATGAAAATTAATCAACGTATTCAGGGCATTTTTAGAGTACTTGTGATTGATTATCATAAAAATATTGCCAACGTTGTAGAAAACACTGTTTTTTCAATTTCAAAGATGGGCGCATTTCGAGGCGTTCTAAAATGATCGTTACGAATTTACACCATTCTAGAGTACGGTATAAGCATATTTTTCTTTGCGTAATAATGGAATGAATCAAAATCCCAAAAATGGGATTCATAATACGACTTATGCAGCACAAAAATATCAATTTCAAGTAATTTGTTCAGCATTTTCCCGCCAGCGTTTTTTTTTTGAATCCGGGCCCAAAATCTATCTCCTGTAATGTTTGACCTAGTGTCAAAAACTAAAGTTTTTTCTTGATACCTTCCAACGATAGCAAGTGACTTACGTAGTAGGGGAGAGTGGGTACGCTTAATCCCACTTTTGTTTTTTTCTAATAACTTTTCAACGAAATAAAAAATTTTATTGCGAAATTCACCATCTTGTAGTCAATTCGAATCGCTATGAATAATGTGTCAATCCGAATACTATGTCCTGTCAGTAATATGAACAGTTTTGAAAATCATGTCAAAACGAGGTTTTTGTGAAAACGTGTGGTAATTTGATCCCCCGCCTACTAGGGCTAAAGAAACAAAGCAAACTATGACCTATAGACACGAAAGTTTAGTTAACCACCTGTCCTGACAAATTAACTAATGATACTACCTTTTTAGATGCACGACATACTTTAACCACAGCAGAAAGTCAAGACGAGTATTTACAGTAAATCAGTGCTGTTTAACTGGCTTTTCCAACTTTCAATAACTTATATCATGATTTGTTCACGGAAAAAACATTTTGGATAATAGAGCCTGGTACTTTATGAAAATGATGCTTTTCTATTTCTATACATTTCAAAAGTGTCTGAGAGAACTAGTGATAGGGATCAAGAATGTCAATTGTCCCAGGGGTCAAAGATACCTGTTGTATAAGGTGAACAAAATAAAAATTTATTTGTATGTTTTGTGAATTTTTTTATTCAAAAAACGTGTTTTTCTAGACAAAAACCCTTAGAAAGTAATCGTAAATGAAAATATTAATAAATAATTAGTTCGACTATCTCATACAACCGCTCAAAAAATTGTAAAAAGATCTTCGAGATGGATTTAAACACATATTTTCTAAAATATATCAGAACTTATCCAAACCAAATGTAATACATCAGATTTGCTTTTTAAACTTCATAAACGAGCAAATACTTCATTTTCTTTTTATATTGTGATAACTTTATTCGTATTGATTATGAGATATGGCCAGGGAAACAAATATTCCCAAGGATGAAGTGTCCTCACTCTCCCCAATATTTTTCGTTATTTTAATTTTACATGAAACGCTGAAAGTACCATTAAAATCAACACCCCATCATTTATAGAATATCAATCCGTATTTCAATTTCATTGCTTTCATTTCTCTTAGTCTTAAATTTGCCGAAAATAGCCAAGAAAATCGATACAGACATCATTTATTAACTAAAAACTTTCGGAAGTCGCTGGAGAAAATTATTTAGAATATGCTGTGAATATTTCAAAGCTCGTGGTTTGAAGTGGCTTTGAAAAAACACGTTTGAAGTTTTTAGTACCCTTGGAGTTTAGTTAAAAACGATAGGACAGTATTGATAATACATACAATTAGGTATTCTGTTCGCCTTCCATGTTCTATCATTTTACCTCCATAACAAAATTTCCAAATCTTAAAAATTCTACAGTGGTGTATTATGCTTTTCACCGAAAATTACTACCCGACGGAATCGATTTAAAATAGTAAAAGAATTGAAAATATATCATTTTAACTGAATCCGCAAAATTTTGAACAAATATCAGGCAAAATATAGGGCCTGTTAGTCAGGAATTGGGCGGTCATGAATTTATTCACCCTTTCACTACGGTGGGAAAATTGGAAGTATTTGTTACTATTTTGGTATATTTAATTCATTGATATCCCTTCTATTGGTGTGCTTTTTATTCTCCACTCGATTTTTTTAAATCCTCCCAAGTTTCTTTTTGGTTCAAAACCAAAAGTCGTTTTTAAGCTGTTTATATAATGATCAATTTAAATTAATTTTCTTAACATCGCGGAATCGAAAAGATTTATTTTACCACAAAAACCACCCAAGATAAAAAAAAATTAAAAATATTTTCAAACAACTTTTCATGTTCTAAAGTAGGTAAAATCTCCTAGAACACAATTAGCTGCATACCAGGTCTTCTAAAAATAAGTTTGGTCGGTGAGGTACGAGTTTTTTTTATTTACCGGGAAGTGGTATTCCGCGAAATGGTTTTTCCGGCAAATGATACATTTCGGGTAACAGTTTTCCGGGAAATGGTACATTCCGGGAAACGATATTCCGGGATATGGTACATTGGTATTCCGGGGAATGGTATTCCGGGAAATGACGTACAACCTTCTAACTGACCTAATATTGCAAGGTCTTTCAACTACAGTATGGCAAGTGCTTCAAATACCACACTTACCCGAATGTTCAGAAAACCAACCACACTGTTCGCGCTACCCCCCACAGAAACCGAAAACCCCGAAAAGCTAGACAGGATCTCACGGAAGCGAATGAATTCCAAACAATGTACCTGACATGTCTTGCTCATTACCGCGGTTCGAGGATCCGGACGACTTGTTCGATGCGTTCGCGATCGTCATCTGATTGGTCTGCTGAATGACGGCCGCGATGTCGCTCTGCGACGCGGACGTATCCTTGCTGGTGAGGATGTCGGAACTGCTCGAGCCGGACGACGGGTGCCGTTCGCCGGTGCACCCGTACTGGATCGGCTGGTAGCCGTGCGACGGGTTGTAGTTGCCCGAGTAGGTCATGTAGATCGGTGGATTTGGCAGTGGTGCGATATCGCTGAGCATACTCTCCGTATCGTCCAGCGACATGTTGGAGATGTCCTGCCGTATACCGTTGCCGATGACGTAGTAGCACTGCTCGGAGAAGGTCAGCTTGTTGACGGTGTGCTTGATGTAGCCCCGCCTCAGCATCAGCGAGACGTACTTGCGTGCGTCCCGCCGATCGCCGATTCCGTCCACATTGTCCAGGATCCAGTTGACGACATCGGCGCCGATGAATGCGTTAGGAATTGTGATTTTCAGCCACATCCGGTCTCGAATCTCAAGACCACTGTCGGGTTTGGTCATTGCACGTACAATTTCTTTCATGTCCATATCGACATGTAGCCGTTCAAGCACGGACTCGGGAAGATCGGTGTTGATAGTGTCCTGCGAGCGAAGGGCGGCCGTGTGGGCAACCCATGCACCTGGATCGATCGGACGAACCGGTTCGGTGCGAGGAATCGTGAAGTATCCTTTGGGATTCGGATCCCAACATTTGGCAACAACTAGTTTGATCGGTCCAGGCTTCTGAACCACTTCGCGCAGCACACGAACCGCCTCGTCGTTGGTCATATTCTCAAAGTTAACATCGTTCACCTGTAGTATCATATCACCGGGTTCGATTCGACCATCGAGTGCGACGGCTCCGCCCTTCATTATGCTTCCTACGTAGATTCCACCATCGCCACCTCGATTCGACTGTCCGACTATCGATATACCGAGGAAGTTCACCGTATCCATATTGATCTGGACTGTGATGATGTTGAGGGACATTGTGGAATCGGTGACGGAACTGTAGGAGGAGGTTCGAGACATCGATGGCGCTCGCTTTTTGCGCCGCTGAGGCTTTTTCCGTACCTGTAGCCGTTGCACGCTACTACATTCAGTCATATCCCTATCTAGTGTGATTTCACTCTCCGTTTCGAACAGACTGGTCGAGTCCAGATCGCTGGACACCACCGAGGCCGATTGGTACGTTAGCGGGTTCATCGGGATGTTCATCATGTTGTTCATCGGTTTGTTCATGGTTCGCAACTGAGCGAGTGTCGGTCTACCGTCGATCATTTCAGTCGGTTGCATTTCCGAACAGTCCGACTGGTTAGAACCGTCGGCCGTCACCAACCAGGACACAACCTTCCCATTGAAGCATGGCAATATGGTGGAATCGTCCGCTATTTCCTCCTTCACTACCCCAAAGTCAGCATCCATCGATTTGAAGAAGTACTTGTAGTTGATGTTCTGTTTGTTCAGCACCAGCTTGAAATCCTTCAGTGTGACCTGGCTCGATGGAAGTAGGATCTTAACCAGGTACGGTGTCGTTTCGTCGTCGATATGGTAGATGACCTTGGTCTCTCCGCCGCAGCCACTGCCACTCGTTCCGCCACCGCTGCCGGAAGAGTTTTTGTCATCCATCGTGTACATGCTGGATGTTGCTAATTTTTTGATTGCCACAAACACAATTCACTGGGGTTCGAAAATTGTTTGTTTTTTCACGACTTTAAGCTCGTTCGGTAAACTTTTTAGATTCACTTGTTAGTCACTTTCTTCATATCAAACACATTCGTTCGCTGCACATTCTGAAAAGAGGAACGAAAAGGCAGAAATTAGTTTTGTTGAAACAAATATATCTGCGAACTGAGTAGATGTATAATATAATAAACCTCTAGGGTGTTGTTTGCAGGCGAATGCTAATCTAACGGATGAGAGTTTTCGACCCGATCCATGCTGTCAGCTGCAGAGCAACTTGGTCGAGATTAGTGGTAGCGCAGCGAAGGAGCATGGATTTTGTTGCGACCTGAATGCAGCAAACTAATGGGAGAAAACCGCACCGTTGTAGAGAGGCATATTTTGCATGTGCAGCCTCACCGCAGCGAGCGCAAACATTTCTAGCCGGTTGGCCGCAGGCCACAATCAACGCACTATCATCCGTGATGGCTGTTCGGTGTGACAAGCCATGGTTCACTTCAACAACTATCTCTGTGAGTCAACGTTACACTGATACTAGTCCGTACGATTAAACTAGCTGTGTGAAATAAAATATCAACTGTATGTGCGTTTATAAATTCTAAAAAATGGCATTGTTTACATATGACGAAACGTACGAAGCCTCTCATACGTGAAGTCAATGTGTAAGTTTTTTTTCCAGTGCAGACACTTATCAGCAGAAAAGTTGAATGAGATTGTTTTGCGCTTTCCTCCAGCGTCCTGTTTTTTCCGGTACTGGAGGAAATAAGACGAAGCAGAAACTGGCTGAACACTGCTAGGCGAGGGTTGGGCGTATTGCGGTGAATTTGCGATTGCTTTGACAAAATTGGACGCCGCTTATGCAAAGTTAATTGAAACTTAAGATTGGTGAGGAGATCGGTGAATTGTTTTGCTTTTCGAAGGAAATGATTTAATGATTACAGTAAACACACTAGCTCGTTGCCTGAAAAACTGAACGCCGCAGCTGCTAAGTGCAGTTTAAATGGCACATTGATTAGCACGTTATTGGGAGCCCTAGTTCTAGTTGGAAAGACCTGTTCAACTGGATGATCAACTCCGGTTTTAGCATTATAGCTGTGGTAGATTCATTCAATTTTAATATTACAGTGAAACGTAAGATAAATGCTACCTATTTTAATTTCAAAATAGGTCGACTGACTTTCGTGCCCAGCAGGCAGCAGCTTCGGATGATTTTTCA
Organism: Topomyia yanbarensis; assembly: GCF_030247195.1. NCBI lineage: Eukaryota > Metazoa > Arthropoda > Insecta > Diptera > Culicidae > Topomyia > Topomyia yanbarensis. The sequence continues at coordinate 393,733,562 of NC_080671.1, read as the reverse complement.
TATTTTCTTCCCCAGAGCTGTTGCTACTTTATTGGTGTGGGTGATCATCGCCAGCTCAACGTTGTAATGTTTTTTGTTTTTTTTTTTGTCCGAACAGGAATCTTCCAAGAAGTGGTACAATTCCTGTACCTGATCGCTGAAAGGCTCCTGCACTGGGACGTGCTGGCCTATGCAAATCAAGTGCAATGATAGTAAATGCAGGGGCCTGCCGTGTTATTATTACTTTGCCAGTTCTTCTTTGGGTTCAATTCAATCGTGGATGGGTCTCTACAAAGGGAACGCTGCTGCACCAATATTTGCGCGGCTACATTGCCAGCTGCAAGTTTCGGTACATTATGTACAGAGGACACTAATTTTTATGCATTATTTTGTTGTATCCATGGTTAATCTTATAGTATTTATTGAGATTTTTTGCATCTTGCAAGTCACTCGGTGCTTTTACGTTCTTCGGAAATGATAAATTCAAAATTGATCCTTTCATGCCCAAATTTTTTCTAGCGCGCGTAGGATTCCAAATCTTTTTTCCTTAGGATTGTTGGGGCTGAAAAATATGAAAAAAAATCTGTGTTAATCAAGATAAATCCTTCCCCGCAGCTCGGTTGCGCACTGACGATCCTTTTACAGCATAGTGTCTAATAAAAATGTGAGTGCACTTTGCCAGATGGTGAGATTAAGTTGACTTTAGATTACTCATCGTATCTAGTAGTAGCAATATCAGAGCGCTCAAGGTTATTTGCATGAGGTGTGGCCCAGGTAGACGTATTGCATGCTCGTACACTAACTCGGCGATCGAGAATTGAAAATCTTCGCGGAAAGCTGTCCGGAGTCCCAGCATTATCGACGGGAAACGGTCGTTCTAGTGTTTAGAATGATACCTGCTTTTAAAGTTCGGTGGAAACGTTCCATCAAACCGTTGGTCTGGGGGTGTTACGCGATCATTCGAATGTGTTTGGATTCAAAAGCTTTCGGCAGCTCATGGAACAGATCTGACTCAAATGGCCTGCCTTGATCAGAAGTAATCGTTTCAGGTAAGCCCAAATGGGTAATTCACTTTACACCAAGGGCTGTTATAACACTTTCCAACGCCATATCCGGTAGAGGCACCACTTCGGGTCAACGAGTGAATCGATTATTGTTAAAAGGTAACGATGTCCACCAGACGGTGACAGAGGTCATACTAAATTCACATACCTAGATGTGATGAAAACGCGCACCAGGAACGGGGAACTTTTGCAATGGTGCCTTAGTATGTCGGGAGTACTTTGAATTGTTGACGTTGAATACATTTTCGCACATATTTGTTAATACCCTGGGGATGTACTAATCCGTGCATGTGCTTCAAAATAAAATTTCGATAATTGAAAAAGAATGTACGACCTAATCCTACTACGTGAAATATCGCTGTACATTAACTTGCCGGCCAGTGGGGTTTGCCGAAATCTATCGGCGAATGAATGCTTACTGCCAGGGTGGCTAACCCTACGGATTTTCCCGTAGATCTACGTATTTCTGTCCTTTCTACGGACCTACGGATTAACTCGTGAGATCTACGGAATTTTCAAAATTTCTTCAGAATTCTACGGAAGTTTAGTAAAAAGAATACGTATTCTATTTCATGACATCAAATAGACAATCATGTATGTTTTGAATTCTGAAGCCAACCGAATCGTAATCGGTTGATGAATTTGAGTAGGAATACACAAGAATCCAGAATTATATTTTTGCAAAATTTGACTGGTATTCAATCTAGAACATTTAAATTAAAGTTCGTATAGTTCGTACATTTGAAGTACAGAGCAACGCGAATTCCTATAATGGACGATGAGGGCTTTCTCTCACGAAGGCAAATCGTCGCTGTTGTGCTATCTTATGACAAACGCCATTGAGTTAGATATGCCACATTACTTGTTTGAAAAATCTCTACAAGGTGGCGTTTTCAGAATTTTGAAATTCTACTTGGTTACTTAGATATAGCGAGAAACATGATGAGAAATTGTGAGTTTTTTGCTTCAAATCACTGTATCTAGGGATTTGCTCAATTTATATTGAAGTTTTAGACGTTTTTATGTGTGAAAATGTCTGAGGAACACAATGGCATAAACATTTTCAAAAGAAAATTACACGAGTTGTGAGAAAAACACAGTTTTAGTTTTAAACTGGAAATGAAGCTTTGGCTGGAAATATTTGGCAACACTGTAATCAAAAATAATATTTTTTTCCAGATCCCCTGACTCATTTCCTTCAAAATGCGTTTCACCGATTGTTTATAGACCATATGAACGCAAAGATATGAATAAAAGTTAAAAATTTATAATTTTTTTCTATGGAATATTTTCCATAAAACGATTACGACACGTCATACAAAGTTTGTCATCAATACACGCCTATGACACGTGTGAGTGCGACTTTTGTTTACATTCATAGTAAAAACTCGCAACATAGTCAACCGATCTTCGTAATATTTGAGAGATTAATGCAGAATAGATAGAAGCATCAATTGTCTTCTTTGGATTGTTTATACCATTTATAAGTTTCAAGATATTCAATCTCAAACTTCAAAAATCGTTTTTCTCGAAATGCGCTAAATGGCGCTTGTCATAAGATAGCACAACAGCGACGAAATGGGGAATACTATTGGTACCTTTGAGCCAATATTAACTCTGGGTTGAAAACGTGAATAATTTCTTCGATGATAAATAAATTCATAAAATGTTATCGGAGCCAGTAACTGAACTTAATTTTGTTTCTTGTGTTAGTGTGACAGATCACCGATAAACTCAACAGATTATTCGCATCGAGAAAATCGGATTAGTATTATAGGACAGAAGACTGAAGCTGAAACAAACATGGGGATATTTTGTGGAACCAGAAAATCTTGTTCAAATTTGTGCAGTTACTGAAACCAACTCTAAAAACTTTGAACATGTTCGAAGAAGTTGTTAGGATATCTGTATTGAGTTATCTATCTACATTTATATCCGGAAATTCAATATTGAATTTTTACACCAATACGAACCCCTACAACTAGGTAAGGGCTCTCGATTTTAATAATTGCTCTTTAGAAGACTAACCCTATATTTTGGGAATACAACTTGTGAACTTATCATCTGTTTGTGGAATTCAAGGTAGTCCATGATTCAGTGCAATAAAATCAGCTATGGTCCCAGATAATGTTTGAACTTGACTTCCCGACAAATTGAATAGTTTAGGTTAAAAACAGGCTATATCTTTGGCTATTAAACATCCGACTCGTTTATGACGCTTGCTGTACTGAAGCTGAGCAATGCACTTCCTGATTTGTTGTTGAAGAGTGATTGAAAGTGCGATGCCAAGAACAGCTGTATGAAAGGAACACAACTATCATTAAAAGATCCCGCATGCTTCTTGGTTTCTGGGTAACTTAGACAGGCAACGTACGGCAATTTACGTATTCAACTAAAGTCCCGCAGCCTATGGACACACACAAAATTCTTTTCATACATATCTCTGATACTCCCTGTTGCTTTTTTCAGATATGAGGTGCGGTCGTTGACGGAAATTGATTATCAACTGGTATGCAAACATGCAAGGCTTATAAAGTACAGCAGGCTACAAATAACCGGGTATGTAGCTAGTTTGCAGGAAAAGAAAACAACTAAAGTTCTGTTCAGTTGTGAACCTGGATGTCGTTGGTGCAGATCCCGCACTCGAGAAATAGGTGAGCCTTTTTCGCTCAAAATTGGAATATAGCCTTAGGCAAGAATCGTCATGCCAACGAAACGATGATTGGATTTCTTCAAACAAGTTTTTTTTCGAGCACACGAAGTAGTTCGACGAGATGAACTTTAGAAAGGTATGACAGTACTCCGTTTATATGCAGAAAATTGTGCGTGACATGCCTCCGAGGAATTACATAATTTACTCAAAAGCAACGATGAATTCCCAGATGCACTAGCGTCATGCGAAAATAATGATCTTGACAGAATCAAACTCAATTTTTGAAGTACCTGCTGATCCGACAAAGAGTCGATAGTTGAATTCATACAACTGATTTCAGCAGAAAGGCATTGGTCCACGCGACAGGAGATATGTAACATTGATTGTTATTCATATATAACCAACTAGCATACGCAATAAAGAGCAACTGGTTTGTGTATTCGTGGCCAATAAAGGACCATACGATTCTGTAGCAATTGTTATCTCGAATAAACTTCACCGTTAGTTCTAAGTAACTATTCGTATAAGTTCGTACAATTTTAAATAACTATTTGTATAAATTGTTTTCATTACCCGTGGCTTCTGTTACAGAGCTACAGATTTGCGAAAAACAATGTAAGGTATCTTTGAACATTTTTGAACTCTGGCTGGAAATTCGCGTATCGAGTTTCCCAAGAAGGAAATTGAGCTGGTTTTCAATGAAGCATGGTCCTGCTCAACTTCAACTTCTAATAAAGGATAGAATGATCGCTGAAGTTTCGCATTTCAGTACCTGAAGGGTAGTTCGATTCATAATGGATTTGAAAAAGATACAACCGGATCCGATATCGTTAGACTAAATGTCAGCAAGGAATTAATTTTATTTGCGCATTAATTTGATCTTGGCGGAGTGTTTACCTATGAAACTTAAAAATATTATATCAACGTGGAACCAATACAGTAGCGTTGTTTGTGTATTGCCCGAAATCGAATTCTGGGATATCCCTTCAGCCACGTGCGGAAAGTATTAATACCTTTACGTGTGTTTCTCTCAAATTCAGATTACACGTTCTGCATAGAATACACGTCCATGAAAGAGAATTTTCGCAGGAGTCCACATCATCTACGTTCGCTGGCTATACACACTATGCACATCTCTTTCATATTAGAATCACTGATAGTGCAATATGCGTGTATGGCAAGAGTTACCAAGACATCGAGCATGTTGTTTGGTCATAAGATTCCTTAAATGTCCGAGCTAGATCACTCAGTGTCCATATTCGTGATATCTTGGTCAGCCGGGATCTGCCATTCATGTCGCTGATCTATTGTTTTCTAAAGATCGCAAATATGCTGATGTGAGTTCTTTCTAAAGTCCATTATTTCTCAGAAATTGAACCTCCATATTTTCGGTTTCTCGCATATACCAGCTATTGAGATTCTGCAGCACACCTGTTCGTTTCGCATTCCCTAATAGGGTGAAACTAGGCCTAATAGGGTGAAACTAGGCACTTTAACCTATAAAACAGAGTCGGTGTTAGTTCTTTTATATGTAAAGTATAATATGCAAATCAAATCAGGAAGTAACTTTTTCAATTATTCGCGATAATACATAGAAATGTAACTGACCTTATAAAGAGAATATTTTAACCATACTTATGTTGTTTCAGATAATTCAAATGTAAACAGAAAAACTGATTAATACACTCAGGTTTTTCAACACGGTTTTTTTGCGCGGTATTTTTTACGCGGTTTTTACGCGTATTTTGAAATTTACGCGGTTTTCATTTACGCAGTTTTCATTTACGCGGATTTTTGAATTTACGCGGTATCCATTAACGAGGTTCCCATTAACGCGGATTCTTAAATTTACGCGGATTTTGAAATTTACGCGGTTTTCATTTACGCGGATTTTCCAAAGAGAAAATATCAACTATTTCCAAAGCGAAATTTTCTTCCTTGCTCATTCGGGGAGCCATTCGCGCGAGTGACGGAGGGTTAAGTGAAGTTGCTGAAAAAACGCCCCAGGGCTCCAATTCAGCTTTTTAATAACACGCGAAAGTTAAAAACTAATTCCAAGATAAAACGCTACATCAATCGGGATTGAAAAAGAATCCAAATTTACGTTAAAAAATTGGACTTTGGCGGGTAAACTCAAAATCTACGGATCTGATTTCACAAAAATTTGGGCACACTGCTTACTGCCTCTGCTCTCGACAATGCGTCCGCTACGATATTTTGCTGTTCGCTTATGTGTCGTATGTCGTTGGTAAATTACGAAAAATCTTGAAGGAGTCGTTCCTTATGTGGTAATCTACAGTTTGCGTTCGATGTAAGGGCGTGTGTGCAGGGCCGCCGAGAGGGGGGGGGGGGCGGGGTATTTCCCCCCGAGCCCGGAGTTCTGAAGGGGGCCCGGATTTTTACCAGAAACTAAAATTTGACAAATACTTTTTCGACAAAAAATTATTTGAGAATGCAATTAAAAATTCAATATCTTGTGTATGAGGTAACTAGAATAGCGAAAATTCTAAACTACTGCACATTTGGTATCAACTAACCAACCTAATTCTCGCATCGAAACAAGATCAGACTCGAGCGGGCATAGCGAAATTTGTACATTGAATGTCATGTACGCAGCTCACCTGGGTTCGAATCCCAACCCCGCACACAGGAATAGAGATTTTTTATAGGAAAATTCCTAACCAGAATGAAGAAGCGAATGACCTTAAGGTTAAAATCTCCATAATCGAAACAAAAATATGATCAGACTTGTAAGGGTTTAAATTTAAATGGTTTGATTAGAAGTCATGAGGTTGTCTTCAAATTTTGCCAATATGAAATCGATTTTTTTGATCTATCGAATTTCCAATTTTAGAAAGCGCTGGATTAGTATCGAAAGTTATTATTGAAATCCTGCTTAGGGTTGCCACACCGGTTTTTGGGGGCGATTTCCGTGTCTTCGTTCAGGTAAATTCGAATTCGCCCGGAAGAATCCACTAGATTATTTTGCAATTTTGAGTTGCCCTTTTCTCTACCAGGAATCGTCCAGCACCCAGTACTCGTAAACATCATAATCGGGTTGCAGGGCCTGATTTTTAAGGAGGGCCCCTCTTGGCGTTGACAAATATTATTTTAAAAGCGCCATTTGGGTTTACTTTGTCCCATTGAACCTTGGCTTAAATGGATCAATGTTCCTCACAAAGATTCTCGAAAGAAACTGGAGTGTGATTTCACACCCCATGTTTGTTTACTGAGGAGCAGAGCGAAGCTCGCTCGGATTATCCTTCACAGCGAGAGTGGCTGGTGCTTTTAGATTCTTTGTGAATATCTGAGGAAGCGAAGTACTACACCCAACTAAATCAACAAAACTGTTAACAAATGCAAAAACATACAACTAAATGTGAACGGCACAGAGTGCTGACCAAAACAATACACTCTACGCTGAATGTGAAGAAAATAAGATATTTTTCCTCTTAGTGCTACGAGCTACTTAAGAAATAAAACAATGCATATTTATTTGTTTTTAAGCGATTTATACAATAAATAGCAATGGAAGCGCTCCAAAATTCTGTCGAGTGATCACTTCAATTCGAAATTCTAATTAATTTCAACGCATACCCATGTGTCTCTTGAAGTCTATCCCCTGCTCAGTAAAACTCTGCTGGTCAAAATACCATTAGAGGCGGTAACCCTACCTCTATTTGAGAGCTCAATTGGCCAAATGAGTCATAAAAAACTCTTGATAAACCAAAAATATTTCGGAATTAATTCAAAAATTAAAATTTAAAATCTAATATATTTGGTACGCCGTTCATTGTTACAAAATCCATAAAAAAATCATTTTTAGATACGAGATGATAGCGATACGTTTTTGTCAAGGGATCGTACTCAAATGACGGAGCTTTTTTCTGCGATTTTCGACTACCAATTCTCCCTCGCAAAGAGGCCAGGGATAGGAAAAAATACGTTTTACAATTCTTTCAAATACGGCCTTTTATCAACATTTTCATTATAACAGGTGTGCTAACATACCAACAAAAATAAGAGAATATTTCATGTTTTTATAGGATTGTGAATGTTTTCGAAAGCAGCATAGCGTAAAATTCAACCACAACCCTTATTTGAAATTTAATCCAAGTTTCTCATTTTTTCCATTTTTTATTCATACATGGATTTTTTTTAATTTTGTTGAAATTTCATTGATCTTTTTTTCAAGGTGTGGATTATATTTGTATTTCTACAATTTTAAGATTATGCCTTTTTTTATCTATTTTCGTGCTTTTATTTTTTCCATCTTTTTACATTCCTTACTTTTGCTTTTTTTCTATTACTATCATTATAACTTACTTTAGTTTATAGTTCTCTCTCTGTTATTTCATTTTATTCGAAATTTTTCGAGAATATTCTGCTTTCTTTATTTTATTTTTCTTATTGTTTCATATTTTAATACCCTGCTCTTTGTTTGTTTCCTTTGTCATTCCATCTCATTTTTAGAATTTGTCTATTTACTACATTTATTCTTATAATAGCCTTTTTCTATTTCCCTTTTTTCTTTTTTTTTTGCATTTCCAAAATTCAATTCCAATTTGTCTTATTGTTTAATTTTTTACCTTTTTTCTATTTTCTTCCTTATTTCTAGTTTTTAGCTTTTCATTTTCCGTAGTTTTATTTTTACCCATTGTTCATTTAATATAATTTTATTTATTGTTTATACCTTTTTCTTAAGATTTAATTTCTTATTGTTATTTCTTCATTGTTTCCATTTAACCTATTTTGAAACAACTTTTTCTGTTGACCATTTTCCTATACGTTTACATTGATTTTTTTTTTATTTTCCTAAAAAACATTTGATTTATCTTTTTTGACACTATGCGCACTTGTTCTTCACTTTACGTTTTGTTCGTTGTTTGAATTCGTTTCAAATTTCATTTCTAGTGTTTTTTCAGTTCTTTAAATAATTTAATCCATTTTATTCATTTTCTTCGTGTTAATTTTTCAATTTTTTTATTCTACAGTATACCATGTTGGCTTTTTCTACTATTTTTTGTTTTCCATTTTGTCTGTTTGCTCCGTTTTTGATCAATACTTCCAATTTTCTTTACTTTTTCGTCTTTTCATCATTCCAATTTTTATAAATTTTACGGTTCGTCCATTTTTTTTAAATTTCTCTATAGTTATTTTATTCTTGTCTTTTATACATACTCCTCTAATTTTATGCATTCTTAACGTTTTATTTACTTTTTCTATTGCTTTAAATATTACTTGTTTTTTTGTTAAATAAATTTTATTATTCTTGATTTATCGCGTTTTTCAGCTTTATGCAATTTTTAAATTAATGTTTGTATTCTTTTTAGTAGTTTTTTTCATTTTCATTGATTCTTGAAATTTTTCTTACCTTCTTGTCGATTTTTCATTATTTTCACCAGTTGTGCAATAATGTTCGACTTCTTTAATCTTCGCAATATGTTTTTCTTGTTTCCTGTTTTCTTTTATCTATTTTTTATAGGTTTCATTTTGGTTTTTCTCGATTTAACATTTTTTGATTGACATTGACATTAATTTGTTTATTTGGTTGATTTTGTTGTTTTTAGCTCTTTTGAACATTCTTTTAATATTTAGTTTTCCTATTGGTTTCTTATCTTTTGCCGTTAGTCGCCGTTTGGCGCTTCTCAAAGTCACCAAAACTATCGAAGCGAAATTAAAAAACTCCCAAAGTATAAAAACTCTACTTTTTGTTCCTTCATTGGCAACAACTAGAGCTAAAAACTAGTATATAAATATAAAATTTCAGTGTACTATACATAGTATCAGTGAACTCCAATGGATTTCAAACATTAACTTTTTTATGCGCAGGCAATACATAGTGGTAGGGCCCGTACGTTGGACCCCCGGGCCCGTATTTTCTCTCTGCGGCCCTGCGTGTGTGAGTGGCTTATGATCGGTGAAAATAACGAACTTCCTGCCCTCAAGCATATGTCAAAAATACTGAACAGACATCTTCATTGCAGTGAGCTCTCTTCTGAACGTTGAATATTTTGCTTGGGCTGGCGCAAATTTCTCGGAATAAAAACCGAGCGGCGTCCAATGTCCGTTGTCGAATTGCTGAAGTACAGCTCCGGCCGCAGTGTTCGATGCATATATAAGCAATCACAGCGGCTTCTTTGGATCAGGGTAATGTAGTAGTGCTAATGATTGCTTGCACCGTTCAAACGCTTCAGTGGATTGAGTAGACCAGACTAGCTTCCTCACATTGTTCTTGCGGTTATCGGGAACTAATCGTCGCAGTTCAGCTTGGACATCGACAGCTCGAGGAATAAAGCGTATGTAGCAGTTTGCAAGAGCTAAAAAACGTCGTAGTTCTTTAACGATTGAAGGCAACGGGAAGTCTGTTACTGCTCGGACACGCTCGGGAAACCAGCTTTTTTTACCGAATAGCCCAGAAACTCGACGCTAGGCTCTGCAAATCGACTTTTTGCTACGTTGATGAGCCCATATGCACAAAGGCAACTACGAAATCTAGGTCGGCGAACACTTTGTGCATGAACCGTTGGAAGGTCTGCATTGCACAGACCGAACTGCATACAAGTGAATTCGAAGACCAGCTCGACCGGAATCTGATGGTATGCTCTTGCTGTTCAGTAAGTCATGGATGTGTGGGACTGGGTATCGATCTGGTAGTGTTATTTGGTTCAAAGCACGGTAATCTCCAACGAATCTCCGATCACCGTTTTTCTTCCGTACACAATGCAGCGGGCTGGCCCAAGCGCTGCCGGAACTCCTGTCTTACTGCTTCCAGCTTGTCGGGTGGCATTCTGCGACATTTAAAAGCCACGTGAGGAGCTTTTGTTTGGACGCGATGAATGAGTTTTTGCGTCTGCTCTCATCTATTTCCTTCCAAAAACTGAAGCTAGAATGTCTGTCACACCAACCAAGGCCTGCTTACTTAAAATCATTCTTCCGTTTGATTTTATTGCATCAAGACAAGAACAGGATGGAGGTTGAGTAGATATTGAGGTTCAATAATGATTTATTATTTTATTTATGCTGGCTCATACCCTACAATAACATTTACCGTAAACTTTTATTCTAGTTCCGTTTGCAGCGTGAAGATCAAACGAAGTAGGTCCTTTCGATCTATCATTATTTGTAGGCGGTACGATGGAAATGTCGGAACCGGTGTCAATCGGAAATTTAAAATTGCTCGTACGGTCGTGAAGAAATATGCGGCGACTCGTAAATGAATCGTTGACCCCCGTCGGTCCGGATGAACAATTGATTAGTTTTTTGAGTGGTTACACTTGCAGGATTCGCGGCATTTTAGTGCACGTCCGCCATACTTGCGATGATATCAACAAATTTCCTCTTCTCTTGACGATCTAGACGCCGAACCGGTACGTTGTGAATCCCTCCGTGACACTCGCATATGCCGTATCTTGGCCACGAGAACCGCCATTTGGTCGTTGTACTCGTTCACGCTGTTGGCAACTGCGTGGAAAACGTAGCCAAAAATAATCTAAATTGATAAGTTTTATCAGTTTTCATTAATATTGCAACTTAACAAAGTTATATGGAAAATTCATTTTCCGTCGTCAACGTAAACTGTCCCTGGCAGCACTGCTCCATCGGAGTTCAATCAGACTAATTGCAATAACTTCAGTTCTAGAGCTGATCCTTGTAACTGTTCACACTCAAATGAAAGCCAATAGCCTTACTTGTTTTTGTGAGCAAATCTTGCCTCAATCAAAAGTTATAGCTGCTTAACCCTTTCATGCCCAACTTTTTTCTAGTGCATGTAGGGTTTCAAAACTATCTTTTCTTGAAAACGGTGGGGTCAAGAAACACGAAAAGCCTTTTTTCATAAAGATAGGTGCCTTCCTCGCAGTGCTAGAAGCTGCTCAATTTTTATCTTCCAATGCTCAATACAATTCTCCTAGAATTTTTACAATAGTTCAATTGCATGAAAAATGTAGCCAAAGACAGTCTAAATTGATAAGTTTTATCAATTTTCAATAATATTGCAACATAAAGAAGATATATGAAAAATTCATTTTCCGTCGTCAACGTAAACTGTTCCTGGCAGCACTGCTCCATCGGAATCCAATCAGAATGATTCAGTTCTAGATCTGGTACTTAAAACTTTTAATACTCAAATGAAAGGCAATAGTCACATTTATTAGCCTTACTTGTTTTTGTGAGCAAATTTTGCCTTAATCAAAAGTTATAGCTGTTTAAAAACGTTGTTGTCCACAAACAACATGGGCATGAATGGGTTAAAAACGTTGTTGTCCACAAACAACATGGGCATGAATGGGTTAAACCAAAGGCGTTGTTTACTTATATAAAGGCTCGCACAGAATGAAGCCAAATCTACCAATCGAACATGTCACCGGCTACCTATCGTGCAAAGTAAACAAACATACTTCTTTAGCTATGCCCTCATGCGTGCTCGCAAGGGGAGTATTGTTATTGGCAGGAAAAATCTTACAATAATAGGAGTGAAAAACTATTTGTTTATACATTTACCTTTTCTCATTTCTTATATTGCTTACAAAAATCAGCAAGTTAACAAGAACATGATGAATGCATATTTTAATTGATTCACCGAACCTCTACAGTGCCATTGAATGACTATCAGGCTTATTTTCTCTTTTTTGTATAGTTGATAAATTCACAAACGGAATGTTGCAAAACGCTTTATTATCTAAGTGTGAATATTATGACATTCTTCTTCAAAGATATTTATGGTAAGTGATTTCGAGTGTTTTCAGGTTTGATGAAACGTTTTCATTACCAGTAACGAGACTCGTGACGTCTCGAAATATCCTCTACAGCGCGCTAAAAAACAAATAAACAACTATTTTTTTATGCAAAATTCCCAAGTGGGAAAAATTTTGGACAAGACCAATTTCTTTGTGCATGAGGGCACATGCCTTACATGAAGTATGGTTTTTTTGTTTTAGTGTTTCGGATTCTCCTCGTCAGTAACTAGCACCATTTGGGTGTCCAGTTAGACTATGTATCTGAACTAGTACCAAAATTAGCACTAGTTAGACACTAAATTCCAAAAAATCACACGTCTTGCGTGAACACTAAACCACTGGCTTATACCGAGTGATGTCTCGATAGTAAGCACAGCGGTTCTGTTTGCCGACGAGGAATATGAACCGAAACTGTCTTTTGGTATGAGTACCAAACGCCTGGAATTATGCAAAATTCCCAAGTGGGAAAATTTTTTGGACAAGACCAATTTCTTTGTGCATGAGGGCACTATTTTTTTATTTCGAATATAGAGGTTTTAACCTTAAGGTCATTCGCCTCTTCGGGTTAGAAAAATCTCTTATGAAATTTTTTTAACCCTACGTGCGGGGTCGGGACTCGAACCCAGGTGCGCTGCGTACAAGGCAATCGATTTACCAACAACGCTACGCCCACCCCCAAATAAACAACTTTTGTTACATACAATTGTGCTTCCCCACTAAAATCTTTAAATATAGTATACTTAAATATAGTATACTTTGTAAGTAAAGTGGGATCGTACTAATACATGGTGTGAAGCATGCCTCACAAACAGTATAATTTTTCGAGACAATCTTAAGGGGGCCATATTATTGGCTCGAATCAAAACTCATCGAAATGTCAATTGACGATAGGTTCATCCGGAGTGTTCATTTGTGTTTACATTTTGTTAGCGCTGCCAATTTTATTTTGTTTCCACCACCCAATGTGAATGTGACGTAGCTTTTGCGCGGACGATCCGACGGCGGGTCGATGACCACCTCGCCCGGCGGATCCTAAGCGGCTTTGCGCCGCTTCGGTTCCTAGTCCTCAGCTATGCGTATAAGCCGCATCGAAATGGTACCCCTTAAACAGAGGTTCCTGAAGGGTATCGGATGGTTACCGGAAAGTTGTAAAGGAGCCTGAATTCTAGCTGGTTCCAATTCGTTTTTCGACACCAGTAACATAACCGATTCTAACTAGAATCGGTTGAGTCACTGGAACCGGAATACGAATTAGAACCAGCCAGCCATTCCGGCTGAGTTTAACCGGGCAGTTTCCGAAAATTTAATCTGGGGAATAAAAACTTACTGGCAACGCTCCAGCACCCCGTTGAATTCAAACGATTTCACCACCTGGGCGCCAGTTTGACGGTATGAAATGAACTTTGTTTACTTTCGACAAGTTTTGATTCGAACCAACAACATCCAGCCCTCTTAAGAATGTATTCTGCAATATGGTACACTAGATTACGTTCTGAGTTATCGAACAGGCTATCGTCAAAAATCTTCAGAATACTCCAACTTCACAAGATCCACGTGAAAAAATGAAGACATTTTAGACCAAGACTATATTTGGTACCACCTGGTTTAATTTTTCTTCCATCTGTTCATTATACTATATATTGATCTGATTTGATTTGTTTGATTTACGGATGACTTAGGTTAAGTTCATTAACCATTTTATATCGTCCAACTTATAAGATGAAAGAATTTCAGATAGGAACTATGATAAAGAAAGCAACTTCAAGTTATCTTTAAATTGAAGAGCAGTTGTACGTTATTCAAGCAGTGTTCTTGCAATAAATTTACACTAAAATTTCAAGTAACAATTAGTTTCATTTTCCAACAAACAATGATTCAGTAAATTAACATTAAATGTTAAATGCGTGGAACAAAATGATTTGTTAAACAACATTAAAAAAATAAAAATCAACACATAGTCAACACTAGTTACTGTAAAAGTCTTGTTTTGGTATTATAATATAACATTGGACTTCACTGCAAATGGTTATTATTGTTCTGTCACAGTTTGTCACATGGTTTTGTTACTGTTCTATTCGAGTGTCAAGTTCATCCGAGAAAAATCCGCTTAAATTCCTGCGTCCTGCGTTGACTCAAATTCTTTGAATAAATTTAAACACGTTATTCATTGATTAAATAGCATTCAATAAATCAGATGAAATAATGTTTGAAATGGTTTTCACTGGGATGTTCCGTTTGCTACGATAAAGTTGCTTAATTTTTCATTCAGTATGAATTTATTTTGTGATTTGATCAAAGTCACTCAAAGTTACAGCAAATATTCCGGTTGCCAGAAAAAAATAAATAGTCTGCCCTCTAAGAACGGTTGGTTTCAAAATCGTCCAATGAAGGACGTTCGTTGGACCAATTTGGACAACGTCCAAATAACCGTTCAACGAACGTCCATCGTTGGACCCGTGTTGAACGATTTTGAAACAAATTTTTGGACGTCTCAGTGGGTGTGTTCTACGCAGTGTTGCGCATTCCTCTGTACGGGACTCTATATTGTATACAGACTCTAGGTTAAACACGAGCGCTACGTAAGTTTTATCATGCCTAAAATGACTAAGGATTTCGCTTTCAAGAGACGATGACCAAGCTTAAGTGCTTGCTTGGGGCAACTGAGTCGACCATTGGTAGAAGTTATCGCATTCTTCAAGTTCCCAGGAGCCCGACCGAATATTTCGTAACATATGCGTACCAGGTCAACAAAAGTTATGTAGAATACGAGGTTGGATGTTTGTTTGAAGAATAATTCAACGCGGCAATCTCCGATTGTGTCTTATCGGAAGCGGATGCAAAAATTCGAACAAGGTTGGTGAGTCGAATCGAGGAGAGGACGGCTTGCACAACTATCGTCCGAGTGCCAGTGTATAATGTATCTTCGACACCACACCGCCATTATCGAAGGAACGGGAAACGCGATAATCAGAATGCAGCATTAGTTCCCGAAGCGACATCAGCAGAGCCGTGAGATCACTCCAAAACCGCACAAATCTCCCTCAGAGGGCAAAAAGAAGCCATTTGTTGAAAAGGCGAGATGATGCACTACGCACGGGACGGCAGATTCAAGAACCACCAGTGCTCAGAATGCAGTAAGTAGGGACACAAAGAAGACTACTATTTTATTTAAGTGCAAGAAAGCCTTCTAGGCGCCATTTTTTAAGTAAATCGAGCATAATGGCGGTGCAGCGTCGCAGGAACTTTGTCCCGATCGAGCTGAACCGTATCCCAGTACGGTTGCAGTTTTAATACTGCTGACGACATATTCGTGATACCTGTCGAAGCATGGGAACAGCTTGGAAAGCCAGTAGCATCAGCTGAAACTACTCTCGGAATTTGATTGCTCGATCAGCATCAACGGCGTAACACACTTGGGTACAAATTTCGTGGCGGCGCAGAATCTTCACATCCTGGGACATGATTTAATCAAAACTTTCCCACTTGATTCGGTTCCGATGAGTGTTTTACAACCAAATGAGCGATTGCACCACCAGGGTTGACAGACGCAAAGTCGATTTTCCTAAAGGATTCAGTAGAACTTTGGGGCGGTATACAAAACCAACAGTGGCGCTGGATTTGAAATCGGGTCAGAAACCAGTTTTCCGAGCAAAACGTCCAGTGGCATACGCAAAATATCAAACCATCGACGAAGGTAGTATTCGAATTTGCGGCGACTATTCTGTAGAACTGAGTGACGCATGCCAATTGCATCAATACCCGCTACCGCTGGACACTTTCATGAAGCTTACCAACTGTAATGTGTTCGGTAACGTGTCGAAATCATGTCTTCAGATTGGCGTCGATGGGACAACTAGTATGCTTCTTTCAATTAATAGAGTTTTGGTAAAATTCGATTTTTCTTCTAACGTCTTCAAGAGTTCGTTCAGGCATTCTCAGATCAAATATCTGGGCCATTTGTTTGATTAGCGCAGAGTCCGCTGCGACCCACCCAAAGTAAAAGATATCAAGATCTTGCTTGCACCGACGAACGTATCAGAAGTCATTTTTTCCTCGAAACCATGATTTTTGAAGAAGTTTTTTTTTAAATAGGCGAGCTATTCGATACCATCTGGATGATGTGCTGAAGTCAGAAGCCAATATTAGTTGGAAAACGGAATGGCTGACCGCATTTGATAAATTCAAGCAGATTCTGTTGCCGGATCTCTTCTTGACCGACTATAATCCATCATTAGAAGTCCCTGTGTCAGCCTATGCATCCTCAGTTGGCCTAGAAACCACAATTTTTCATCGCTTCTCGGACGGATCATTGAAAGTCCTCTAGTTATAATATTAGTATATTGTACTATTTGTACTATTGCGAAGGACACGAGCTTTTGTATGTTAGTATGTTTGGTTACGTTAGCGTTGGCATGTCCCGCGTGCTAGCGTGTATATACTTTCATTTATATACTTATTTGTGTTGTGGTTTGCATATTCGCAAAGGTTTTTGCATGTTCGCGTGGCCGTGTTTCGAATATACAATTTTTTGTAGAATTATTTTTCGGTGGGCTTATTGAATGTATGTACCGAGGCTGTTAAGACGGAGGGTTGCGGCTTCCGGGCGCGCACTATTTGCGATCGCGTGGGAATTAGCATTTGAATTATCGCGGTTGAGGCCGTGTTTATGAATTCGTTGATATTAACAGGGTGGCGGGATGTACAGCAGGGTACCAATAAAAATGATCCTGCAATCTCAAAAGGATACTAGAGCACCGCGAATCCCAATTCGAAGCCTGAGCGCAATAGGGCACAGTAAAAAAGCATTTCAAAGCGTTAGTCAGAAAATCCACAGCCGCAAGAAATGCAAAAGGAACGCCAACGCCGAATGGACAAGAAATGCATGAAACACTGAAACCCGGTGTCGTCCCGAAGAAATTCCTTCCCTTTAAAATCGCGCCTTCTGGATCCAAGAAAACTGAGTTGAGATGTGATATGAAAATGTAAACTTTATTCGACACAATCTAGAGGAATGAACCGGGAACTCGACGAAAAAATTAGACGGTGGCATTTTTTCGATAATACATTGAATATCAAGAAGAGCAAATAAAATAGTTATAATTCCGTGATTTTCTGTGAATACAACTTTTAAACTGTAATTTGAGATTAGGTAAACTGAAATTTTCAAAAACATTCGAATATATTTGTTTGTGAACACATTTTAAATACATTTTTTATGTTACCAGCCATTTTTGCAGTCATTCATTCGGATCTCAATATAGAGGATTTCACCTGGCTTGTAAGATATTTTCCTGGTGCCAATGGGTCCCACGAGTGGTATTCAATTTGATAGATACCTATTGCGGTTTTGGGAATCGAAAAATATAAACTACATTGACGTCCACGGAACCGCGTTACACATGTTCTGCGCTATCGCTCCACCTCTTTAATAGTTACTTCTGATAATCCTAATCTTTTAGTATTCCCTTCCTACGCACATTTTGACCGACCATCACACCCTATCCTCAAACATTCAACCGACACTTTGATTGGGAAAAAAAACACAAATTTACACTTGAGACGCACCGCCACGGATACAACCGAATCGATCTCGTCACTGGTAATTTGAAGGATCCACCAAACAATTAGCAATAACCTGTCAACTGACCGATGCAAATTTCCCGACCGGTTGGTTGGCCTTTCTCACCAGTTATCGTACATTCATACAAATTCATTCTGTGAAAATATCAACGCACGGGCACAGACTCCGCTCCGGCAGCGGAATTCAAGTTAAAAAATCACCTCGGTTAATTTTACGAGTAAAAACACGCACACATTTAACGGAACCAGAAAGTATAAGCAGAGCTCGTTCCTCCAGTCGCACAGCGGTCGGCCATGTATACACACCTTTCGAGAACAACGACGAAGACGACGGCTACGACTACGAGGGCTGCTGCTGCTGGTGAGCTGTGTGACGTCAGGCTGGAACATTTTTTTCTTCTCGGCTCACTTTTTCCTCTACACAGCGAACTGGACCGCTGCCTGGAAAACACTTTTCCCGGCACCGAAGCCGTCCATGGCTACAGAAAATCTATCACATCCGTTGGCCACTAATACGGGGCACCTTTCGGTACTAGTTTCCGGCCGAAATTCACTAAGTAATTGGCTAGTTTTTCGAGATAAAACGGAGACCAATTTACTTCTTTTACTTCCTCGGGCTGCTACTCTTTGGGCGACTGAGTTTTTTTTGACGTTTTCTTCTCACTGTCAGACGGGGCGAGGCGAAATCGTGTGAAACAGGGACGGCCGAATCGAATTGTCTACCTATTGCAGGGTTGTGTAAGCGTATGTCAATGTGACAACATTCAGCACAGCTCTATTTATGTACTACGGTCGGAGTGGTTTCCCCTGACTAGAGGTGGTGCTGTAACCGCACTAAGAGGTAAACGTAAGAATCACCCCGGATAGAAATTTACAACACATTCCCTAAAAACAATAGATATTTTGGTTATTACTGTTTCAACATTGTTCGACACAGTGTTCTCGCAGTAGAAACCCAATCACATCAGACCCGGGCGGGCGTTGATAAATCGATTTTTATGTATGCAGCTCACCTGGGTTCTTTTTTTTTTTTTCTTTATTTACGTTACTTTAAATTTTTTTCATTCGTCACGCGTCACCTGGGTTCGATTTCGATCCTCGTACATAGGGATAGAGATTTTTTTAACCCTTAAATGCATACTGTTGCCTTTTGGCAACATTCCGGATTCCGTGATATAAAGCCTCAACAAGAAGTATATAACGTATCCATCCAGGAAAATGAGTATCAAGGAAAAATGAGTTTCATGCATTTAAGAATTAAAGAAAATTTTCTAGCCCGAATGAAGAAGCGAATGACTCTAAGGTTAAAATATCTATCATCGAAACAAATTGGTAAGGCTTTTTGGCGAAAATCAGGGTCAAAAACTCATATATCGTACTGATAGAAAGCGAAATCACAAAAAGTCCGGTAAATAATTTTCATCGTAAAGCCTATACAGCAAGAGTGCAATAAATGAAACCAAATTTGGCGACGTTTTTAATTTATTGAATTTCCTATCATCATAACTGCTGGATTATCATCGAAAGTACTTAATAGAAAGAAAAGGGAACTTCTCAACCCTTTGTTTAGGGCTTCCACTCCGGTGTTTGAAGGTGAATTCCAGCTCTTCGTTCAGGTATTTCGGGTATCGTCCGAAAGAATCCAGTGGATCATTTTGCAACTTTGCCTTGCCCTTTTCTTCCCCAGAAACTTTCAGACTCGTTTTATAAATCTGTTACCAAACCTGGCAGCACTGACGGCAAAGCCCATAGCGAACCCCCCCCCCCCCCCCCCCCACCTCACGTCGCACAGTGGCTGGAGGCTGGCCAAAACCTCAAAAATTTATTTCTGAAATATTGATATTTTATATTTTTCCTGAATTTCTCATGTATTGAATGACGTATATTCAAAATTTTGTGATCATTGGATAAGAACACAATTTTTAACATGAGTGTAAACGTAGCAAAGTCCAGACTTTTTAATGATTTTCATTTCCGAAACCACCATTTCTCTGTTCACTTCAAATGCATGTTGCTCTTATGATTTTTGTCCGATTTTAGCACAACTAGTTTCATTGTATAGAGGAACGAAAGAGCTTGATTATTGGATAAAATAAGTTTGGTAAATTTGCTTGGAACTATGACTTTTTAGTTGAAATATGTTTGAGGTGGTCAGATCACAAATACTTTTTTCACTAATGTATTCTGTACAAATTTCGGAATCATTTCGGAACGGTCACATAGAATACATTCTATGGGAAATAACCTCTACTTTTCGAATATCATGGTCTCGTTCTGCGCATAGGTGCGCAAAAAGGTTTAAGGAGATTTTGAAGCTTTGTTGCTGATATGGAGGTGCATGGTGTTTTGTGTAAAATAGTTAAACAATCTGCAGTAAACCAACATGTTATACAATGGGTTTAAATTAGTGTTCTTCATTTTTTATGATATTGCTGTCATTGGTGAACAGTAACGGAAAATCTATCATGAAAACGGGATCATAGTTATAAGAAAGGTTTAATGACATTGTATGGAAAAATGCATTTAATATTTTTCGACTTTTGACATCAAAAATGAGCTCAGCACCTCAAAATTAGCTTAAATTGTGATTTTCAGCCAAATTAGGTAACATTTGAGGTTTTGTCCGACAATTGTTTAAAGACCCGCCACTGTGCGTCGGTCTGAAACCGCTAGTCTGCGTTCGAATGATGCCGATCCGAAACGTTACTAGCTCTATCAGGTGCAACGAGCAAAAAGTCATCGACAGGGAATTTTTTTATATTGAATTGTTGGGTTACTTACTTAGAAGACCAAACTGTAGGTAAATGAAATATTGTATTTGATGTAAACTATAAATATATTTTTTCTCGTTCAGCTTAAAGAACACGGCATAAATAGCGGTTCTAATTAGAGGTCCGAAAATCTAACTTAACAAGCTTTAAGAGTTTGCTATCGAGTTACCTCTGGAGGAAAGGATGCCGGAAACGGATAAATTCGACTGCAAAGTCTGCCGCCGGTCAAACAACCTGGACGATATCGTGTTTTGTCCGGGATGTGTGGAATGGATCCACTACCAGTGCGCTGGTGTCGTTAGTACCGTAGCAGACAAAATTTGGCTGTGCGAAAAATGTTCAGCTCGTGCATCGGAACACGTGACATCGGCGACAGGAATTCCCGCAATTAACTCTCTCGCTATACCGTCCGGCTTGCCGACGATCGCTACAACAACCGATACGACAAATCCCAGTCGTTCGGAACTGACCGAGCAGGCAAGGACAAACCTCCAATGGATCCAAGAGCAGATAAGTACACTTGAGCCGGAGATAGAGGAGAATCTTATAATTTAAACGAAGCGGAAGAAGTTGGAGCTGCATCGGCTAGCCAACAAAGCCATTATGGGGATATTTGGGGGAGCCTTCGACGGGCATGAATGAACCTGCTACCACAGACTAACAGACATAACACTCAAAAATAAAGCTTCGCCCGCTTTAACGGTCATTTTAAATATGTTTGTAGTTGGGACTGTGGCCAGATTTGAAATTATGGAGCCACTGACATATGAACAAGCATATGGGGGATAGACCACTAGTGAAAAATTGTTCGAAAGCCTGAGGGGTATCCCACCAGTAAATGAGAGTTTGGGACTGTGAATAAAAGGTGGAGCTAGTGTTCTGGGAAAATTGTCGGATCGATGTTTTTTGAGGGAATTCCCTCATAGTGTTATGTCTGTTAGTCTGTGCTGCTACGACCGGCGTCGTTAGTTAGTGGGTGAGAAGAATGGTTGATGAGATGAAGAATCTATCGATTGCTCAGGGGAGCACGGCGACAGGGGTGGTCAAGTCCACGTACGGCCATAGTTCCACACCGACGACCACAGGGGCTGTTAATATAAGTGCTTTTGATCCGTCTCTTTCGCCGACACTACTGGGTGCTGGAGCTGGCACAACGTATGTTCCTCCAAATGTAATTTCCCCCGTTCAGCTTACTATTGCTTCATCACAAATGCCAGTGTGCACACAGCCCACGAGTGATTATTTTCTTTATCCTGGAACAATATCAACTAGTTTCGGTAGTCGAGTACCTGTAATGACGTGCCACGGAAGTTCCGATCAAACAGTTAGTTATCCCTCTCATTTTTCGGGATTGGTGGCCAGTACGGGCCTAGCTAGATCAGGCAACCTGCCAGCAGGTTTGTTTCGGCAACCGCAACAATTTCCCGGGTTACTTCACAATGTGGACTCAATGAGTGGGGTTCAGTCAACCATCCCGCTCCCACAATACCACCCCTCCCCCCGGGCGTATGTTTATCGATGGAGGCTTTGGCGGTGAACAGTTTACACATCCACTACCGTTTCCTGGTCGCACAGCGAGCGCCATTGCAGCCCCTGCCGGACCGCCAGTGCTAGGGAACCCAGTTCCAGAGCTTCCACGGATGTATGATCCAGTTCTTCTTTCACAAGCGACCCCCACTCAGCAACAATTGATGACAAGACAGGTCAAGCCAAAGGACCTCCCGCCTTTTAGGGGAGACCCAGAGGATTGGCCTCTATTCTATAGTGCTTATATGAATTCGACAACAGGGTGTGGTTACTCGGACGTCGAAAATTTGGCCAGACTTCAAAGAGCTCTGCAGGGCAAGGCGTTCGAATCGGTGAAGAGTCGACTGCTGTGTGGGGAACTGAGCTTCTGAAATTCACGACATGCTGCTCCCAGCGTGTGTGCCTCAGGTTTTGTCTACGCTTTACATTCTGTACGGACGACCCGAACTGATCATCCAAACACTGCTGAACAATGTTCGTGAGACCCCGGCTCCAAAATCAGACCGACTGGATACACTTATATCGTTTGGGATGACTGTTCAGAATCTTTGCGACCATCTCGAAGCGTCAGGACAGCTGGCGCACGTGTGCAACCCGGTTCTATTTTAGGAACTGGTGGAGAAGATCCCGGCGCAGATGCGCCTGGACAGGGCGCTGTATAAACGTCAGTTCGTCGCCGTTGATTTGCGAATATTTGCAGCCTACATGGCCACACTGGTGGTCGCGGCTTCGGATGTTACGGTCATTGCTGATTGTAAGCAGTCACTATCGGGGAAAAGTGAACGAGTTGAAGAAAGGAACTTCTTGAGCGAGTCTCAAAAAGAGCCCGACGAAAAGAATGCGCCTGCACTGATGCTATGCTTGGCGTGCAATGATGCTAACCACAAGGTCAAGGATAGCGAAACCTTTAGAAAATGGAATCCGGATAGGCGTTGGAAGATAGTCCATGATCATCGGCTTTGTAGGACGTGTCTGGGGAAACACGGAAGGCGCCCGTGTAAGCTACAAGTTCGTTGCGGAGTGGACGGCTGTCAGCTACGACATCATCGGATGCTACACTCAGGATGTCAAAAACAACAGAGCCAGATTAGAGAAGGGCAGCAAGCGTCCAGCAATAACAGAAGTACCGAGGGCGGGGTGAATGCGCACCATACTACCGAGAGGTCAACGTTGTTTCGCATACTTTCAGTAAAACTTTTCTGGAAAGGGAGATCGGTAGAAAACTTCGCGTTCCTTGATGACGGATCAGCAATGACTTTAGTCGAGCAGTCTATTGCGACGAGTTTGGGTATTGATGACGGAGAAGCAGCTCCCCTTTGTCTAGGTTGGACCAGTATTGTGACTCGTCAGGAACCTAACTCACAGCGTATTTGCATAGATGTTTCCGGTCTGGGAAAGAACGAACGGTTTTCCTTGAATGACACTAGGACAATAGATAGGCTGAACCTTCCGAAACAGACAGTGAAGTATGAAGAATTAGCACGTAAGTACGCGCATCTACGAGGCTTGCCGGTCGCCAGCTACGAATCGGTTTCACCTGGAATCTTAATTGGATCGAAAAATGCTGGTTTAATAGCAGCACTGGACGTATGCGAGGGTCAACTAGGCGATCCTCTGGCGACCAAGACGCGTCTGGGCTGGTTAATCTACGGAAATACTGAGGATGGCGATAATTCAGCGAACTACACTCTTCATGTTTGTGATTATCAAGACAGATGTACAGCTGATCAAGAGTTACACGATCTAGTTAAGCGTCATTTCACAGTCGAAAATGTGGGCGTGTCGGCAGACAAAGGCCCGGAGTCAAAGGGAGATAAACATCCCGGAAGGGACGACCAAAAGGATTTCAAAGGGTTTTGAGACGGGGCTATTGTGGCGTCATGACAGAGTGCAATTTCCCAATAGTTTTCCTATGGCCATGCGCCGCCTGGAATGTTTCGAGAGGAAAATGAAGAAGGATCCTGAAATTACGAGAAAGCGTGCAGCGCCAAATTGGCGAGTATCTGAAGAGCAACTACATCAACGAAGTTACTCCCTGGGAGCTGAAGTCTACTGACCCAGGAAAAGTGTGGCATCTACCACTGGAGGCAGTGAGAAACGCCAAGAAGCTGGGCAAAATCAGACTGGTGTGGGATGCCGCGGCGAAAGTCGGAGATGTGTCATTGAACGCCATGCTTCTCAAAGGTCCGGATCTACTAGTACCCCTCGCAGCGGTGCTCTGCGGTTTTCGGGAGCGTTCGGTAGCAGTTTGTGAAGATTTGAAACAAATGTTTCATCAGTTCAGAATACGCCAACAAGATGTCCACAGCCAGCGCTTTCTCTACCGTGATCACCCATCGTTGCCGGTGAAAACGTTCGCGATCGACGTTGGTAGCTTTGGAGCTCCATGCCAAGCGCAGTATATGAAGAACCTAAATGCTAGAGAGCACGAAGCCGCTTTCCCCCGGGCTGCGATGGCCGTACTGAGGAAACACTGTATAGATGACTACCTCGACAGTTTCGATACGGAAGAAGAGGCAATTAAGGTTGCTTTAGAAGTTAAGGAGATACACACACGTGGAGGATTCGAGATAAGGAATTGGCATTCGAACTCGAAAACCCTGCTGCAACGGGTTGGAGAGTCAAATCAACTACAAGCGAAGGTTATAAGCGTCGCCGCGGAGAGTGAAGCGGAAAGAGTGCTGGGTCTACTGTGGCTGCCCGAAGAAGATGTCCTGGCTTTTACAGCCGAGCTGCAGTTGGACGGAATCTCTCCGACGAGGTGGAATATCTTGCGCAGTGTTATGAGCTTGTTCGACTCCCAAGGGCTGCTATCACACATTACCGTTCAAGGCCGAACGATTATCCAAGACATTTGGCGCAGCAAAGCCGAGTGGGACGACGAGGTGTTTGAAACGATTCGGACGCGCTGGCAAAAATGGATCACACTGTTAAACGGTGTGGGCCGGATCAGACTCCAAAGGGCCTATTTTCCCGGGTTTTCCGCCGCAGAAACCGGGCCAATTGAACTACACGTCTTTACCGACGCCAGCGAGGAAGCTTACGCGTCTACTGCTTACTTCCGGGCAGTGATAAACGGTAACGTATACGTCACGCTAGTTATGGCTAAGGCAAAGGTGGCACCAATAAAGGCTTTATCAGTACCTCGCCTGGGGCTGATGGGTGCTCTGCTAGGGGCAAGACTGGCAAAGCAAGTCTGCGAATATCATACGTTTCCTATTTGTCGACGAATAATGTGGACTGACTCAGAAACAACCCTGGCTTGGATTCAGTCCCAACACTGCCGTTACAGACAATTCGTAGCCTTTAGAGTAGGGGAGATCTTTATCAAGACGGAAGCAATCGAGTGGAGGTGGCTCCCTTCACGACACAATGTAGCTGATGAAGTCACCAAGTGGGGAAAAGGTCCCAGTACAGATGTCCGTTCGCGTTGGTTTCGCGGTCAGGACTTCCTATACTTGCCGGAAGTGGAATGGCCGAAAAGGACATCAAGGAAACCGCCGGAGACGGAGGAAGAGCTACGGCCTTGCCTAATATATCGAGGACTGATCGTCGATGACGTCATCCGTTGGAGCAACTTCTCCAAATGGGAGCATGTGCTGAGAGCGGTGGCTTACGTCTTTCGCTTCGCAGTTAACTGCCGTCATCGAATCCAGAAGCAGCCACCAGTGGCGGATATCCTGAAGCAAGAGGAATTGCAGAGGGCGGAAAACAGTCTCTGGCGTTTAGTGCAAGCCTCAGTATACTCGGACGAAGTAGCGGTGCTTAAGCATCGAAACGAGAACTCCAAAGGGAATATCGAGAAAACAAGTCCCGTTTACAAACTGACACCTTTTCTGGATGAGCATAGTGTGATGGGGGTCACCAGTCGTATCGACACCGTCCTCTTTGTTACGAACGATTTCAAGTTCCCGATCATCTTACCACGTGACCACCCGGTAACGGAATTACTTGTCGGATGGTACCATCGCCGATATTTACACGCCAACCTCGCGAAGGTGTACAACGAAATTATTCAACGTTTCCACGTTTCTTGTCTTCGCACAGTAGTTAGAAGAATAGCGAAGAATTGTCAAGTTTGCAAGGTTTTTAAGGCTGCACCAGCTATTGCGAGGATGGCTCCCCTGCCAGAGTCTCGTTTCGCTGTTTCGGTGCTTCCATTCTCTTATGTCGGCTTAGACGAGATCGGTCAAGACGGCTCTGAGATCAATGACCGTCGAACGGAATCCAGATGAGGAAACGTTAGTGACCGTCGTCGCGGAGGCCGAGTCTATAGTAAACTCTAGGCCGTTAACCACTATTCCACCGGAGAACCCTAACCAGGAAGCACGTACACCTAATCACTTCATCCTCCTAAGCTCGAGCGGAATCACACAGCCGCCCAGAACTATACCCGAAACGTTGAAGATCACTCGTACAAATTGGAGCATGGCCAGACAACTGCTGGACCGGTTTTGGAGACGGTGGATCAGAGAATATCTCCCAACTATCGCGAATAGAACCAAATGGTTCGAAGAAGTGGAGCCGGTGAAGGTGAATGACTTGGTGATGATGTCAACGATAACCAGCGCAATTCTCTTTTTAACACATTGAATTATAGACAAACTTAGCTTTGTAAGCTATAAAATCCGAACTATTTGAGAAATAAAGGACAGTCTTTGTCAAACCAGAGACCAGGGCTTAATCGAAGTGATTTACGACTGTTAACAGTCGCAAATACCACTTACCGAAGAAACATCCCTAGGGCGATTCTAAGTCTAAAGGACTTTAGAGAACCGCTAAGTGTGCGGTATTAGTATGGTCCTATGATAGTATCATGCATCTTGCATTTCACTAAACACAAACGAGTGGATCATTGTAGCACTAAGTTCCCGATGTGTCAAGTGCTCAGAAAAAACATAGAAGGACTCGTGAATCCACGTAATATATGTACGTATGTACATATTGCGTCTGGAGAATCGGAAGCGTTCTCTTAAAAGATACTATAAGCACTATTTTGCAGTAATACTAAAGACTAACTAAATACAAAATACACGATAAACCGTTATGCTATCTCGGCCTAGGAAGAGTTCGGCTCTGATAATCTCCTTGTGAGGACATCTGTAACTGCTCCTAAAAACTATTGAATACTTCACGGTGACATCACAAATGAACTGAGTGTTCATTTTTGACAGTTCGCTTGTACTATTTTCATAAACATAAAATTCTTTATGATTTGCTTCGAACGAATCTAGTCGTATACAAATTTTTCCAAGTCCATGTAAACAGTACAATCGAACTGTCAAGAAAAGTGAGGTTAACTGTTTCAGTGAAGAACCTAATAAGCTGATGACAGTTCTTGCATAGGCTGAAATTTTCCTCTTGAGAGACCGTCATATATAACAGTTCGAGATAGCGCTGACATAAAGCCGAAGCAAACAGCCTCTGGTCTTAGAAATTTGAGATCAAACAAGGAGCGAAGTTTTCAGCGCCCCCCTATGGTTGGCGCCCTTGGCATGGGCCAACCGCACGCTACGGGTCTGATGGCGTCATTCTAGAAACCCGTAGGTTTCATATGATCCCAGCATAAGTAGAGTCGAACAGAAGTTTGGATTTTGGGGGCGATCTGTATTTAGAAAGAAACAATCGGAACAAGGGTACGCCATGTAGTTTCGAAAATCAGTGTTTCACTCAACTCGATTCAAAATCCAGATTTTGTCATACCTTTGTTTACAGGTCTGCTGTGATCATTCACCGTTTTAGTTCACGGAAAACTACACTCAAAAAAATTTAAACATTATGCCTATTGATTTTACACATATATTTTTGCAATTAGCGGAGGCAGATAGACATTATTTGCTGGCAAATAAACCTAATGTGTGTATTTATAAGACTTAATAATCTTACATTCACATTTCATAACTGTAAGGCACATAAAATCCGATTCTATAACAATACGCACATATAACTTATGTGTGCGCATACCTAGTTTATAAAGTTGACAAATAGAAGGTATGTGTGCGCGTAATAACATTAGCTTTTCTTTTTCATATGGATTTTAAGTGGTTTGAAGCTAATAGAATTAATGTTTGGATTTTTTTCAGTGTATGAATTAATTTATGTCATTGTTATGAATCTAAATTTGTTTTTGTATAATAACTTGAATCTAAAATCTGTGCCTTTTTCAAAAATCTGTGCAATACACTGAAAATCTGTGTAACTCAGATTAATCTATGCAACTGGCATCCCTGATCGCAATAAAACGCACGCGTACGTCTACTAATTTTGTTGTTGTTCATTTTCCGTCGGCCTCAGTCCGCGCTGAGTGCCAATCACCGACGCCAGAGAGGTGACTCCAGCATTTGAACCCTAGACATCGGTCCATCAACACATGAACCATGACCAATGGCTTTACTTCCCTTCCGAAGGAAGACGTGACAACAGATTTATCATCTCAGAAAATATCAGCGAACTCGGCTTGGATTGAGCCCAGACCCACAGGGGTGAGTGGCGGTCACGCATACCACTCAACCACCGGCGCCGTCAACGTCTACTAATTGTTCGTAATTTTTTCTCTTTTTATTTTTCTACACATATTCCGCCCAGTGATCCCAGAGTGTAACATTATTTCTAGAAACAATACTCA
The DNA here is from genome assembly GCF_030247195.1 of Topomyia yanbarensis. Taxonomy (NCBI): domain Eukaryota; kingdom Metazoa; phylum Arthropoda; class Insecta; order Diptera; family Culicidae; genus Topomyia; species Topomyia yanbarensis. The sequence continues at coordinate 393,704,625 of NC_080671.1, read as the reverse complement.
CGACTTCGCTTTAGAGAGGACAAATCCCCCGGATGTTGTTTGACAAACAGCCCCCTTTAAGCTGCAGGACCAGAATTACCCGGAAAATATGTTTAGATTATTTACAAGCTTACACCACTATTTAGTGTCTACGATGGAAGCGACGGAGTCGGATTACAACACCCACTCCCACTTGATGAAACTGTAAACAAAATCGTCGAACTGCCAGTACAGGTTCTTGTTAAAACTAGACAACAGATGTAGTGCGGATCGCTGTATACCAGGTATGCAATTGCGGTGTAAAACGGATTGGTAATTGCAACGACAGGTAATTTAGGCGATCCCTTTAACAGGAGAATCACATGTCTTGCAATTAAATCTCATGGGTAATTTCATTTTTCCCGTAGAAATGAAATTACCCATGAGATAAATTTACTTTAAAACTTTATGGGAATTTCACGAAGTTCGTGGTGATTCCGATCTCGCAATTCGGACAACAAATCATTAAAGGTAATCTTTGATCTCATGCGATTAGTTCGCAAACCAGCACAACACTGCAGGGTAAAGAGACTAGAATAACAAAGAGACGCCATGTTCCGTTTGGAATTCCGAATCAGCTGTAAACTGCTTATAGCTGTTCTAATTGGCAGGAGACTAATTTGGTGAACTATCTCTGTGGAAATCGGAGTAAAATATACAAATAAAACACGATAAATACTGAAAATTCACAAGTATTTTCTGTCATTTTTATTGAATACTAACTAGTACCCATCGCGCGTTGCTGCGATTTTCAATGAGATAAATCTAAATCTATTTACACTCTTAGTTCAATAGCTACCAGGAGCCCCGAGTGGACTTCCGAAGAAAGTTGTAGTTATATCGAAAGATAAACTTTGCAAACATCCAGGCCAATGAATCTCACTTTCAGGTTTGTTGACCTACCAACGCGTCTCCATCAGCGTTAACCGTTGACCCATTTTCTGATTCGAACCAGTACCGGTCTTTCCATATAAACCTACGCACAGTCGCCTCTGTCATTCAGTTCCTTATTAGCTGGCAACATTTATCTCACACTTTCGGTTCGGTTCGGTTCAAAGACGACCCACGCACGTCAACCGCGAACAACTGTTTGCAGCTAGCTGTCATCCGTCCGAATGGTGGAATAAATAATTCAGACGGCCAATTTTTAAATCGATGCCGGCAGTCACTTTCCGGATGATTGACTCCCACCGGCGTTGAACAATATTAGTTGTGTTGGGCTTGCAATAGATATTGACGCAGCGAATTATCCAGCATTCTATGGAAACGGTGCATATTTTCATACTCGCTCGATCAAATTCGTTCAAACGAAACCAACCTTGCGGTTGGGTTCTAATTTTTGTCGCAAAAGAACATCGACCTACTAAAAGAAAAACCATTCAAGTAGAAACAGTTACTCGATCCAATTCGCACTTCTTATCTCAGTGCGATTTTTGCATTGCTGATGAAGCTAATTTGAATGAAATGCTCTATCGGCAGTGGGTAGTGGGAAGATCGTGCCAATCGACGTTGACAAACACCACGAGTTCAAGTTTGCAGTTTAAATGCTTGTATTTGGAGTCCAACGCAGTCAAAGAATAACAGGAACGTGAAACATGCGAAAACATGGAAACATAACACCGAGCTGCTAAACAAAAGCTGAAACTGGTTGTTGAATAACGTAAGGAAAACAAACACGATCTGGGGTGTGCGAGGTGGTCCGGCGGATTTAGATGGCTATGTTTGCTTCGACAACGAGATTACTGACGATATGTATAGGTTATTGGGTTCGATGTGTGTAGGTGTCTTCGGAAATGCGATCCGAACCCTTCCAGAAGGATTTTTTTCTTTTTCTTTTGATCATTTCGTTCTATGTGCAATTATTCTAATTATCATTTCGGATAGGGTTGGCCTGTAAACAGAAAGGCGCCAAAAATCAAAACCGAGAGAGCAACAGTCTACTGCGCTTAACTGAATCAAACGCCACCTTGGAATCCACTTGCAAATTTTACGTTCGCAATGTATACAAATCAAGTCAAGGACAACTCGACTAAAGTGAACTCCTTAATTAAATCTATCAGTCGAAATTACGTTCATTGTTGTAACGCACTCAAAATGTGAGCGTCGTTTTGTTAATTACGCGTGATCAATTTGAAATAGCACGTTCAATTATAAAATTGAAGGACTCTCAATCCGATCACACAATTTTCGATGATCTCTATTCACGTCATTAACATTTTTTCAAAATTAGTTTTCCTCATTTAAATTGGACCCACTCCATCCACCAGGGCACCCAACATACTTGCCTTCAGCCAACATAAACCGAGCTAATCCGACTCCAAAGTGATCCTCCTGTCCGATTCGTCGATCCCAATCCAGCACTAAGTATTGGTGATCACAAGCACTCGGGTCGGCCGCTTCGCTTTGCCCATGTGAATGTGCATCTTCGGGCTCGATCGCTAAGCCTGCGACCCACCACCGGCGCCGACTCTAGCCACTCGTCAGTAGATCTCCAACGTTCGTTGCGATCAGTTCGGTCGGGTTTTGTGCGCGTGCGATTGTGAGTTGCTTTGGTGTGTTTTGTGCCGTTTGGTTCGGTGGTTTTGGGGGGAGGTTGGTCTTCCTGGTGGGTTTCTCTTCCGCGGGGTTGCGGTGTGTTGTGCTACAGATAGACGACGACCCCTAAGGGCCTGCTCTGACTATCCCGGGACCGTTTCGCGGGAACTGGTTTTTGCGCGACTGAACTTTTGCGTGTATGTGTGAGTTTGTCTGGTCGACACGGATATGAGATTCCTCGGAGAAAGCCACTTGCTCGAAGAGGGATTAATATTGTAAAAATTTTAATGTTATTTTTTGGCGTTTCCTTTTAACCGATTTGTTATTCTGTGTATGTAACCCTCGGTCGATCGTTTGATGGCTATACAACTCTCCACAGTGAATATCCAATCACGTTCGCGGCATTAATTAAAACAAGCTGATAGTAGAGTAGAGTGAAAAAGTGATGGAATTTATGGAATGAAATTATCCTGCGTCTTGGGGTGTGTTGTGCAAAAATATATGAAACGAATACGAACCAAGGGGCGCAGCTCAGTAGTGCGGAAACGGAAAATGGAAGCTCGAAAAAAATGTTAGATGCGAAAAATTGTTTTTTTTTTAATTTTTATTTCCAGTTCGGAATAACGCAGTTTTAGAGTGGTTGCTAACTGCAACAGTAAGGAGTGTATGATTTGTATGGTATTTGCATTGAAATAACAGTTAAAAGGTTTTATCGAAGGTCGGGTAGCAAAACGTAAACTCTCGTGAATAATTGCCAGGTTGAGGGCAGCTAAATAACAGTGTTTTACCCGTAGTGAATTTCTGATAGCGAAAAAGCCGGAAACGTCGGATTCTGAGCAAAGTTTTGGAATTGAAGCGTTTTCACTGGAACGCAATCTATTCGGTGACACGTACTGGACTATACCAGCAATAACCGACGAAGGATTACGGTGCATTGCTAACTTAGAAGGTAAGTTCTGGAGTGATTCGGTGCTTTGTGAGATTTTCTTCTATTTTAGCTAATGCAACTAGGGTTTGCAGCAGCACGTACATACTAAACACAATACTGAATTTAACATTTTGACAGATGCTTTTCAAGTCTATGTCTTGGTATTCCTAAATATTGTACAGCGTCGGCGAAAACAATTTAAATGAAAAGTTCGAGATTTGATTCGTCATTTGCCATCCCATGAGACATCTGATTTTTTTGGTTATGAACATTCTCGGGTGGATTCGACACCAAATTAAATCATCGATCCGGTCTACCATCAAACGAATATGATAAACGATAGACGCCATTTCAATCCTCTCTTCGAAATGATCAAACGAGTTTAAATAAATCCCTCAAAGATAGCAAACCAATCCTCAGAGAAAATCTTACTCAACTGAATGTTTCAAACCCTTCTTAGGGATCATTCATAAATGCCGTAGCATTTTTGGAGTGATTTTCAACATCCCCTCCCCTATCGTAGCATTTCGTCACAAACCTCTAAATACCCCCTGGTAATTACGTAGTTTGACATTAACCCTTCCCCCTTGTCCTCGCAAAAATTAAAAAAAATGAAAAACGATGTTAGTCAACCCCCATTCCCCTTTAAAAAAGCTACGTAGCATGACATGACCCCCTACCCACCTGTCGTCACATATCACAAAACATAAAACTCCCCCTCCTCCATATAAAGTTACGTCCTTTATGGATGGTCCCTTATCCGGTATATAGAGACTTCCAAAAATTCATAAACCTGGCAATGAAATCAGGGGTGCTAGGTGCCCCAAGCCACGGATAAACATCGATTTTCCATGCTATCAATATGTTATTTTCAGTTTGTTAGGAAACAAGACTTGAAATTTCAATCCGCACTCGCAACATATATTTTTCTTCGAGGACCCACAGCAACGACTTCACGGCCCCCTAGGAGTCCGCGGATCCCAGGATGAGAATAACTGTTCTACAAATGATGTCACTGTTTTAGAGCTTATATGAAACTCACACGCCTTTGCATAGAAGAAACTTATTTCACATTCCGGGGTGTCTTCTATATACAAACTAAGGGTGCTCCAATGGGTAACCCGCTCTCTCCTTTTCTTTGTGGCAAATATACATGCAAACGAAAAACTACCTAAAATTGAGTACTTTTGACTCAATCTCGGGGTATCGTGCAGGAAGGTAAAATTAGGTAAACCGTGTTGAAGGTAGTTTCCATTTAACAACGGCAAAAATCATAGCCTTGAGGTCAATTCACTTAAATTTAAGTTGAATTTACCTAATTTTGAGTATACCCCCAAACAACTCAAAAGTATCTTACTGCACGGAAGACCTCAACTGAGTCGAATCTCTCGTTTTGTTTTTGACAACACTAATAAGTGCGAAAGCGACGCACAACTGAAAAGTATCCAAATTTAAGTTAAAAGAACTCATTCTGTGGGTTGTTTTATGTTTGCGTGTAGATGAATGTTTGAAGGAAACGGGTGTTTGAAGGAAACAGGAATGTTTGAAGGAAACCCTGAGCCGTAGCGTGCGGTCGGCCAAGGGGGGGCTGAAATTTTGGTCTGCTTTATAAAAAAAGTGAGGTTAAGTCATAAAATAAGCTAGGACAGGAGTATCATTCCCAGGTAAACATAAAATTATTGTTCGAAAGTCGAACTGAAAAAGAAAGCCAAAGTACACAGCAAAAAGGCACTTAACTGAGACTCTACCGAAGGCGCCAGAAAACTACGCTACGGTCATGTTAGTCCAGAATAAACAAAGACCAAGACCAAGACTTCAAATTTCAACAAAAATAGTGAAAATTGTTAGAAAATTGTTTTCGCTCGTTTTCTCAGTTTCATAGAAACAAGGGGAACGGAAATTTGGTCATGGGCAGTAAGCCAGGCCACTTTTTTAAGGCTGTGGCAAAGATCGTAGAGTACGCTAGATTAATGATGATCGACAAAATAACCCCATATCGTTCCGTGAAAACTGAAGTCTCCTCGATGCCAGGAGGAGTTCGGCAATATCCTAAAGTTGTCGGTTCCCAACTTACACACTCAATTCAGTTCGGTAATTTCCGCACAGCTGAACAGTCAGCAAGATTTTTCAACTGATAGTTCAGCAAAGTGGCTCCAATTTACTGATTTTCAGCGATATAGGGTTACTGTGCCCTAATTCATCTTAGCTCCTGTATTCATCCCACCCATTTGAATACATTAGTTAGAGCAGTATTTGCTATCTCTATTCAACGCGTTCAGTCAAATGGTGGGATGAATAGGCGTGCGTTGTACTCGACTTTTTGTATAGCTCAAATGCGAGTATTTTACATTTTTCAACCCAGATTTTTTATGTTACTGCTTCTTAGAAACTAAGCAAGGCTGCTGATACCTATTTAAGCGCAATCCAACCACTGTAAGCCGAGTTACAAATAAAATAGTGTGACATCCTTACTAATGAGATGAATAAGGGTTCGTCTACCCTACTTTCCGAGTTCCAGCAAAACAAACGACACTTTTACTGAGATCTCGGTAAAAGCATTGTTAGCTGAGTGTTCGGCTGTGCAAAACTCGGTAAAAAGCTGGGATTCGGTAGAACAAAATTAAGTGTGTAGGTCCATCCAATCCCGCACTCTCTCGTTGAAACATCTTACAAGGTTTTCGGTGTTCCTGGAAGCGTGGAAAGTCCTTATTTCTTCTTAAAAGTTTTACCTTTGCTAGCTGCTGTTTGCTTCGGATTTGTATCAGAGCTTCCTCTTGCTGTTTTTTTGACGACCTCTCAAGAAAGAAAAAAAAGTTATTGCTGCAAAAACCCATTCGCTGGCAATTAGTACGTGCATGCATGACGCGCGGCACAAACAACCGTACATGCAAACGATCCTTATCGTAGAAGACGCAAAGCATACTCGCTAAAGGTCACCCGACACTAGTTTGAAGGGACACACCGTTTTGACCCATCGGGTGCGATTGCCATTCAAAATCTTCGCTCACTGAAGCAAGGGGTCTTTGAAACAGCTAATCCTGTCCTTCAGCAGATCCATGTATGCCAAGTTCGAATCGATAACAACGCCATCGATCTCAACTTTGTGAGCGGGTATGTAAAGCATTAGTTCTTCATAAAAATCCTGTCGCCAATAGCGTCATTTGGTTGCTTTAGACAAAATATTACAATTCTGAGCTTATCTAAGTGAACTTTCAAGATATCTGGCACAGCAGAATATTTCTGCGTCTCACGGAATATTAGAATACTTAGCGAACTATCTTTGATCCGATCCGGATACAGTCGAACCAAGTTCACTGTGTTTGATTTCAAATGGAAACTCGGAGTCTTTTCATGACGAATCTTGTTCGACATTCATTTTGGGATCATTTGAGTCATTCCAGGAGTTCATTTATGCGCGGGCCTAGAATCAGACTCAAAGTGAAAACTGTAGAATATGAAGGAAGAGACAGAAATCATGGGGAAAATAATTTGAAAGACAGGTCTGAATAAAAGAATAATGTGATCATCTGTCTGCATCTTATTTTCATAGAAACTGGAACGAAGAATATGTGAAAAACTTAATCAGCAATAGATCACAAAAGCATCTTTGGTGCACTTACTTGTTGAAAAAGCTGGGTGGGTGCTAATGATATGCACCCTGAACATCCACCAGCCAGTTCCTTTCTGAACATGGATTTTCGTTTTTTTTTAATTTGTTTGTTTGATTGCGTTTGCGTTAGATTAAAAGGGGGGCGTCTGGTGTAGTGGGCAAAAAAATCGTCTTCTTCTGTATCTGCTTAATTGAGTCTCTAGAATAGTCTCCTGCAATCTCGGTGGCCACGCTGAACTTCTTTCAAACAGCCATGCATTCTTGGCGCGTATTTGCTATAACACACGCAGATTTCAATCTATCGGCAACAATTTTCGAAAAACTGACCGTGATAAAAATACAGTGGAAACAATACACTCTAAACTACTTCTACCCAAATTTTCAAGAGTAAATTCTCAATTGGTTATTTACTGCTGCATTTTTTCCGTGATGCGATTTGATGTGGGACACCCTTTAATAGCGTTTTTCTCGAAACAGCGTGCGCGAAAATGCACGATATATGTAGCCTATCGGTAAACCACAGAAAACTAAAGAATTTTTTTTCTTCCTATTATTTTGAAGGAAAGTAAACGAATTTTACAGTAAAACATGAGATTTTTCGGTTTTCATGATGCCATTTCCCGAAACTCGATTCTTTTTCTTCTTTTTTGGTCCATCGAGGTAGTCTAAGCTTTACAAATCCTATTGAATTTACTGTGTTAGACAATGTTATCGTGCGCGCCGCGGCGCTCCTCGACGTGGAAATGGTTGAACGTCTAAATACTCTTGGAACGCTCGTATGTGTGGCTCTGCGTGACTGAAAATATTTTTTTTGTGCACAATGAATGTATAAAAAGGTCTTAACAGACCCATTCCATCCTTGCCTTCAGAATCGCAAAACAAAATTACTCTCGGTTTGAGCACTTTACACCAGACGCTATCCTTAAAGGTGCCAAATTCTTTGAAGAGACACCTTCTGTCCTTTACAACGAAGCATTAGTTTCTCCTGGCACTGTCATCCACATGATTCCCGCCGCATTTCCCACAACGAAGGCTGTGTGTCCCAGTTGTTTGCAATTAGTACAATTTATGATCCGCGGTACAAAAGTCGAACAGGTAGACGAACCTTGCCAAAGAGGAGGAAGTTGAGTAGAGCTGACAAGGAGAAGGTCGCCCGATAGGAGGCTGAGACTGATACTGCATGCAAACGTTTGCATTCCAATATCTTAAGGTTGGACAGAGAAAGGGTAAAAATCGAAAACGAAAAAAGCAGTTTTTTTCCACACCGTATGTCAGATCTTCATAAAAATCACTCAGCAGTACTGTAACAACATTCTACATACGCTGATTGATTTTTATGAAGATCTGACATACGGTGTGGAAAAAAAACTGGTTTTTTCGTTTGCGAATTTTGCGCATTCTCTGTCCAACCTTAACTGGCTGAAGCATTGGTTCTTTAAAATAGACAACCGCACGTGTTATAAGATCCGCGCAATTCAAACTCGAATCAGAGACGACCCCGCAGACTTCAATCCGATTAGTTGGTACATATATTCTTTATTCCTTCTTACACACTAAGCCAGCCAAAAGTTGTTCGGTAATTTCTTTTGACGACTACCACAGTAAAATGATATTTTTACGGAGCTGTCAGCAAATTATTTAAAACATTGCGGTAAAGTTTTCATTTTTTAACGATTTTCAGTAATCTTTCGAATAATTTGCTGAAACCCGCAATATTTTTCACTGAATTTATCAGCACTTCTGTTTTTTCGGTACATAAACATTATCCAGTAAAAAGCTGACTGATTGTTCGGCAAAATTATACCAACATTACCGAACCTCGTCAAAAACTTACAAAACAGGTACAGCAAATCATCTGTCAAGTCGCCATTTTCAGAGGAAACGACTGACTGACCAGTATTTTTTGACGTTTGGATAGAACGGATTGCGGAGAGTTCGGTAACCGAATTGTCTTACTGAATTGATTACCGAACGGTTTGCTGTTCAAAAACCCAGTAAAATTTTACTGTACCCAGTAAATCAAATGAAGTGTGTAAAGGCCCGTAGCCAGCTCAGAATGTGTGACACTAGTCAAAAAATTTAAATTTGAACAGAGTTCTGGAAAATGGTACCACTCGTGTCGATCCTTGCTCTTCTCATGACACCTTCCAAAGTGATACTGAACAGTAGACAAGAGAGCCCAACACTTTGCCGTAGCCCCGTATCTGAGTTTCAGAAGGACTCGAGAGAGCCCCTGATATTTGGATGTAACACATCATTCGAGCCTGTATTCGTTCACTATACGCCATTGCTGATATCGATCGATAGTATCATAGGCGGCTCTGAAATCTATAAACCAGCGGTTCTCAACTTTTTTCGTACCATGGACCTCTTACAAATTAACCTGGGAAACAGCGGACCTCCTCGGTTAATCATCGATTTTGTATGTTATCAATATATTATTTTCAATCTGTTAGGAAGCAAGACTTGAAACTTCAATATCAACTCGGAAAATATATATTTCGTTTGAGAGTCACTGCTATAAACAGGTGACACGTTGTATTCACGATATTTTTGTAGGAAGTGTCGAATCGCGAATATTCGGTCCATAGTAGGGTTCCTAGTATCGGCTGTTTTTGGTGCGAACCGGTTCCCCGGTACCGTACCCTTCAGTACCGGCAAAATACTGGTACTGGAATGTTCTTATCAAAAAAAAAAAAAATAAATAAAAAAATAAGAGCGACAAAATATGTTAAATTATGTACGTTTGGTAAGCTTTTATATGCTTCAGTTTACATACTAATCTCGTCCAGAGTAGAAGCAAAAAAAAAATACTCTTGTCAATAAACCAAGCAATCAATATTTTCTGATTTGTTGCTTATCCACTGCACAGGCAGTACAGCATCGTTCCTTCTGCTGAGCAGTGACATCAGATAAGCATAGAAGTGAAACGTGCCTCTGCTACCAGAATTACTATTACGACTGACTTTAAACAAATTCGTATTGGACCAAATGTGCGCTTGGTCGAACAGCTCCTAACGGTGATAATGGCGATAGTCCTGGCGGAAGTGGCTACATCGTGAGTGTAATGCGGTACTGTCAACTTCGATTTGCACCGCGCACTAACTTGGAGTTAGAAATCATATCGAAATAAAGAAAATTTGGAGCCATCAGTTGGATTAACTTTTTCCCACATATTTTCAACAGTTTATGTTGGACGGCGCCGGTGGTTGAGTGGTAAGCGTGACCGCCACTCACTCCAGTTGGCCTGGGTTCAATTCCAGCCGAGGTAGTTGAGATTTTTCTGAGGTGAAAAAATCTGTGGTCACGTCTTCCTTCGGAAGGGAAGTAAAGCTGTTGGTCCCCGGTCCATGAAATTGGTGGATCGATATCTAGTCCAAGTAGTGGAATCACCTCTCTGGTGTCGGTAAAGAAGAAGTATATCCAACTTCTATACTCTACTAACAAAAATATCCTCCTCCCGTGATACTTGTGGAGTGCACAGTAGTATATACGGCCTCTAGCAAAAAGCAAGTATCGGCTTAACCATTCCTTCCCTTTCCTTCCGCGATCTACGTTCGGGCCTGGCCGACGCCGGTATTGATCAGAAACACTTTAGGATTACCAGGAGTTGCACATTGAAAGATGTTTCGCTAATCCCAAGCATAATTATCTACTGACTCCCTGTGCAACTTCAGCTAGTCCCGATCGATAACGGAGTAGCAGCCAGGGGTGGTCGCACAAGCTCAAGCTCATATTTTCAACATTTTATGTTGTGAGAATGCAGATGACGAAACATATTCCGTCTTACCTCTTTAGGATGGAACTCACATATAATCAAACAACGCTAATCACAAACTCGAGTTAGATCCCCGTGCCCAATTCGGAACGAGAGTAAGCATAATCATAAGAGATTGCCAGTGGGTGCTACTCCGTTATTGACCAGGACCAATCAGGCCCGTAGCCAGGAGTTTATTTCGGGAGGGGCTTAAAAAATTATTGTATAAATCTTTTTTATTTCGATTATACAGGTTTTAACCTTATGGTTATTCGCCTCTTTTTGAGTTAGAAAATTTCTTTAGAAAAATTTCTAACCCTACATGTGCGGGATTGATGAACGAACCGTGATGAGCTGCGTAAAAGGTAATCAATTTACCAACTACGCTTTACCCGCCCCTGCATAAAGCTTTTAGTTCTAATTACTTCATATTGTCACTAGAAACTAAACGAAATTTTGAAAAGTTCTTAATGAAAACAAAGCCAAATCTAAGACAATCCATGTTCTTCGTCACAAGAAAGGCTATAGTACATCAACGAATTATTGATGTTTAATTTGATTTTTATTATTTATTTTTATTTACAAGTTACAATTTACTCTCGTTGCAACAATGGATATTCTAGAGTTCTCAGTATTTATGCGCTAACCGAATATGACAATCCTTGACGGTGCTGGAAAACGCAAGGTGTTCTAAGCTACACGTTTCAAAGGTGTAGATGACGCTAAATCGAAATGAGTAGAAAAATATCCATAAAATGTTCGATCGAAGAGAATGTCGAAATTTGCACAAAATCTTCTGATTTAGCAAACGAATTGTAGATGGTTCAACTTCTATTTTCTTGATCTGGCGTCCTGTAACTATTACCAGTTCTAATGCATCATGCTAACATAATTTTTTGGCATACCCCAGTTAGGAAGGAGGATCTTTGGTGATCAATAGGATCAAAATATATGGGTCATTCCACGTCTGATTTACAATCAAAATTTGAATTCCTTCCAATTTTTTTTCTTGCATTCATTAGTTAAAGTAATTGACACGTATTTTTTATTTTGGCTGAATATGATTTTTTTTTAAGTTATTAGTTTTTGAACTTTTGAAGTTTATGACATTGAACATTTTTCAATCACTTATAACTCGGAAACGATTCGATATATGGAAAAAAATATTAAATAAAAAAGTTGTGAGCTTACTGAAAAAAAATAGCAATTTCTTTTTGTTATATAACTTATGAAATTTGCAATTGTTTGAAACAAATTGAATTTTTTAAAGTTGGACCAATTTTTTACTTATTATTTTCTTTAAATATTAAAAATCATGTTAAAATAATTGTGCAAAAATTTGGGAGTGGATATCAAAATACTTTGCGAGATATTACAATTATAAACTTAAAACAAGGCAATTTTACACCAAACGCCTAGTGATAGGCCTATTGTAATTGAAATATCTCGTAAAATACTTCGAATTTCTTTCTGAAATTTGTACACAATCTTCTCGATATAATTATAAATTATTTGAAAAAGCTAAAAAGATTTTTTTGGCTCCACCCTGAAAAAAATTTGTTACTAATATTTGCATAATACATAAATTATTTAACAAAAACAAATATTACAAAAAAAATCCGCCGAGATCTTCCGAAAACGCAGCTTTTATTATTTAATGCTTTTTTCCAGAAATCTAATAGTTTCTCAGTTATGAGGGAATGAAAAATGTCCAATTCTATTAAATTTATAAAACTTTAAAAAATCACTATATTATTAAAAGTCGATATTTGTATGTATGTGATTTATGGACTCCCAAACGGCTTAACCAATTGCCGTAAAAATTTATGCATAGTAGGAATTTGTTATGGAGCGTGTTTGTGTGCTATTGGTGGGGATTATCTGCCTACAAGAAGGCGCTTCGGAACAAATTATGGTTTCCTCCTATTTCGTTGAAAGTCGCATCAACGTGCGATGGGTATTAGCTAGTACTTTATAAAGTTCAAAAACTCATAACTTGAAAAAAAAGTCAAATTCAGCCAAAGTAAAAAAATCGTGTCTATAATTTTCAGCTAAAGAGTGCAAAAAAATTGAAGGGAACTAAAATTATAGTTGTAAATCGTGGAATGACTCGCATTCTGCAAATTTAAGACTTTTTTGGGGGTATTCTCATGTTAAAAGCAAATATTTTCTAAAGTCCCCCGAAATCAAATTTCTTTTGATTACATAACTATATTAAGAAGATTATGTGAAAAATTCAGAATGGAACTCGAAGTGTTACGAGACATTTCAGTTATAACAGGCCTTTCGCTGGGCGTTTAGTGTAAAATTGCCATGTTTTATGTTTATAATTGTAATATCTCGCAAAGAATTCCACTGCCAAATTTTTACACAATCTTTTTAACACGATTTTAATACTTAAAGAAAATAATAAATAAAAAATTTGGTCCAGCCTTAAAAAAATTCAATTTGTTTCAAGTAATTGCAAATTTCATAAGTTATATAACAAAAAAATTGTGATTTTTTTTGGTAAGCTTATTTGAAAACGCAACTTTTTTATTTAATATTTTTTTCCATATATCGAGTCGTTTCCGAGTTATCAGTGATTGAAAAATGTTCAATTTTATAGACTTCAAAAGTTCAAAAGCGAATAACTTGAAAAAAATATAATATTTAGCCAAACCAAAAAATACGTGTCAATTATTTTTAGCTAAAGAATGTAAGAAAACAGTTTGGAAGATGCTTGACGTTTATATTAAGCGCACATTGCTCTAATCTATTACAGAAATTCAATTTGCGTATGATTTAACTAACTTTCTTTATTCAGACCAATATCTAGCATAAAATGAGTTTTGTTAGATACCATTACTAGCGATAAATGTTAATTTTGGGACAGTTTTTGTACTCAGTTTTCTATGAAACTTTTAATTTTTTATTATACAATTCGTTTACTTGAGTCGGTTCAATGCATTAGCTAAATGAAGCCTTGAGTCTTTAATATATTTCCACGATGTAAACAATGAAAATGATAAAACGCTAATGGTTGTCCAACAGATCTCGTGCGATTGACCTGTTTACTGATTGAGAAATATTTTTCATAACCAACCGCGTCTTGGTGGTCGTTCATATCTATCTTGTACACTTCCGTATTATTATCGTGGTAACTGCCATGGACATGGCAGTTCGCGAATATCTGATTTCATTTTTGTTTTGTCCCCTTACGGGCCACCAGTGTCGACTTCCTCAATGATGATGCTGACTGTTAATTTTGAGATACTAGACGCAGTTTTTGCCGTCAATATTATATGAACCGTCTAATTCCTAGATGTGTCCTTTATAATAAATTACATTTTTTTCCAAATGTGACAGGAATCTTTTAATGGCCACGGTTCAAAGAAGTTAAGTTTGTTTATTGGGGCTTTAACCTCCTGGTCGTTCGCCCGCGGTTCAAGTAAGAGGTATCAGATCTTGTAGACGAACATTGATTTTCTCATCATCCATATATATGAGAATCAACCACGTATTACAAGTTGCAAAATGACTGGTTTCGCCTAGGCTAATTTGTTGAGTAACATAAGTACTGAATGCCTGACAAGGTAGAACTCGTTAAAGGCGATGTTCGTAAGCATAACCTCTATTTTCACCTTCAGCAAATATTCCCCATCATGAAATTCGGTTATGCAAAAATTCCAGAAGTCAATAGCCTCCACGTTTGGCTGGAGCACCACTTCTTGCTTCTACGATTCAATCATCCGACGGATCACCCCAGCAAGAATTAAAGTAACAGTTTCTTTTGTTCTTCCGACGAGTCACACAATATGAACGGAAGTGTGTTATCAGACTCGGCATACTGAGTAGATATCGTGACCGATGTCTTCGGTGGCTCGAAATAGCAATCTTCCTCACCATTCTCCCATTAATTTGTTGAAACCAAACAAGATACAATTTTTTTACGAGTTACCGAAAAACATGTTGCTTCTTAAATTTATTTTTGAAAAGTTTCGGGGGGGGGCTTTAGCCCCCTAGCCCCCCCTCTGGCTACGTGCCTGGGACCAATTGAGATTGTAAAATGTTCATTGGAATTGAAATTGCTTGGGAATAACGCGATGAGCCTTTTTGTGCAATCTATATTAATTCCTGCATGCTGATCAATACCGACGCCGGCCACGTCCGAATGCAGGTCTTCTGAGAAAGGAAGGAATGTTAGTCCAATACACGTTCCTGCTAGAGACCGAGGATTCCTCTGCATCTCCACATGTATCACGGGAAGGGGAAAGTTGTTATTAGGTGTGCCAATAGCGTTTAATTGCTCTGGGCAGCCGGCTGCCGAGAATTTGGGAAATCTATCATTTGTATTAATATGATTCGCCAAATAAGTAACTTGAATTCCGGATAGCCGACTGCCGGTGCTGATTTTACCCGGCGATCACTTGAATAAAATGCGGAATCTTACATAAGAGGTATTTATGTGCGTCTTAATTTTTTCTTGTGCAAGGTAGTATTATTGTAGATAGTTGGAATTGCAATAAAACGTATTATGGTTTCGAGGTAAGAGGGGTTTAAATATTAAACTGCAAAAATAAGATGAAAACAAAAATGGAAAATAAGTTATTTCTATAGCATAAATATAGCGGAATGCCGATACTAAACAATCACTTCCGCGTGCGATTTATATATTGTTACGATCACTACTAGTGATGCCAAGTAAGTGCTAAAGAAGTTTAAAAACATGACATAGTTCTATGCTATGCAGTATGAAATAAGGATTTGTGCCCTCCTGTATAAAGACTGGTTTTTACCAACAAATTTTCACCCTAGCGAGAAATTTTGGTTTTTATCAAATTTTCCTCCAAAGGGTGAAATATAGCATAGTGCTTTCGCATAGGCCTGCTAAGCCAAGACAAGTTTCGGTTTCACTGTGTCTCATCGGCATAAACAGAACTTCTGCTCGAACAGGACATCACGTTTGATCAGTCGTTCGATTGAAACACAAAGTGTGTTTTTGTTTTAAGGGATTTGCGTCAAGCCGGCGCTAATCTATTCCGACAATAAGTTAGTGTTGGTTTCTGATGAGGCGAAGCCGAAACGCAACACAGTATGACATAGTTGTTAGTACTACAGTTCTGAGTGAAGATATAGAAAACAGTTAATTCAGACATTGTTCCTACAGAAGACAAATCAGCAAAAGGAAAAGCAACGAAAACTCTCGAAGAGAAAAAAACAAGAGTGGAAACGAGCAAGGGCCGCAACTAAACAATATCGATCGTTTTCGTGACGCATAAAAAATTTTTCTTGCTGATATGACTGAGGAACAGCGATAACCTGGTCTTCGATCCCTATCGTGAATGGTCAATTCTCAACCCTCATACCTGACTGATACTGAAGCCATCACTCCGCTCAGACACGACCATGCGTCCTCCCCAAGCACAACTAATGCCCCGTTAATAAATTCCATGCTCATCAAAAGCTTTGAATAGTACCGAAAATACCGGCACTTATATCTATTCAGTACCGGTATTTCGGTACCAAGAATGGGTCGGTATTCCCGGGATTTTCGGTTCCGGTAATACCGTCACCACAACCCTAGTCCGTAGTGGTGCCTGCACCATTACCTACTTGAAATTAGCCTACGAACTCTCTTGCTAACAGTGATAAGCGGTGATAAAGAATTAGGGAGAGATTGTAGCTATATTATAAAACTGAAGACCCATTTCATGATCTTGTAAAATATTTCATGCGTACACCCAAAACTCGAACCGTATGAATTACATGCGAATAAGCATGATTCTAATGAGAATTTTGCATTGTAACTGGTGTAATGCATAGAAAGCGGTATTGTTCCCGGACAAAAATGCATTAAATGGCGATTACACCACAGAAACTTACACAAACCCACAGTTGGGAATATATTAGTGAATTTAACGATATCGGAGTATTAGTATTGAAATGACTCCGCCCCAATACACATGTAAACGACACTCCACTCGGATACATGTGCGCTCTGAAAATACTAATACCTGCTCAAGGACCGGTTTCCATTTCGCTTTTCTACTGGTCAAATTGATGGGGTGTGGGTGATGATTATGTGTTGATTTTATGTTGAGCTTTCGGCGTTCTCTCAACCCTAAATTTTCCAGCGATATGCGAGTTGAAGCCACTAGATAGGTTCATAAATGTTAATAATGATTAATGATTTTTTAAGCGCACTATACGCAGGAGAAAGTTCCCTATATGGGAACATTGGGCTAACAAATTTCAACATTTGTCAGATAGAAGCCGTCCGCCAATCATTTCTGACATTTCTCATATCAACAGTACTTTCAGGTGATATCATATCAGTATTTCGCAGTAAAAGTATTTAAGTTTAAAGTATCATAAACTATAAGGGCAGTGATGACATGGTTTTGCACTTTTGAGCAGCAGTGGCAGTTACTCATTTCAGTTTGTATTATTTCCCGAACATGCGAATCCAGCGCACACAGGTAACTGGCATCCCTATCTCTACATACAGAGTTTGACAATTAGGTTTTACACCAACCGACATAACCCCACAACATGACCCGGATGAACTTTGTTTGACAATTCTCGGTGGTTTGTTTAAATGGGAGTTACGTGAATATAACAGATGAGCACCCGTTGCACTCGCACTCACGCAATTGACAAAGTAAACAAACCACCGAGAATTGTCAAACATGAACTTCATTCATCATTAGTTCATTCGTGTCGTCATCTTGTAGAACTCAATTGAATACTTTACGCTGACGTCACAAATGAACTGAGTGTTCATTTTTGACAGTTCGCTTGTACTATTTAGATGGACTTAGAAAAATTCTTTACGATTTTCTTCGAGCGAATCTAGTCGTCCACAAATTTTTCTAAGTCTATGTAAACAGTACAAGCGAACTGTCAAGAAAAGTGAGGTTAACTCGAGGGTCTGCCTCAAAGGGAAGAAGAGCGTATCCGTATAAGAATACGAAGAGTCGCAGATTTGACAGACGCAAAAGAGATTCAATATAATCTACATAAGGTATATGCATGTATGTGGGACAGTTGTGAGACCCCTTGGAGAAATATGGAAAGTTTTGAATTACCCATTACACAGAGCGCGTCACGTCTTCGTGTTATATTGAATTCGGTTTAATAAAGTTATGTTTAAAGTATTTCCTCTACAATCTACCCTTTCCTTCTTACATGGGGGCTCGTCCAGGAATATCGAGTTGCAAGGAAATTGATCGGAAAGTGGAAAACAGTACCTATAATTGTTTTAAAAAAATCAACGAATCATATTAAGATGGCCGACCGCATTATCGAGTTATGTGAAAATTTTACCAAAATCGGTTTGATGCGAGAGTGTGAGAAACGAGGTATCTCCACGACGGGAGAGAAAAAGGCGATGGCGAAGAGAATTGTTTCGCACGACACGGCTGTAAAGGATGTTAGTCTGAGTGTCAACGAAGAGGCGCTCGACGACAGCCAACGTAAGAAGCAACTTGAAGCCATTAAAAACGACGATGACTGCTTTGCCGACGATGACGGCAGCGAAGAAGAGTGCAACGACGAAAAAGAGGATTCTTTCGATGATAGAACCGACGACTATGATAGAAGCAGCGAAATTGACATAACACGTTTTCACACCGCAGTCTATGATAAAATGACGTCAACCCCGAAAAAATCTCGAGAGCAGATAAATCAAAAGCCATATTCATTCCGTGATGTTGAAGATAGCATTGAGTCTTTCGGTGCTGAGGAAGGCCAAGATGTGAAAATTTGGTCGAAGCAGTTTGAGGCAATTTCGAGAACAGCACATTGGAACGATGAACAGAAACTGATAATGTGTCGTAAGAAGTTGACAGGCACTGCCAGGCGATTTGTGTTCGCACAACGAAATTTTAGTTCATTCGGGGAACTTAAAAAAGCGCTAATAAGAGAATTCGGTCCGCTTGTACGAGCAAGTGATGTACACAGAAGATTGGCAGCACGAAAGAAGACTCAGACGGAGTCCGTCAGAGATTACATATACGAGATGCAGCGAATTGCGCTCCCTATAGACCTTGACGAACCTAGTATTTGTGAGTATGTGGTTGACGGAATAACAGACGACGAATTTCACCGATCTCTCTTATACGAAGCGAATACTATCAACCAGTTGAAGGAGAAGCTTTTGAACTATGAAAAAGTGCAAAGAAAATCCAATAAGAAATCACATTTGAACGACCCATACACGAATCGAAAGGAACACCGGAAAGTGGAATCGAAAAAGGATAGCGAAAAAGTTGACATGAAACGGCATTGTTTTAATTGCGGTGAATCTTCGCACGTCGCTAGCGAATGCCCGCAGAAGAACGACGGGCCGAAATGTTTCAGTTGTAACACATTCGGTCATCTGTCAAAAGAGTGCAACAACAAAAGCGAGAGAAAAACTGAGAAGAAACAGGCAGCAAAAGTAAATGTAGTGAAAACTGTAAACAATCAAAGAGAATAGGAAAAGAGACGAATAGTGTGAAGCCAAAAATACCTTATTGAGCAGACCAATCGTGCAATGCAAATAAACAGTACTCATGCCTGAGTTTGAGGAGATAAGTATTGTAAATCTATCAAAAAAAAAATTTGAATTTTCGTCAGAATTTAGTGCAATCGTGATTGTAAGGTGCATTCTAGAGTCTATGTATGAGTAAAAACAAGTTTTAGAATTATTTCATCTCTTTGTTTCGAAATGCGCATCGTTTGATAAACAAATCCAACGATCGACAAAAGGTTTGTTTTCAAAATATAATAGGAGTCATTTAAAGTGCTGCCTTTGGAAACGGTTGCCAAATTCTAGTGTTGAATTCATCGTAAAGGGAGTGTTGCCGTTTTGACTGATTTTCACTCTGCGTCTCTTTCACTATTCTCTTTGTAAACAATATGAAGCCATGTGTGCAAATAAAAGTGAATGATTTGAAAATTGATGCAATTGTTGACACCGGCAGTGAAGTGTCTTTAATAAGAATGGATTTATGGACAGAGTTAGCCAAAAGTGGATTGCAGATGCAAATGTCTAACTTGAGAGTGCGCGGTTATGGTGGGGGCGTCAATGTTGTTTGCGGTGAAGCTAAGTTGAAAATGCTGCTCGAAGACGACGAGCATGAAATTCGTGTTTATGTAGTGCCGCCTGGTTCTATCGATATGAAATTTTTGATCGGAATGGATTTTCTTGGAAGCGTTGATTATGCTATTACACCCGATGGTGTTCGTATATGGAAATTGTTGCCAGAAGGATCTGATCCAGAAGAGTGTGACGCAAAATGGATCCATCGTATTGAAGAATATGTTGACGTGAACGAGATAACGGTACCGTATAAATATCGCGACCAGGTTGTGGATCTAATTGAGAACTACACACCCACAGAGTTTGTGAAGGCGACAAATGAATTAACGATCAAATTATTGGATAACGATGTAGTGTGTGAAAATCCCCGACGTCTGGCGCCGTTAGAAAAAGAAGTTGTGAAGGATCAGGTAGATGAGTGGCTGGAAAGCGGAATAATTCAACCATCTAACAGCGAATATGCTAGTGCGATTGTAGTTGTGCCGAAGAAAGATGGCTCGCGCCGTGTGTGTATAGATTATCGTGAAATTAATAAGAGAATGATTCGTGATAAATTCCCAATGCCGAATCTGGAAGAACAAATAGATCAGCTGTCTGAGGCCCGTGTATTTACTACGCTGGATCTGAAAAATTCCTACTTCCACGTGCCGGTCGAGCAAAATAGTCGGAAGTACACATCGTTCGTGACCAGTGATGGCCAGTATGAATTCCTGCGTGCACCGTTTGGTCTTTGCACCAGTGGAAACGCGTTTGGCAGGTTTATTAATACAGTGCTTAAAGATTTGATCAAATAAGGCAAAGTGATTGTGTTTGTTGACGATATAATCATCCCATCCAAAGATGAAAAGGAAGGTTTGGAAATATTAAAAACAGTGTTGAAATTCGCTGAAGCAGCCGGTCTACATTTCAATTGGAAAAATGTGTGTTCCTACAGCGTCGTGTCGAGTATCTCGGTTACACTGTATACGACGGTCGAGTTGAACCAGCACCAGGCAAAGTTGAAAAGCTAAAGTTGTTCCCGCAACCGACAACAGTAAAGCAGTTACAACGGTTTTATGGATTGGCAAGTTATTTTCGAAAATTCATACCGTCGTTCGCTGATATCGCCCGTCCGTTGTCAGGTATGTTGAAAAAGGGAAGTTATTTTGATTTCAATGAAGAGGCTGTGAGTGCTTTCAAGCGAATCAAGGATGTGTTGGCAAGTTATCCTGTGTTGCGAATCTTTCGACCCAATGGTGACACCGAAGTGCATACTGACGCCAGTAAATTCGCATTAGCTGGAATACTGATGCAACGTGCGGAGGATGATGGTAAATTCCATCCCTGCTTTTATTACAGTCGGATAACGAATGGTGCCGAACGCAATTACCATTCCTACGAATTGGAAACGTTAGCGGTTGTCGAATCTTTGAAGAAGTTCAGATGTTATCTGCTGGGTTGCAAATTTAAAATTGTAACAGACTGTCGCGCATTTAAGGATACGGTGATGAAACGTAAGATGAACGTTCGTGTCGCCCGATGGGTTGTTGCTCTTGCAGAATTTGAATACGAAGTCGAGCATCGCCCAGCCGAAAAATGCCCCACGTTGATGCGCTGTCCCGTGCAAATGTACTGACCATATCGACGTCTATCAGTGTCCAATTGCGCGCTGCTCAGGAAGACGATGAAAAGGTGAAGGCGATTGTGGCAGCTATTGGGCGAAGCGCTTCATTTAAAGGCTACAGCATGACCAATGGCGTGCTTTACGAAGGTCACGGTGAATCCCGGCGAATATACGTACCTGAGTCGATGGAGGCGGCAATAATTCGAGCTGCGCATGAGAAAGGACACTTTGGGGTAAAGAAGACCAAAGAGCGGGTTGGTACTGATTATTTCATTCCCGGTATAGAAGAAAAGATTAAACGATGCATTGCTACTTGCGTTCCTTGTATTATCGGCGAGAAGAAGCGAGGCAAACCTGAAGGTGAACTTCATCCGATACCAAAAGGAAATATTCCTTTGGATACGTTCCATGTAGACCATCTAGGACCGATGCCATCCACTAGAAAGTCGTACAGCTACATCTTAACTGTTGTTGATGCCTTCACGAAGTTTGTTTGGTTATTTCCAACTAAAACCACTGCAGCCGATGAGACGCTAAAGAAGCTGAAATTGATATCGGATCATTTTGGAAACCCGAGAAGAATTATAAGCGATCGAGGTGCGGCGTTCACTTCGGGATCGTTCACCAAGTATTGCGATGATGAGGGGATAGAGTTGCACACAGTCGTGACTGGCGTACCCCGCGGGAATGGACAGGTGGAGCGTGTCCATCGTATAATAATCCCGATGCTTACTAAGCTGTCCAACGAAAAACCCGATGAATGGTTTAAACATATTGGTGAAGTACAAAAATGCCTTAACAATAGCTGGCAACGGGCTATAGAGACCACTCCTTTTCAACTACTAGTTGGAGTGAAAATGCGTACAAAGCAGGATGAAATACTTAAAGAGCTGCTGGATCGGGAGATCCGTGAAGATTTCAACAGAGATCGTAATGTTTTGCGGGACATGGCGCACGAGAGTATTAATAAGATTCAAGAAGAGAATAGAAGATTCTACAATCTTCGTCGAAAACCAACGAAGCAGTACAAAGTTGGTGATACGGTGGCCGTGCCGAAGACACAGTTTGGTGTGGGTCAAAAAGTAAAGCCTAAGTTTTTTGGGCCATATGAAATTGTGAAAACTTTGGACAACGACCGTTACGAGGTACGGAAACTTGACGAAGATGCAGAAGGACCAAGAACAACATCTACTGCTGGCGATCGTATTAAACCGTGGACACTTCCGGGCCGGAAGTAATGTCAGGAAAGGCCGTGTGGGACGGTTGTGAGACCCCTTGGAGAAATGTGGAAGAATAAACAGTTTTGAATTACCCATTGCACAGAGCGCGTCACGTCTTCGTGTTATATTGAATTCGGTTTAATAAAGTTATGTTTAAAGTATTTCCTCTACAATCTACCCTTTCCTTCTTACATGTATGTACAATAATATTATTGGTGGCAAACGCCTTGAGAACCTCAAAAAGGCTGAAAGCACTAATATCTATATTCAAAATTTTGTTTGAATTAATTTCGTTTTTAATAATCTCTTTTTTTGGGCTGTGAAGTAGTATACCTTATCTGGTTATCATCTTGGGTTTAAACGTCATTTGCAGTTTGACAAGACTAAAATTGACAAGACTGATGTTGGAACGGTCTATCCCTGAGAATGATCATAAGAAGGGTAATCCCTCGGGTTGACTGTGCCAGTAAAGAACCTAATAGGTAACATCGTTTTTCAACCGATCAATGGAGGTCAGTTTGACAACGTCAAAATCGCTTGAAATGCCATCAACAAATAGCAGTGGCAGTATACAATAGAAAATAATGCACACTTTCTCTAATTTGATCGAAAATAAAGTGCTTTTCGTTTGTATTTAGACAAATTTCGTTAATTTTGTTACAAATAAAGTTTTTATGTTGACTACGCCAACATGACGCCATGTCATCCTCTTGAGCGCACATCATCGCCCTGGTCAACGATCATCGCAAATCAATCTGAGCACAAATCATTTTTTTCCACTCTTCTCTAAAGCACAGAATAAGAGAGCGATAATTTTACGGCAAAAGTGTTTAGTGTGGTTGGAATTGAGCTGTTCGCAGACAAAAAAGCGTAACTGTGTTTGAAGAACACCACAGAGGTATTCATGTATAGAATATCGTTCGTACAAACACCACATAGGTATTCATGTATAGAATATACCACCTTTTTGCAGACTCAGCAAGCAAAACCAACTAATACTTTTACATGCGGGCAGATAATATGGTAGCGTGCATTCCCAATCAATTTATTTCATCATGAATCAAGCTGTGTTGGTATAATGCCGTAGCTATGCTTGGTCTACACTGCGAAGAAGGCATGATTCTAATTCGGAATATGCACGAAAGGAGGTAATGCCTTTTTTGCATTGGGAAATTGTTTTGGGTGTATGAATGGTGAATCCCTACCAATATATTATGAATCAGTGTCCAGTTCATGAGGCAGGAATCCATGATCAAAATTCTGAATCCTGAGATATAGTTCATGTGTGAAACCTAGATTTTGTGAATCAGTTCACAGCTACGACGACCAGATCATGATTAAGATGTATTGAAACATGAATCTCGCAATATAGTTGGATTGTAAACAATGTTCTTAAATGTATGAATAAAAGTCACGAGTTAACGTTCAGTTTCAAAATAATGTTTATAAAGTTGTGAACTAGTTCACGGACAGAAAAAGCTATATGACAGCGAAAACCGTAACTGAAATTCACAAAAACAACAAATATCGCCACAAACCGAAGAAAATTTGAACATATTTTCAATGTTCATTACTTTTTTTTCAGTGCTACTCTCGTATCGCAAAAACGTCATTGTTTCAGAATTCGTGGCATTTATTCACGAATTTAGGAAGAGTTTCTTTTCTATGTGGGTAGGTCAAAGAAATTAGAATATTCAAACTATAGTAAAGAAGGAATTAATGAAACGTTGGATTGAATCTCCAGAAAACATTGGCAAGAGGCCTTTTTCATTGTGTTCAAAAGATTAGTCTATTGGCCACAATCGTAAGTGTTCTACGAGAACAACTAACAACTAATTTCACATTGCATGGACACTAGGCAAAAGAATAAAGAAGTGTTTGTAAAATGCGGAAAACTAACGAACAAAATTCTGGAAGCTTGCATCCAGCGGCCAGCGAAAAAATACTCAATTGTTTAAGCTAAAAATTTAAAATCCTTACAACGAGAAATTATTCAATTACTCCTTTGGTCAAGTCTCATCATGTTTCGATTGATAATTTGAGGTATTTGTGCAGTTTTCAATTTCGTTACTTTTTCTTAATTTGGAATGGCTTTCCCAAACCAGGTTTTGAATAATCAACTGTTTATGACTACACAAGTTAATATGTTTCAAATCAATAATTACGTGGAAAGTGCCAAAACGTCCTAATAATTGCGACTATATCCCGTACCAAGGTTAATCCCGCTGCGAAAATAAACCATCGCAAATCCCACAAACTCACTGAAACCACAACAATAATTGACCACTGTGTAAGCAGCGATCTGCACAAATTGCTAGCTGGCGTTTGATTACTACCCACACATTGCGCTGTTTTAGGAAGCAATTACCGGTATTACCTCCCCCCGCCGAACCAACGCACGGCACGGTTGACCACAAATGAAACCAACCGCGCACGTTCGTGTGATGGCAGCTTACCTATAAACGGTGGTGGGCAACTTGCGTGAAACCGAAAACAAGCGAATTCGTCACAAAAGGCGCTTGGCTGCGAAAAACTCCAACCAAAACAATAATAATTATTATTACGACGACGATGACGACGACGTGTGCTTACTCGAGCACTTTTGGTCGCGAAACGCGAATGGCACTAGCCTCGAAATCAGCATAGTTAACTGCACACCACTAACACATACACTAGGTAACGAGCAAAATTGAAAACACGAAACGAAAGCGAAAACTGTTTTTTTTATTCCTATTTTGGTAAAACTGTTAGGGTATGAGCTATAGCAACAAGGTACTATTTCACGTTGGACGCAAAGCAACACAATAGAGAGAGGCTTCTATCAGCCTAACATAACCAATGCGCATACGAGAGGACTGCTTAATTGGACCACTCGCGTGTGGTTGTTTGGTTTGTGGTCCGACAGCCAGCAGGGATGCAATTAAAAATCGATTTCCTTTTTCGGACTGACACGAACACGATGCTAAACTGCACAGAGCGGTGGTTGCTGCCAGGCATGGCATGGTAGCTACTATTTTCTAATTATCAACAAGAGTCCAACATGAGCTGCCAAATTATCTAATTGGAGAATAGTACAATTTTGAATGGATGCCAATTACGGTTTCATGACACTCTGAAAGCTCTGCTAAAGGCACTAGTTATGCTTGCAACGGTTGAACGCTTTTTAGACGACTATTAGTTTATAGAATCGTAATGACCAACACTGACCGGGTGCGACCCACATCGAGGCGCACCGATAAACTTTGCAACGACCTCGTTGCGATGACGAAACCATTCGATTATCAGCTGTGTGTTCCTATCAATCTGAGACATCTCTTATGTAATTTAATTGGACTGGGGACTCATTATTGTTGTTCCTTCATTTCACTTACTCTATTCATCCGTCGGCAACTCCGATCTCCTACGTATTGAAGCGGTAGCAGAAAACAAACGAAAAATTGCATTCTCTCGTATGGTGGTCCTCCATAAACTATGCCAGTCAGGTTAATCTGATTTACTTGTTAGTATGTACTAGATAATACAAAATAGTAAATCGTTGAAATTAAAGGCATCAATCTTCGTTAGACCGACAATGAGCCCTCGTTCACGTCATTCACGGACGATCCCTAGCATGTGGCATCTTCGCGCACCAGGAAATGGCATAACCGAAAGTGCATTCGATTCGAAGCAGAAAAATTAAAAAGTATGCAAAATTTCATTTACGTATCACTCGAGCTGGAAACGGTTGGGGTGGCCATGTAATGAAACCTGTAATCACACATTCAATCCGATCACCGCACATACACGCGAGAGTCTACGGCATGGCAGCCCAGCAGAGCTCGGAGAGAGATTTCAACGAGCAGTGTGGTTAGAAAACCAGAACCGATCCTATTCCGGCCAGTGAATTGGTTTGAAAGCAAAAGTTTTACCCAGTTCGGCCACCCGCTGCGCTGCGCCCCGGGGGGAAATTTTCCGCTACACCAATTTTCGCGATTGGCTTTGGTAGGTATCGTGTGTCGTTTCGTATTAGGGAGCAATTTCCACTTTCGATCGACGAACAACTTTATACGGGTGGCGCATATCACGTCGGAATCATCTGAGGAGAACGAAGTGGTTGCTAATATTCAAATAATCGAACCAATTTACGGATGATATGGTCTGCTAGCGAAGTGAAAGAGATCGTTTTTTTTCAATGGGAAGATTTGATGATTATGACCGTTTGAGCTATCGTTGCAAATGGGATCGTTGATGGGTTTATTGGCGTTGAAAAATTTGAATGGATTCATCGTGGTGGAATAGGGTAAACAATTTAAGATGAACTGGAATCGCGTAATAGAGGAAACCGGGGGTAGTTGGCGGTGTTTTCAGTTTTTATTTTTTACCGCTTTTAGAACACGTTGCATGAAAGGGTAGACTGTTGGCAACATCTCTGAATTTTATGAAAATGTTTGCTACGTTGTCTTCATTTCTAGAGACAAAAATATGTGACGCGGAAAAGCCGCCAACTTACACCAGGCCCAGGGTAAGTTGGCGGAATGCCAGAAAATAAGCATTCAAATGGAAATTCGATTTCATCAGTGGACCATATAAAATGTACTGATTGTCTTTTCAATAATGCTATATATTATTCGACACTTTTCATTATATTTCAGTTTCAATACCCCGTCGTTTTGACTTCGACGCGTACTCCATATTCAAAAGCAAACTTTCGAAATTCTTCATGCGATTGTCCGAAATATTTGTCCCCTGCATTGACGAGAGACACAAGAAAAAGTTTATCTTACTTTGGATTGACTTCCAGAAATGAAAATATTTGATGACTATTTTTGCACTGTAAATAGTACCGCCAAATTGTCCCGTGTGCGTCACCGCCAACTTTCCCCAACCGCACATTTTATAAAAAAGGATTCAAAAAATTACTTTTGTGTACGGGTCATTCCACGTCAGATTTACAACCAAACTTTTGATTCCTTCCAAAAAATTTTCTTACATTCTTTAGCTAGAAGTAATTGACACGTTCTTTTTGTTTTTGCTGAATATGATATTTCTTTCAAATTATTAGGTTTTGAACTTTTGAAGTTTAATAAATTGAACATTTTTCAATCACGTATAACTCGGAAACGTTTCGGTATATGGAAAAAATATTAAATAAAAAATTAAAGGGTTGTGTACAAGACACGACCACGATGACATTAAAAATTCGACTATTTTTGTGAGTCAGCCATATTCGTGGATACATCCTGTAATGCCATCGACTTATTTAGGACTACACACAAAAACACGGTGTCTTTTTTTAACACCTTATGCAAAAAATCAGCATCTCTGAAACTTCAGGATATGAAAGAATGGGCTTTCCGCTTTCATTTGAAACCAAAATCAAAATAATCCGTCGGGGGGTCTAGAGCAACTTTTTTTTTGAAGTTTTTTTTCGTGAAAACATAGATTTTACAAAGGAACTAGTTCATATTTCTGCCCCTAGATGGTTCTTTAGACATTCAAACAACACTAAAAGTGAGAATCTGATAGATTATTTAATTGTCTACAACTTTGTTACCAACTAAAAACCTATTTGAAATTATCTCGAAAAGTAGTTTAATATTTTAACGAATTCTAAGTTAGTTTCACAGAAGACTTAGTGGTTTGTTAATTCACACTTTCATATTCCGAAGCACTTTTTTGTTTGCTAAATAGTTGTTTTTAGCTCAATAGTGAATTCAGCGGAATTTGAGAGTTTGGAAAGTCATCTTTTAGCTGAAAATTATAATTTCCTGATACAGGGCACCATTCATATTTTTGGGATGAGAAGTTTTAGATAAGTCTTGACCAAACTAGTATGATATTAATATTCTTTTTCATGATGGTAAGTGATTCCCGCAGAAACGGCTTTTTCAATTATGTATGCCTTCTTTTTCATTTTTTCGATTGTTCTCAGGGATGACTGATAACTATTCTTACATGAATCTCCTACTCTGTTAGCGTTTTCGTATAAAATTGACTTGTCCTGAACTTCAACCTTTATATTTGAACAAACTCAATGAAACTTTTAACGCACCATTGCAATATTTTGCGGATTTCATTGCAACGCTTGGTTAAAAACGCTGATTATCCGTTTTCAAAATTAACTCAATGTGACAAACAGTGAACAACAAACTTTGAGTTTTTGGATCAAAATAATTTTTTTTGGGATATATTCGAGGACTTCTATGTATATAAGGTTATTGTTGTACTCAAATCATATTTTGTTTTCAAAAGTAATACATATCGCATAATATAGGATCAATTTAGTAACGATATCTCGCATAATTGATAGGAAATGGCCGTAAAATCCAACTGCCACAATATGCTTTGCGGAGAAAATTTGAATAAATCATTTCACACTAACCACTAATTTGGACAGTTACTGCTGTGATTTGCGTTATATTAGAAACGGGGTGTCCCAACATTTCGTCTTGAACGGAATTAAAATAGCTGACTTAAGCGATCATAATCTAAATTATGCAACGTATGGTCCTTTCTAAAACACCCGTGTAACAAAATATAAATGCAAGCAAACCCTTGTAACCAAGCAATACTTTCCGATGAATGGTAGTCCCTTCGAACCTATCGGGAAAGATTACAAACCAAAAGCACAAATAGTTTTCTGACTCTGTCAAACATCCTAATTTTAAGAAGTTCAATTAGAATTGTCAACGCAATGAATCCCGTCTAATATTTTCATGCCACTAAACCCAATTATTTTTTTGGTAATGTAATAAGTACGAGAAAACATATTTCCAAACCACCAGGCCTCGTGTGAAACTATCTTAGTTATAACTTTGTTAAAATCTTAAACAACTTTTCCGGATGATTTCAGATCAATTTTTAGTGGTCAAAAAACTTGTAGACAATTAAATTTTCTATCAAATTCTCACTTTTAGTGTTGTTCGAATGTATAAAGCACCATCTAGGGACAGAAATATGAACTATCTCCAGTAGTAAAACCTATATTGTTACGAAAAAAACTTCAAAAAAAAAAGTTGCTCTGGACCCCCTGACGGATTATTTTGATCTTAGTTTCAAATGAAAGGGGAAAGCCCATTCTTTCATATTCCGAAGTTTCAGAGATGCTGATTTTTTTTTGCATTAAATTGTTCTAATAAATACACCGTGAAAAGGTAACAAATCGTATCCTCTATGGAATCTACTACACAATTGTTTTGATTATTTCCCAACAAATCGCGCAAAAATCTGTTTGTTATGTACAGCACCACGCAAATAGTTGACGTTGGAAACAAATCGGCAACTTCAGCTGCCAAACACTGAAGCTTTTTTCCGTCAATGTCACTGATTCAAATTTTTGTAGGTATTTTTTTTGATTCCGTCCAATTGGCCAGTTTAATGGTTTTATCGTACATTTTTCGGATATTATTATAAAAAATAACTAACCCGATAAGAGGGAAGTTATTTTCCAAAGCACGAAATGGAAATTTTAATTGTAATTCTTCTGAGAACGATTTTGTGGTCCTAATAAGGACCGTTTGTTGTGAATATTATTTCGACGTTTCCTTGCCAATAATAATGCGACTGCTGTATACGTCTAGTAATGGAGGAAATTTTGAGAGCGCCTTTGTTTGATGCTGGTAACGGGGAGTATTCCTTCCAGGAACTAACGAAGCGAGTCGCCGGCGACAAGCGGACTGATTTCAACGATGATCAAATGCAAACTGAAAACATTTTCCTATAGACAATTGATTTTACCTTGATTTGATCGTCAAAAGGCAGCGCTAACAAGTAAACCACCAATCAAAGCACGGCTAATTAATACTTTTACAAAAAAATTTCTATCAAAATTTACGGTAATCGTATCCTCTACGGAATCTGCTACACAATTGTTATGATTATTTCCCAAACCAAGAACGCAAGAATCTGTTTGTTCCGTACAGTACAGCGGCAATTATTGGCCATTTGTTTATGAGAATCGTCCGTACACTACTCGTCTACCATCAAGTATCGAATGATAAGACAAAAAGGAAATTCAGCACATATATTTATGACTTTTCCTTGTTTGATTGACCTCTTAAATGCTCTGTATTGACGGCTCTGCTCGGAATAGCCGCCTCGTGTATGCACATTACCATTTTTCGTGAAATTTTTCAATTTCAATTCAACCGATTTTCAATAGAATATTTATATAGTACATTAAACTTATTAGCAACTATATTCAAGTCAGGTGTTTCTGAATCGATTGGTGTATAAATTATTGAAACCCATCAACTAATTGCGAAGTTATAACCGTACAAACCTTACATAGTTTCGTTACATAGGAGATTTTCAAAATTTAAAATGACACCCAGCTCCAGATAGTGGAGTAAGACATTTTTAATGCGTTTTCAAATAAGCTTACGCAAAAATTTTTACAAAAAAATATTTTTTGTTATATAACTTATGAAATTTGCAGTTTTTTGAAACAGATTGATTTTTTTTAAAGTTGGACCAAACTTTTTTTACATATTTTGTTCTTTAAATAATAAGAAGAATGTTAAAAAGATTTTATAAAAATTTGGAAGTGGATATCAAAATACTTTGCAAAATATTGCAATTGTAAACTTAAAACAAGGGAATTTTACACTAAACGCCCAGTGAAAGGCCTGTTATAATTGAAATATCTCGTAAAATACTTCGAGTTCCATTCTGAAATTTTCACACAATCTTCTCGATATAATTATAAATTATTTGAAAAGGCTAAAAAAATGTTTTTTCTTTGGCGTGGCCCTAAAAATTTTTTGCTTCTAACATTTGCAGAATACATAAATTACATAATAAACAAATATTTAAAAAAAATCCGGTGAGATCATGCGAAAACGCAACTTTTTATATTTAATGCCTTTTCCACTAGTCTAATAGTTTCTAAGTTATCAAGGATTGAAAAATGTTCAATTTAATTAAATTCATTAAATTTAATTAAATATTTTATAAAGTTCCAAAACTCATAACTTGAAAATCATATCAAATTCAACCAAAGCCCAAAATTCGTGTCAATAACTTTTAGCTAAAGAATGCAAAAAACTTGGAGGGTACTAAAATTTTAGTTGTGAATCTGACATGGAATGACTCGCATTCTACAAATTTAAGACTTTTTTGATGGTATTCAAGTGTTAGAAGCAAAAAAAAAAATTTAAGCCGCCCTGAAAACAATTTTTTTATAAGCATACAAGGAAGATTATTTGAAAATTTCAGTATGGAACTTGAAGTATTTTACGAGATATTTCAATTATAACAGGTTTATCACTGGGCGTTTAGTGAAAAATTGCCTTGTTTTAAGTTTATAATTGTAATATCTCGCAAAGTATTTCGATATCCACTCCCAAATTTTGATATAATCTTTTTAATATAATTCTTAATATTTTAAGAAAAAATATGTAAAAAAAAATTGGTCCAACTTTAAAAAAATTCAATTTGTTTCAAAAAATTGCAAACTTCATAAGTTATATAACAAAAAATATTTTTTGTAAATTTGTTTCGGTAAGCTCATTTGAAAATGCAACTTTTTTTATTTAATATTTTTTTCCATATATCGAATCGTTTCGAAGTTATCAGTGATTGAAAAATGTTCAATTTATTAAACTTTCAAA
Organism: Topomyia yanbarensis; assembly: GCF_030247195.1. Lineage (NCBI taxonomy): Eukaryota > Metazoa > Arthropoda > Insecta > Diptera > Culicidae > Topomyia > Topomyia yanbarensis. The sequence continues at coordinate 393,672,297 of NC_080671.1, read as the reverse complement.
GTTAAAAAACTAATAACTTGGAAAAAATATCATATTCAGCATAAACAAAAAATACGTGTCAAATATTTCTAACTAAAGAATGCAAGAAAAAATTTTTGGAAGAAATCAAAATTTTGGTTGTAAATCTGACGTGGAATGACCCGTATGGATAGGTGTAATATCTATACGGATATTGAAAGCTCTTTTCACGCGATATCGGAAAATATAATCATTCGGGAAATAGATTGAAAACCACCTTACATAACACAAAATGTTTAAAATTAAGAAAAATTACAAAGTATGTTCAAATACACAATATTGCTCACAGCTTCTACCAAACAAAATGTTTTGCAACAAAAACACATTGGATAATGGGTTTCACATTACTTGAGGTTCACAACGAGAGACAGCGCTGTCTAGTAGAAACGGAGAAAAGGGGATTCCGCCAACTTACCCCAAACCGGCAACTAGCTCCGGGCTCCCCTACAGAGTTGTGAAAATATCTGTTCCTATATGTCGGATGTTATTGAACTGTAGTGCTCACGCAAAAATACCTTTTGTGGTTATTCAAAAGAGATACCGTACACACCTAGAAAATATCGTATAAATTTAGGTCTCCTGAGGCTGACATATACGCATAGTCGCACAGTGGCACGACGAGTGACAAAACCCTAAAAATCAATGTTTTGCAGTACTTTTATAAATGTTTATTTTATTTTTTCCTCGGTTTGAATAAAATTATTTCAAAATTTTATGTCAATTGGATGAATTTTTAATATGTCGTTGAAGCAAGTGATGTCGAGAATTTCTATTTAAGGGTCACCCGACACTATTTTGAAGGAACACTCCATTTTGTCCCGACCAGTGCGATTGTCATTCAAAATCTTCGCTCGCTGGAGCAAGAGGTCATTGAAACACACAATCCCGTTCTTCAGGAGATCCACGCGTGCCAAGTTTGAATCGATAACTACACCATCGATCTCAACTTTGTGAGCGTGCATGTAGACGCATTAGTTCTTCATGAAAGTCTATTGTTTGCTTTAGACAAAATATCACAATTCTGACCGAACATTCGAAATATCAAAATGTCTTGCGGATCATTAGACTATTTCGTGGACTATCTCGGACGAACCCAGTTCAATGTGTTTGATTTTAAAGGGAAGCTCTGAGTTTGTGGCGACGAATCTTATTCGACATCCATTTTAGGATTATTTGGGTCAATTCATGAGAGGTTTATTTATGCACGGACCTAGAGCCAGACGCAAAGTGAAAACTGAAGAATAGGAAGGAAGAAAGAGAAATCATGGGGGATATGATTTGAAAGACAAGTTTGAAGAATAAAGTGGTCATCTATCTTTGCACGATATATGAAAATTCTTGAATTGAGATGGAACTTGAGTTTTAAATGCAGTTTTTTTGTATGTCAAATGTTTTAAAAATCAATGAAATGTCGAAATCTGGTGCACATTAAAAAAACATTTTTTTTTATTTTTGTTTGAAGGTCTCAGTTTAAAAATTAAAAGGTGCAGAGAGACAACTTCGTCAAAACAATTTTTTTATGAGAAGATGCAAGATATGTTGTTTCATGCATTTCGAAGACATATGGCATAGAGAAAAAATAAAAGCAGCTTTGTTAAACCCCAGTATCAACTTAAATCCAGAATTTTCCAAGTTCCAAAAAATGCAGGGTGGTAGTAGATCTGAACGTTTCATTACATCCTAAGCATAAAAAATCGAATTAATATTTTGAATATTCTCTGGGTCCTTTTGTGTTTTTCACGGATGAAAATTTTTGCACTTTGGCCGTTTTGCACAACCCCTTAATCGTGTCCGATTGAGCTAAACTTTTGCAAAGATACTTTCTTCGAGGTGCTAATGCTATTGAAGTGCGTCTGGTTATTTAATTCGACGATCACCTGTTTTCCATATCTGCCATTGGCACTCTAATATACAGTCTTCTGAATAGATGCTCTCTCCGTTGCCTTCAAACACCAGGCGTCAACTGATTTCATAAATATACAATAAAAGATTTGTGGCTGGAATTTACATGAAATGAACGACAGTCAAACATGAATGAAGGTCGAACTGAAAAAGAAAGCCAAAGTAAACACCAAAGGGGCGCACAACTGAGACTCCGCCAAGGGCGCCAGAACACCACGCTATGGCTCTGAATATAATGTAAATTCCGGATGACACAAATGAAAAATAGTTAAAACATGAACAAATCCTAGCTCACACGAAGGCAGTTTGCGATTTGTAGTTTGAACAGCATTACACCAAGGGACCATCCATAAATGACGTAGTATTTTTTAGTGATTTTTAACACCCCCCCCCCCCCCTCCCCCGTCGTAGTATTTCGTCACAAACCCCTAAATACCCCCCCCCCCTGGCAATTACGTAGCATGACGGTAAACCTTCCCCCCCCTTGACCCCGCAAAAAATAAAAAATCGATGCTAGTTAGATGAAACGGGTAAAGCTACGTAGCATGACATGACCCCCTACCCCCCTGTCGCCACACATCATCACCAAATTAAAAACTCCCCCTCCCCCATATAATGCTACGTTATTTATGGATGATCTCCAAAATATTATTATATTAAGATATTACACAGAAAAAATATTTTGAAAATTTACATTTATTTTAATGCACATATTTTCAGTATGAAAATATATGTAAAACTAAATATTTCCACAAACACTTCACACGAAAATTAGAGTCTGGTTTTATAGAGTTTCGGATTCTCCTCGACAGTAACACCATTAAGTTAGATAAGTCCAAATCAGCACTAGTTACGAAAGTTTGAATTATTGAAGAAACAGAGCGTTTTAAAATATTTTTATCCAATTTGGTTGAAAGTGATGTGTAATATCATAACGATGAATGTTTAAAATCATATGATTTCTGATGCTCTAATTATGTGTATTGATTTTAACTGAATCAAATTTTAGATTGAAGACAGGTTTTGAAATATTTTGAAAACCATTTGTTAAGAAAATACACGAGTGACAAATTTCGCGCCAACTCGAGCAAATGTTGGTAGCACCCTCTCAAATTTTAATGAAACTTTCTGTACATGAGAGCTTTGTCACAAAAGGCCACTTTGCATACCTTGTTTTTCCAAAAATGATCTAGATTGTCTTTTGAAAAGGGTCAAACTTTTTTACCAATTTTTTTCAAATGACTATAGTCTAAAAATGACAAATCCTACAAAAAAAAATGTTATAGGAAATATTTTCACAAAATTAGTCAAATTTTTGAATAAAAACATTGAAAAAATTCTGTATCGGCTCCTACACTAAAAAAAATCGATTTTAAAAATTTAAAGTCAATTTACAAAAAAAAACCCATCTCTGATTTGTATGAAATTTTGTTCAAAGATAAGTAATTATGTCTCCTACCCACCGTCAAAAATTCAAGTTGGGCGCTTTCAAGAAAAAAAAAGTTATTTGAAAAAAACTTTTTCTTGTTCAAACTGAATTTTTCTACAGTGTATTTTTATCGAAAACTAAACCAATGAAATCCAATGCAATTTTCCAACTGCTAGTTGCCTGATACATGCAAAAAGTATCAGTAACGAATTTGGAATTCATTTGGCATATTACCCTGGTTATCTTATCTGCATCAATACTCATTTGACTAAATAACAGTACTATAAAAGACTAGACTCTAGACTCTGAACTTTAGGCTCTGCACTCGGGTCTCTGGATTCTTGATTCTTGATCTGGTTTTCGTGGTTGTTAATTAGCCTAACGTATGCGGAATAAAATTTGGACAAAATTCAAAAGGCATTTTTTGTAGAAAACCCTTTATTAAATGTTTTCTCTATATGAAAATATTTGTCAGCATATTAACTTAATGTAGAAACACATTTGAGCCCATTCGAGAAGCTTTACGATAGTTTGCAGAAGAGTAAAGCCATGTCAAGTGATCCTCGAATTTTTCGCAAAATCACCGATCTTCGTGAGGTATATTTTATTGGATAGGGATTATGGTGAATAGCTTTTGGTATAAATATTTCGTTAAAACACCTTTTCTAAACTTTTTGCAAAGTAGTCGAAAAAATTGATGTTGATAATTTATTAATTTCTTTCTTAATTTTGATTATCATGTTTGTTAGTCTTAGGTCGAAAATTATTGGTATATACTCTCTGCTTTAAATTATCCCAGAAATCCTCATTTGGATGCAGTTGTGGTACATTTGGAGGGTTATCAGCCTTTTGTACAAAAGGTATGCCATAATTCTCCATTGCGTCAAAACTTTTTTCTGGCATAATAGCTAGGTGCCAGATTGGGCGTTCGCTGCCATTTTGTTCACATGTTATCTCCTACCCGGTCAAACCATTCGGAATTTGATTCGGAATCCTGAATGGAACCAGTATGGATTCCAGCTCAAATGCAACAACCGATTCTGAAACCGATTGAGTCGGAATCGGTTGACTCATTTGAGTTGGACACCATACTGACTCCATTCAGAAATCCGAACCGGTTCCGGAATGAGTTTAACTGGGTAGCAGGTCAACATTAACGCTGGAAGTTTAAAATAATTGTGCCGAAAGTATGACGTTTAGTATGGTGGCTTGCGCAGGGTTGCATTTTTGTTTTAATGCTGGAAGCGTTGTCCAAATTTCATTCCACATACGTTATAATATTAAATCAACCTGGATATTTTCTCGTGAACTCTTTAACGAAACTTGGAATATTATTCAGGAATCTCTCCAATCCGCTCGAACTAATTCATGATTCTTAATATACATTACCCACGATACAATATCCATGCCCGTGAAACAGTTCACAAAATCATAAAACTTTATTCAGTTATTATAGAATTAGTTCATGATCCCTAGTAGTCATGATTCACCATATGGGGTCGTGAAATAGTTCACAAAAGCATGCCATATTATTCATAGATTCGTGAACTAGTTCTTGATTCCAAGTATATTAGTCATGACTTACCATTCGTCGTAGTGAGAAAGCATTCTTGATTCATAGTACATTATTCCTTATCCAATATTCATTGACGTTTTTTTTGAAGAATAAACATTATGTTTTTAATACAAAATACTGAATGCGTTGATTTTTTTTTGTTTTTTAACTGCATGACTGAAAAAAATTTCCCGTTAGAATACGGTTTTAAACGAATCTAAGAATTTTTTGGTAACATATTAGATATTTAATTATTTTAATAGACTGAGAAGCAGTTCTAGATTTACTCTACGGATTTCGGATAAAACGCTGAATAATTCGAAAGCAAACCCCCTTTTTCCTAATCAAATTTCTAACTGCGCTGCTGATAAAAGAAAAACAGAAAACTAACCAGAAGCGGGTTCAATGACGATTTTATATTATTTTCGTGATTTTATAGTATTAGATAAACTGATTCAGTTTCTCGCATTTTTAAACAAACCCTCGTAAAAATTTGCTACCGATGACCGGCGTTTATTTGATAGACAGCTGCTAATTCGTCAGAATTCCCAAAATTTATCTCTCGGAATGGACTGATATTAAATTAGCGTAACTTGCTTATTTTTATTTGCGTGACTTTTAATCTCATTCATTCGTCCTGCCCGAACCATTTAGCAGTACGCTGCAATCCTCCCAGTTCACCAAGAAAACAAATAATTGATATTTTCTTCAGTTAATGCCCCCCAATTGAAAAATTATTTTATGCCATTCATCTTAAGAGAGCTACAGTTTCACTGTGGTTTGCTGCACGCTCAGGGAACTTAAAAATATGTTCATTGCCAATTAAACCTGCAGGTGATCATTCAAAGCACAACTGCTAGAATTCACTATTTTCCATAGTTTTGGTTCGCATCCGTCCGCGTACCGCTCGAGACACAACCGTCCAAGATCTACACACTTGAAATTACATTTCTGAGAACTAACGCTATGACCTATTTTCTCGTTTGGCGATAAATCTTACAACATAAAATAATGTATTTTTATGTAAACCCTGTTGCACTTGCAGGTAAATTGAAATCGACGAATATTTTTAAATGCGATCAAAAGTAGTTAAAAAATAAGTTGCAAAGTTACGAACACTTTTCGACCTGTGTAGGACACCGGCGATCGTGGAACTATCCATCGTCCACGACCGTTGTGTTTTTGGTTTAAATAAAGAAGAAAAGTCGGTATAATTCGAACGCTGTGGCATTGCAGCAATGAGAGACAAGAAAGAAGCCTATAAGCACTGTAAATCGTGCTGGAAATTGAAAATTACCTGTGTCGGTTTCTGATCTATGCGGTGGGTACGTCGCGTCGTACCGTTTCGATTGAAGCATTCATTCGCTTTGAAGTCAAACCAAGGGGCGGCCGGTGTGTACACGTTTGATGCTTTACGCGGTGCCAACATGGGCCTGCGAATGTCGAAATGTAAACATTTGCACTACGGAATGCTAGTGGGTGTGTAGTGTTTGCGTATAGATGGTCGCGATGCCGCTAGTGAGTGGGGCGGAATTCGAACTTTGTGGGTAAATCAGGGAAGGAGTTCATTGACTCGGAATCGTACTGAAAAAGATTATTTGACCCTTACAAAATATGAATTATGCAAAGATTCCTCCTTAAAAGAAAATTTGACTTAAATCAAATTGTTTAATGCCTCAGGAAGCATATTTGTGAAGCCTAAATTATTAGTAGTAAGTTAGGGGATGTCTTCTATTCATCAGTATAAAGCAGCAAACTTGACCAACAAACCAAGAAGAAACACTACTTGTGTTGACATGCCAACGACTGGTCATGAATGATGTCCTGCTAGCACAGATCGGAGAAGTTCTGTTTCTGATGAGATCATAGCGAGATTGAAACATAGGGCAATGGGCCTATTTTCATCCTGTTTTTATTAGCACCATACCCATTAGAAGCCAATGGTTAGAGCAGCGTCTGCCATCTTTGTTCAATGCATTGGGTCTAGTGGTAGGACGATACTTGGGGTACTCGATTCGAGTTTCCGTTGCACTCAAACACGAGTATTTCACCGTTTACCGGTCAGTTTAATTAATATATTTTTTCTTAAGACTGAGTGATTAACGAAATAGTCAGGCATTCTTCCTAATAGATCCAAAAATAGCACTATACTCAAGTTTATTTTGCAAAATAGAACCAAACTCAATACTTCATTGAATGCAGCCCGAAAGCCCACTTGGTTAAACAAGTCTTGAATTTTGAACCGTTTAGCTGCACCAGTAATGGAGTATCCTGTTCCTGTTTTAACGTTTCCGCTCTCATACTAGATAGTCTTTCCTTTTAACCGCTTGCAAAATCCACATCAAAGTTGCCGTCCAGAGCAAGAGCAGTTTGAAAGCTTTTCCTTGCCAGCCACTTCTATATCTGGTTCAATACGTGCCATGGCTTCAAACCTGTCCCCACGGGCTATTGGCCCAGTTTTCCTTTTAACGATTATGTTCCATCACTATCCAATCGCACAGTTCCAAGTCGGCCATCGTATCACCAAAGCTAGTCAGATCGTTCACATCGATGGCGGCTTCGGCGACACACATTTTAGATTATTTATTTTATTTTTACAACTCCAGGCAACCATTACTTTCGGCCGATGAGTAGTCTTTTACCGTTCGCGACCTTATTGGAACCTCTCTGCACTGCGGGGACGCTTCCAGCAGTGGTTTTAAGCTCAACAGATGGGGACTTATTTGTTTACCCCTTTCGTCCCCCTTTACGGCAAGTACATTTTGGTCATTCGGTTGATCGTCGTTCGTAGGTACATATTTAATTCCCCAGCCAACTCTTGTCGGTCCACTACCGGCCGCCCCGTCACCAGCAACAACAGGTATGTTAATTTTTAGACGCGCTCCGGACGGTAGTATGTGCGGTCGTTTGGTCACGTTCCGTCTCTTTGAAGCGGCAACGTGACATAGATTTCAAAGTTTAGATGTGTCTCTTAGCTGTGCTCCGCCGAACGGGACAATGATTTGAATACACGAGACGAGATTAGTGTGATGAAAGCGGGTTAACAGTTGTAGCGTAAACAATAAAATTAAAATATGTTAAATTGTTCAATAAATGAGAGATATCTTAACTTGAATAAAAACTAGTAAAAAAGGGAAAAATCTGCCAAAAATATTTATATATACCCGCAGAAAGAGTTACTTGATCACATTAATATTCTGTCCAGTTTAATGAGACGTTCACTGCTGACTGCCTTCGAAGGTGATAAATGCCATCAAGCTGTCAAGTGATTTTAAAACCATATATGAAGGGTGCCATATTTTCATAAAAACGCAGTTGATCGAGCTGTTCTCCGGCATCGGCATGCTTTTGTCGTCCTTGTCACTAGAGGTGCGCCAGGTGACGGAACTGGTTTTGAATAGTGGTTGTACCACTTGCAAAACTCGTTGCTCTTATACTCTCATTTTGTTCCATTAATAAGACCTCATTTGAATGTTCCGCAGATTTCCAGAAACTTGTACAAATTATGTTTAGTATTTATCGTCGTTCATCTTGTATGCACTATTCTATGTTATCACACCAGTTAAACCTTCCTTAAAACATTGACATTTTTATCGTAACGTACAGCAAGATTCTCTTTACAGATTTTAAATGAAGGGTGAGTTGATATTAATAACGACACCTTCAAATTTGTGTATTTTTTTCAAACTTGAGCAACATTAATCAAATTTTGCCTAATTTCTCTTTAGAGTGGTTTGCTTACATCCATCAGTCAGTTGTCAGATAGAAAACAAATCAGCAAACCGACAGGATTTTGGGCACTCGCATTCTAAATACTGGGTTGGCGCATCGCGCCATGGGAGATCTGATGTGAACCACAAGCCAGGAGCAGGATGAAACCCATGAACGTGAAAACAAACCGAGAGAGCGCTGATTGTTCATTCCAAATAGGATCCGAACGTTTCGACGCGCTACTTGGCCCAACAAACTAGATGTTGGTGTGGAATGTGGAATCTCCCAAATCGGGACGAACACCAGCAGAATCTTGCCAAAACGCGACGCTACCACTGAGAACTGACATACAAGTAAAGTTTTCAACTTGTGTAAGAAATTAAACTGTCGCTTTGAAATGACAACAGCAAGTAGCAACTTGCTACTGGTCGGCGCTTCGATCGGCCAGCTATCGCTATACGATACTTGTATGCAAACTTGGATACAATGGTGACTCACGCATGCAAAACTGTATGCGATGGTGATTTTCAACGTATTTTCATTTAAATGTTTACACAGGTTTTTCGAGAAAGTTTGTTCTAGCTTATTTGTCTGTTCTCTGTGACGCTACTAACGAAACATCAGCGCTGCGTCGCTGATGATAAGATCCACTTTAAAACGGATTTTAAGCAGTTTCCGAGAAAGGAATATTTTACGGATGAGGACGGGCTTGCTTTGGATCACTGTTTTAAACAGATGAAGCTATAGAAATTTACTCCGAAGTACCTGATTTGGCAGGCCATATACACTTGTAGCAAACGTAGCACGGTGTTCCTAAAACCGTTATTAACAAAAAATGACCATAAATTTGTCAAAGACGTAGTCCTACGTCAAAACGATGGCTTCTGTATCCCATGCTAGCAATGTCTTGTCTGGCTTGTTCGGGTTGAAAATTGGACATATCAAACCCGTTGGTAGCTTCTAACTCTTTCGAAGATAACTTGTGGATGGGTTTCTTGTCAATGTGATTCAGGATTTTAGCGTTCAGTTCCCTCTCCTGAAGTGAATCCTTCTTTATGCGGTAATCTAGGCATCGCCATTTCGGCAGTGCCGTCCCTGCACTATCTGGAAGTCGGATGGTATCATACTTCGTTTGCTCGGAGAACATCAGCATCGATCCAATCCCGCAGCTCGTTCGACCTTCTCTGCTGTTTCGACGAAGTACGGCTGTCGGGATGCACTGAACTTAGTACAATGGAAGCCTGCAATTCCTCCAGCACAATCGCGCCCTTCGTAGAAAGCGTCATCAGTCACCCCGGCCCTGTGTCGGGACATTTAGAGGGGATTTTTCCAGCCTTACCCCCAGGAAAGTATTCATCAACTGAAGAGTTTATCATACTTCCTTATACGAATCTACCTTCTAGACAACGCATTGGTGTAGCTTCGTCGCCGGTGCAAATGTACTACCAGAATGTAGATGGTGTGAATCATTGCTACGACATAATCGAACTCACCGAAACATGGCTCAACGACCAAACCTCATCAAATCAGGTGATCGGTCCTGGTTATAAAGCCCTGCGATGCGATCGATGTCCATTCAACAGCCGTAAAACCTCAGGTAGAGGTGTTTAGTTAGTTGTGCGCGTTGGACTCAAAGTTCAAAACATCTCGAACGATAAATGGAACAGCGTCGAACAAGTGTGGGTGGAGATAAAGCTAAAAACCCAACTTAATATATGTGCATGGTCTAACCGCGAAGAAAAATATATTTCCCGAGTGCTTATTGAAATTTCAAGTTTTGTTTCCTAACAAGCTGAAAATAACATATTGATAGCATACCAAATCGACGTTTATCCGTAGCAACCCAGGGTGATTTCTAAGGCGTCCGTGGTACGAAAAAGGTTGAGAACCACTGGCATAATGCATATTGCATTAGCTTACTAAGCCAAGCCAAGTTTCGATTTAATTATTTATCATCAGGTTAACCAGAACTCCTTTTCTTGCGGGACATCACGGAGGACTTGATGTCTGCTGAGAAACACAAATAGTGTTTTCGGTTTTGGAGCTAGCGTCAACCCGGCTTAGTCCTGTCACTAGGTTAGTGTAGGGTTCTGATGGGACATAGTCGAAACACGAATTCCATAGTAAATTTATGTTCAGCAGATCAACAATATCACAAATGACAGCGACAGCTTATTGGATCTGTGCTTCGTCAGCGCCTGCGATACAAGTTGATAACGCTAGTGAAGCACGCCTCATACCACCCTCCCTTGCATCTTACACTCGATAATTAATCGGTGTTAAGTCAGACCGGACTAAGTCGCAAAATCTTTAAAAATGAGATAATGGTATATAAATAATTTCTTTAGCTACATTTGACTTTTACCAAATTTGAAATATGTTACAATAAACAAGAATTATGGCAAAAGTAAATTTCAAGTTATAACGTAAAGGATGGTGCGATTCAAACTTTAAACTCGTTTTTCTCGAAATCAATATAGTGTCACTAAGTCCGGTCCGACTTATCATCGACCAATTGTTCATATTTCAATTTTTTGGAAGCCTTGGCTGATATATCTTGCCACTTCAAGTGCGATTTTGCCAGTATTCTGGATGTGTTGCAATACATCGACGCGACGATGTAGACATAGCCACACAGACGTTCTATAATATCCTGAGGTAACTGATAAATCGCCATGTTTCGAAGATAATTAATCATCAAGCTCAATTAAGTTCAGCCGGAAATGAACCGGGATCCGGCTAATTCTAATTCCATATCTACATTAGAATAGGGCTAATAAGATTTGTAAACAAACTTTTGTTTTGCTGATTTGTCTTAATTTGATATATTTTCAACCCAGAAGACATTTGAAATTGATTCTACCAAGGGTAAAGAAGTTGATTCATGTGTATCTTTCATGAAATTCGACTCGACAGCGGAGTAATGAGCGAAATAAGTTTGTTTATAAAAATCTTATTAGCCCTTTTGAAGAATTGATATTGAATTAGTATTCCAACTCTAGTGACACAACTGATTCTAACTAGAATCGGTTGTGTCACTGGAGCCAGAATATGATTTAGAACCAGCCAGCATTCCAGATCATTTCCGGCTGAACTTAACCGAAAATTGTCGAAAAATTATAACATATTTTTACATATGGGGTAGTAAGTTAGAACGTAACATGTTTTTACCAAACAATTTTTTTAATGATTTTGTAACGTGCTGAGAGCGGGGCATAAAAAATGACTATTTGTTACAGGGTCAATTTTCGTCAATAATAGCGATACGTAACTTATCAGTGGTCCCTTGGTCTGGTAGCTAGACTTGTCCAATTTGGTTCAAATTTGGAGCAGACACAGCTGGTGTAAGACTGGAAATTCATTCAGGAGTGGGCCGATAAAGATTTCAGAAAATCGTACGCTCAAGTTTTTTTTGCGCGGTATTTTTTTACGCGGTTTTTTTTACGCGGATTTTGAAATTTACGCGGTTTTCATTTACGCGGATTTTGAAATTTACGCGGTTTTCATTTACGCGGTTTTTTAAATTTACGCGGTTTTCATTTACGCGAATTTTGGAATTTAAGCGGTATCCATCAATCAGGTTCCCTTTATCGCGGATTCTTAAATTTAAGTGGTCTTCATTTACGCGGATTTTGAATTTTACGCGGTTTTCATTTACGCTGATTTTGAAATTTACGCGTTTTTCATTTACGCGGATTTTGAAATTTACGCGGTTTTCATTTACGCGGATTTTGAAATTTACGCGGTTTTCATTTACGCGGATTTTGAAATTTACGCGGTTTTCATTTACGCGGATTTTGAAATTTACGCGGTTTTCATTTACGCGGTTTTCATTTACGCGGCTCGTATCCCCCGCGTAAAAAAAACCTGAGTGTATTTATTTTTGGGCAGTACAAGTTTAGTTTCCGATTTGTATTTTATGTTATAACGATATTTTAGTGATTTGTATTTTGTCCAGTAATGCAAACATTCAGTTGAATCTACTACAACCCAGATTCAAAATAAAATCCTCCCTTAATCTTTCAAGGGAGGGATTTCTATGATAAAACTGATCGCCTTCATTTCAAATTAAAGCAATTTCATTCAGCAATTAAAGCCGTCATCTAGCCTGTGGTGGCCAGTTTTGGTTAAGTACTTACATGTTTAATCTTGTCAAGCATATATGAATGGTGTGATGTATGTTCATGGTAGTTTTGCTTGAAAAACCTGGTCTGCACCCCAGAAGAGAGATATTGACATGGCCCTTGAAATTGAAAATGAATAGTAAATGATTGAGTGGCTGAGCTATTTGAATGGATGATGTAACTAACAACTGCGGTTTGAAGATAGCATGACATGATTTCAGATTTTCCCTATTTCATATTTTAAACCTGTCCAACTTTAAGATACATATTTTAAACTTTAAGATACATATTTTAAACTTTAAGATACATATTTTAAACTTTAAGATACATATTTTAAATAGCAATTGTTTTATTGTACTTTCTAGGAATTTATTTGGAATCTAATATAATTCGATATCTATCAAAAATATCCTGGAATGTCGACATCTTTTTAGTTTTATAAAATATTTCATTTCAAACCGCGAAAATTTTCATCTTTTTAATTCATTTGTGTTCTCCATGTGTTTTCTGATAATATATCATTATAATTAGCATAATGGATTTGAATACAATTTTGCATACAGGAAGGTAATTGCTCAAATAACCAACGCATGGTTTATTTTGAATATGAGTATCCAAAGACAAATGAAACCAAAGGGAAGTGTGTAGTGGCATTTTAAATAATCACCCTAATTGATCATAGCAAGTCAAACCACTGCCGAGCAACTCCATATTCTGTATCTTTGAGGTACCGAGCACCGCTGCAGTGCTTATTGGTACTTACCTGCGGAAAAAAAGCGTTGGAAATCCGTTCCGCACAGGTGCAATCGGCACCGGCCAAGCTGCTTTCACGCAGATTTGTGCTGCGCGTGGTGCCAGCCAGTACATGCTAACTCTCTCGAACACCTTTTCCCAATCACCTCAGACCAGATCTGTTTCGCAAAAGCCTGACTCCGCGGCGCATTTTACAAGATAGTAAAATTCGCAAGCCTGTTTAACCGATGTCGTGGGAGGATCCGACTGAAGCCGCCGACGATGTGCACGTTCGGTACGAGGATTGAAAATTGCTTTGCTTTGCTGATAAATGTGTTTGGGTAATCTCGGAGTGGAGGCACCGGACTAGGAAAGTTACTTTCTATCGAAGATCCCCGGCAGTGGAGGCAATTAAGAGAAACTGGAACATGTGTTAGTAGAATCATGTTCTAGTCATTTCGCGTGATATGTAAGTGGTAATAAATCATTTGCCGTAGAAAGTGTATCCAGTTTTTGCGGTTTTGATTTTATTAATGGGCATGTAAGCATGATCGAACATCGGACACAAAAAACATTTCTACTCGCCAAATGTAATTAATGTAGAGAGTTGGAGCACATGCAAAGATTTTGATTAAATTGACTGGTTTGTGTGGTTTAATTGCCCCGTGTGGTGGCTGCTATTGAACTTTCATTTACTGTAACTTAAATTATGGAACAGTTTAAGAAGATTTACATGTAAAATGAAATTAATATAGAATATAAAATTTGACGAATGGAATTTTTAGTGCACTTCTAAAAGTTCAGAACTAATCACAATTCGAATAGACGGACAGATTATACAATGCTTAAAATCAACAATCGTGCAAAACAGATGCCATTCCGAGAGATGTATTCAAGCTCATTGACTGTTTGTCTCAATACAAATAACGATTTAACATATGTTAAGTTTATTGCGCAGTCGCGAGTGCTACAAATCCATCGAGATTGAACGGATTGTTACTCAATGCGCCAACGAATGTAACAAATATTATTTGTACAGCAAATACTTATAATCGCAAAGTTACATCGATGACCCGCGCACGGACTGAATCAGCTTTTCCCTTGGTTATATGTATTTTCATCTTACCGAGTTGCACCTAAGTTTTCTGTTTTTACCTAGCAAGCAAAAGAAAGACTCTTGCCGCGAACACAATAACCATTAGCCCATTAGTTTTGCATCCCGCCTGTTTTATCCCGCGTCTCGAAGAAATGCCCGATTTCAAGTTGTCACGCTTGACGTTATGCTGTTCGTAGGAAAATAAGCAAAAATCCCTTATAAGTTGATTACATACATTATTCAATAGTCCATAGAAAATCACAAAGCCCATTGCATTCGCCATTAATGGAAAATCTTTTTGCTCACAACATTTCCTAATGCACAAACGCCACAGCGAAGCTTCGCTGGGTTTATCCCCCCTTCGCGTACCTACATATAGTTGTCGCGAGGTAAAAGTTAGCCACCATTCGGTCCCATAGCATCGGGTGTCCACGTTGAAACTTAGCGGTTGCGCCATGATCTAGTTGTAAGTTGTCTGCAACTGGGAGATACCGGGGACCGCCCGCTGCTTGCTGCTGGCGGATCTAATTGATACTCGATTTTTCGCCTGGGTGACTCAGTGGGGGCCCAGGAAAATGAGACTACTACACAGTTCAATAGCGATTTCATTGTACCACTGCTCTTGGCGATTATTATTGAACTGCACCGGGCGGCAGTGAGTTGCAGTTCTGCTCGAAAGATTCGAACTAGATCGTGTTCGGCTATTTCTCCATAAAAATCTGCTTCTACCGTACTGTTTCGGCATCCTTTGTCGCGTATGTTCAGTACAGATTAAAAAACACCGCTTACCAATAACCATCCATGTAGAATCTTTACCACATGGTTGATCACCAACTTAATAACAGTTTTCGCGTTTACCAAATGCCAAAGTTTACGAGGAAATGATGCGCGCAAAAATGTCGTCAAACAAGTTTCAAAAACAAGCACCTGCCACTGGGCTTGTAGCCGTCGGCGAGTGCTGATTGCAGAGATGATAGGTTGGTAGCATTTGCCATTTACGAAAGCCGTGGAAAAGCTGCGTTTGGGTTTAGTTAGACGGCCGTGTATTGATGTTCATTAAAAGCGTTTGGTCGAATAAAAGACCTAGTAGGTCGGAATATGGGGCTGTTTGCATAGTTCGGCGTAATGAAAACAGTAGGAAGAGTTTGTCAAAGTCCGAGTTTATTTGAACAATTGTGTAATCTATATTCGGTGAAGTTTGGATAAAAAATTTAAAATGGTTGATTTATTACACGAGTTGCCAAATACTTTACCAATTTATGTCAGAAATAAAAAAAAACAGTGGGAAATTTATATACATATATCTTTACCGTCTATGAAACTAACCTCCTCCGCACAAAAAAACTACAAGGAACAGTCATATGGGGTTGTATGAACTGTTGACGTAGGATTGAAATACTGTTAAATATTTTGATCATAATGTTGTAATGCTATTGTAATATAATTTGGAAATATAATTTGAAAGTTAACTGATCTGCGCTTGGTCAAAACCGGTTTCTCTGAAATTTGCCCCTCAAAGTAGATTTTGACTGATGCTTTCTAAGCCCAACTGTCAAGAGTTTATCATTAACTCATCATAACTCAGGTGTACTCCAATGTAAACCAAGAGAAGTGATGTCCATCATAAAATGTAAATGTTGTGAATTTATTCGGAAGTTGGATTTTCTCGACTTCTTCTGCATGGTCTGAAAGTAGGCATTTGAATACAGGGGATATGCGAATGGTGAATGCGATTTCGCACTTCTTGGGGTATTGAATCATTCCAATTCGCAAATATATGGGCCCGTATATGCAGAGGGGGCCCGGGTTGTAAACAGAAGAATTGATTCTGAAAAATATTATTTCAATAACAATTTATTTGAAAATGCAATTAGAGTTTCAATATTAGTATAATTTTATTAGGATAGCTTGCCTAAATTCTAAATTGCAGCATGTTGGAAGGCAAATATATGATTTTCACAATTGGATTAATTCAATCAAATACAAATTTATATTTGTGGTTTGAAAAATCTAGCTGAGGTTTCAAACTAACATTTAGGACTTTTAACTGATAAATTCGTTCACATTTACCTATCTAAAAGACGATTTGTTTAGGTAGGTCCGAATAGCTGCGGATTCCTCTACATTTGGCTCCTTGTTTTCCTTTTTGCCTTTCTCAATAGAAAGGTGCAATTGCTCTGAAAACCGACTTTTTAACGGAGGCCCGGAGGGCCGAGTGACATATACCATTCGATTCAGTTCGTCGAGTTCGGCAAATGTCTGTGTGTGTATGTATGTGTGTATGTATGTATGTGTGTGTATGTGCGTATGTGTGTGTGTATGTGACCAAAAATGTCACTCATTTTTCTCAGAGATGGCTGAACCGATTTTGACAAACTTAGTCTCAAATGAAAGGTGCAACGTTCCCATAGGCTGCTATTGAATTTCTAATGGATCCGACTTCCGGTTCCGGAATTACAGGGTCATGAGTACGATTCGACTAAACTTGGCCTCAAATGAAAGGTATTGCGTCCCCGTAAATGGCTATTTAATTTCATCCCGATCCGACTTCCGGTTCCGGAGTTACAGGTTGTGGCGTGCGATCACATAGCAAATTGTGATTCACACCGATATTTCAGTTCAATATTACCGTGGCTGTTTTTTCTTTTTCAAAATTTTAGAACTCGAATAATGATTTCTTTTCCTGTATATAGTTGTCATTTGATGTATAATAATTAAATGTAATATATGCATTTAAAGCTTTTAATGAATATAAACAACGCACACATTCTCGTGATTCATGATTGAGAAAGGCACAATTGCACCGCTAGGTGGATTAAAATAGGTTTTTATTTTTATCATTTTCGTGCATTTTTTAAAATTTATCCCGTTTCTTTCAATTCGTTTAATCTCTTGTGTTTTTGCCTTTCTCATATAGAAAGGTTATGCAATCACTCTGAAAAACGTCAACCTAATCCCGGCCAAATTTTTTTTTCGACTCGCTTAAGGTTTCTGCATTTTAACAGGGGCGTAGTTGATGGTTTACGGAGAGGGGTTACACTCCCCCTCTACTGTTCACTCCCCTCCTTTAAAAATCTCCTTAAATCACCCCTCAGACCACCACCTCATACCCCTCCCTTTCAACCCCATCATCTTTAAACCACCACTATATTACAAAGCATACCAATTTAAGCTGGGGAGTCGTTCGTTCATGGGACTTTCGCCCTCCTCACATACCCATCCCCGCATGACAAAATGAGTTAGCAAGCAGATAACATTGATCTAATGCTGATTAGGCTAATGGAGTATGATATTTTTTTGTTTCAAGTGTTTCACCGTCGACACGTAGCTCATCAAGTTCGTGGCTGGCATGCCATTGTGTATAAGTGCAAAGTGTACTAAGAATGTAATGGACATTTCCACAATTATGTTGAACATAAAAAGCCTCCGTGCCATAGTTTAGAGAAATGAGAAAGGCACAATTGCACCGCTAGGTGGATTAAAACAGGTTTTTTTTTTTAAATTTTATCTATCGTTTGATTGGTTTCTTTTGCATCCGTTTGTTCAATAGATTTCACGAAATTTATTTAATTTATGTCACTAATGTTTTATTTTATATTGCTTTTTGTGTTTTTTTAATTTTTATTTTCCAATAAATCTATTTTTGTATTTTCGATATCCGCCCTTTTTCCATATCTAATATTTTTAGCTTTCTCTCTTTTTCTTAAAAAAATCATTTTTTATTGCTTTCGTTTGATTTTTTTTGTTTTCTTTATACTCCATTTATCAGTTTTGAAGTTTATACTTTTCTTTTGTATTGCTTTTTTCTCAATATTCTCCCATTTTTCTCATTGTTATGTTATTACTAGCAATTTCCTTTTTTACCCATTTAAGCAATTTTGAATTCAATGTTTTAAACATTTAAACATTCTCACTATCTTATTTTGTTGGAGCTCATTTCAACATTTGCTTGCTTGGTCTGGGTTTCCCTAACACAGACGACAGAGCTGATATACTGGCATCGTGCAATCGTTTTTAACCTTCCGGAAGTCGCGCTAGTGCACTGAGTGCACGCTGTTCTGAAAATCGGCTGCTCGTTCAATGGACCGTTTGCGCGACTTCCGGAGTCCCACTGCATGTGCAGTTGTACAGTTGCTTTTGAAATTTGTCCAATATAACAAGTAAACCATCCAACGTCTTTCGTGGTCGAGTACCGAAAATTGTTCCTCAGTCGACCTTCATGGGAAGTAAAGAATTGTTTGAAATTATTCCACCAGTGAATCTCTGGTGCCTCTGTTTCCACCATTAAACCATTGCTGATCGTTAGAACACCGTGGGGGTCTCGGTGAGCGGCAACATATTTGAATCTCTTTGTGTTTTGTTTAATTTAAATTTTTATTGCACTTTTATTTCGTTATTTAACCCATTTATGGCTTTAAATTTCCTATTATTGTAATATTCCTATTTTTCCTATTTCTTCTAGAATTTTCATTTTTACTCATTTTATCCATTTTGATTTTACATATTTTTTATGATTCCATTTTTGTGTGTTTTGGACTAGTTCCATATAAAATTTGGGAAGAGTTTACTACTTTTTTCTTCAATCGATCTAATTTAATTTTTCCCATTTATTTCTATTTCTATTATTCCATTGCATTTATTTAATTAGTTAATTCAAAAAACATGATTTGTCTACTTTTTAATTTTTCATGGTCATTTTATTTTTTGAAATATTTAATTACATTTTTCATGTTTTCATTCCTTCCATTTTTTGATATTTTAAACATTTGATATTTTTATTATTTATACGTCTAACTTAGTGGATCAATTTTGGTCATTTCTATATTTGTGTATGTTTTGTGGTTTTGTTTTTATATTTTTTTGTTTTCACTTTTCTTTTTGGCCTTTGTTCTATATTTCATGTTTATGATATTTTATTTTTCATTTTGCGATTTCATTATTTTAAGCATTTTGCAATGTTTTTCTATTTTTTCAATTTCCCTTTTTATTTGGTTCGTTTAATTTGATTGTTTCAATTCAATCTATTTTGTTTTTGCTATTTCTTCAAATTGTGTACATACTTTCTATTTTGTCAATTTTCTGTTGTTTCTCCGTTTTTTCTATAGTTGATATTGGTAGGTTTTTTACTATTTTCATATGATTAATCTTTTTCCATTATTTTAAATGTCATTTTTCAACTTTCAACGTTTATTTCATTGTTATCTATTTAGTATTTTTTCTTGGCATGTACTTCATTTTTTTTGTTTTTCTCTCTTAAAATTCTCCCTTCATTGAATGTTCTTTTTGTTTTTAAACGCAGTCTAGGTGAAACATGACTAAGATCCGGACAAATTCATGTACCTGCTTAAATATTATTTATTGATAAATCGGCTCCCTTAAAATCCGCTGAAATTTTTTTAGGTTTCTCCATCAAAATTTGGTCGATTTGACGTATTTCTTTGCACGATCTACAAAACCCCTTATTTGCCTGCCTGCCAAAAGATGCCAACACTGCGAAATTTTGCTTGCGTATCGCCTGATTCCGAACTACTTGCACGCCGATTTAACGAAATCGTTAAAAGTGTCAACTGTCACCAGCGTAATGGCAACCGGAAAGGGAAAGTAGCCGATATTTTCACACATATGAAGCTTCATACAGAAATATCTGGTTTGGCAGGTTTTCTGTACCCGTGGTTCGGAAAGCGAAACTTTCATTGCAGCCGAGACCATCAACCAGGAAATTAACGTGAAAGAGTGCATCTAAAAAAGGTCTGATACCTTTCATGAAGCAACAGGATTGTTTTCTAATGTTTTGGCTGGATTTTGAATCCTGCCATTCCGGAAAAAAGGACATGTAGTGGTATGACGCAAACCATATTTAGGTAGTGCCTAAGTACAAGAACCCTCGCAAGGCGCTAGAGTTCGGCCCAATCGAGGAATATTGGGCCATCATCAAGCGGAACCTGAAGAAGTCCAGAACTGTTTAAGTAAATTGGCTATGGCGAACAGAGTCGACGAGGTGGCTGTACAGAATTCGATGGCAGTACGTCACTGTTGAGCTATCTTATGACAAGCGCCATTTAGCACATTTCAATAAAAACGATTTTTAAAGTTTGAGATTGAATATCTTGCAACTTATAAATGGTACAAACAATCCAAAGAAGACAATTGATGCTACTATCTATTCTGCATTAATCTCTCAAATATTACGAAGATCGGTTGACTATGTTGCGAGTTTTTACTATGAATGTAAACAAAAGTCGCACTTACACGTGTCATAGGCGTGTATTGATGACAAAATTTGTATGACGTGTCATAATCGTGCATGGAAAATTTTCCACAGAAAAAAATCATCAATTTTTAACTTTTATTTATTTTTGCGTTCATATGGTCTATAAACAAACGGTGAAATGCATTTTGAAAGAAATGAGTCAGGGAATCTAGAAAAAATAGTTATTTTTGGTTACAGTGTTGCCAAATATCCTTTATTTCTAGTTTAAAACTAAAACTGTGTTTTTCTCACAAATCGAGTGATTTTCTTATGAAAATGTTTATGCCATTGTGTTCCTCAGACATTTTCACACATAAAAACATCTAAACCTTCAATATAACTTTAGCAAATCCCTAGATACAGTGATTTGAAGCAAAAAACTCACAATTTCTCATCATGTTTCTCGCTAAATCAGCGATTCAGTTTTTATTTGAAGAGCATGACTATCTAAAAGTTAATAACAAGGCCGGTTGTCACGGTAAAGATAGATACGTCTACCTTTATCAGGACACATGTTAGTGAACTCGGGTGATTCGTAGTTATTCTGCCTAAGCTCGACCCTCAGTAACAGAAGGCAAAGATTAAGCCCGTACGATATTAAGCCTGTTCTAATGACCCTGCCACTTCTAGTTTTCCGATCTATTTACTTCACATCCTTGCTCTCACTTGAGTACTATGGCTCTAAGTTTCATAACTTTCCCTACCCAGTAATCTCTAGCTAATTGAATGTCGTTAAAACGTAAAAAAGTTAATAACACAAATAACACATACTATTCATTAACGTCATTCAGGTAACAAAATGTAATACGTTTCACACGTTTTCACAGAATAACACACGAAAACATATACGACGCCATCAACGATGTTCTCTAGCGTGTATCTAATTGAATGACCTCTGTAATAACATTGCAAAGATAATGCCTTATACCTAATTTAC
The DNA here is from genome assembly GCF_030247195.1 of Topomyia yanbarensis. Taxonomy (NCBI): domain Eukaryota; kingdom Metazoa; phylum Arthropoda; class Insecta; order Diptera; family Culicidae; genus Topomyia; species Topomyia yanbarensis. Next base: position 393,650,543 of record NC_080671.1, on the reverse strand, counting down.
CCCCATACCTCTTTGACCCCATTCCACTCTTTTATTAAATGCGCTTTAAAAATGAGTGGCAAATAGGTCATACTTCTCCGAAGCCAGAATAGCGGTCTGATCTTCCAAGATCATATCCGTTCTACTTCCGCTTGGAATTCGCGAATTTCCAAAACTGTCAGAAATTAGTGCTCAGATTTGTTTGTGTTCGAATGAAGTAGAGCTATAATTGTGTTTTATCGATTTTCATTAAAATTTACATTTGTATGGTTTTTGTAGTACTTTTGGGGTTTATGGTAATTTGATAGTATTTTAAGGCAATGTATTTAATTGTAAATTTTAAATTTTTATAGAAATCAGGTAAAATTTAGATCGCATTTGATGAACTTTTATGGTATTTTGATGGGAAATTTTAATTCAATAAACAACGAGAAGTAAATTTTCAATGATATGCTATGATTTTTATAGTACTTTGCTGGCGCTTTAATGGTATTATTAGTAAACGTTTATGGAGCTTTAGTTCAATGGTATTTCGATGGCGCTTTTTGTGTATTTTAAAGTTATATGTGGTGTTTGCATGATATGTTTGTTTTTTGGACCGCTCAATTTTTTTTCATATTCGCTTTATGAATGAATTACATAGTTATTTCTAGCTTTTTGGATTTTGTTTCTATCACATTTTAACTAATGTGACAATACTGATGCGCAGGGCCGGCGGAAAGCGTGGGTGGTAATGGTAGTACTACCCACTCGAAAATAACCGAGTGGGTAATTACCCATTCGAAATTTTGTGCCATTTCAAAAAATTTAGATGTGCAACGCATGTATCTCGCACTACACACATTTGAAAACATCGATGTGCCACAATTCCATTTGCATAAACGAACGTGATTTAATGTGAATGTAATGTAAGCGTGTGCATTGCGAAAAGGGAAAAAATCCTTACTAATGGACCCCTCACCCTACCCCCCCACTCGGGCGTAAAGTGTTTCGCCGCCCCTGCTGATCTTTCTAGTCCTTTGCACACGCCAGTAAAAACAAGGTTGCGGTGACATTCAAAATGCAGTTCTTTTCGCGAACCTGTAATATCCATGCATTTTTGAACTGATTGAGTCCTGTTATAATTATTAATCGATTCGCGCGTAATGATATAATGATTGCAGTGCCATCAAACTAATGAATGCAAGTACAATAATTATTTTGTGAAAACAAGTTTCTTGATGGAATTTGATTTGGTTGGCTCGTTTGGTCCTGGTCGATCGGCTATATTTACTCAATCGGCATCGGAGAGAGAGAGAAAAGTGAAAGGGTCATGTTTTCGATTCGTTCGTGCTATACATTTTCTACTTCAGTGAATCCACATTTGTAATTTGTTTATCAATAAACCAATAACCAATCCAATTGGTTTGTATCTTCTCTACAGGCCATTGTTTAACGTTTCACGTTTTGTGACTAATCGTTTGCTTTTGGTGCAATTCGCCGATAGTCAAAATCTGATGGAACTTCCTGGAATGAAGCCATTAAATTATTAAACTTGAACGGATACTTTCATTCGGACAAAAAAGGGCTGATGATGGGATGATGCATTCAACCACGATGCCTGCGTGTGTTGTGGAATGTTTTTTTTCTCGAGCGGGGCTATCAGGAAGAAAAATTCCCCCGAGGTAATAGTGCATGAAAAGAAGCGTGAAAGTGGAATGAAATAAGTAATGAATGAATGGCTACTATCCTCAGTCTGAATAAGACCGAACAGGTTTGCTAGGTGATGGTGATTGTGCGAACGGTAAATTAATCGCCATTTAGGTTTATATGTAAATCGTGTGAAAAGTGTTCAACTGAAATGCGAAACGGATTTCGATCGAGTGGTTCATTTAACGATTATGGTTCCGGACTGTCTGATATATTTGAGGGGCAGTGTGTCGTATTTTAAAATTATTAGTCAGTAACCTTTTAGTATGTCAAATTCGGTTGTGGTCATTCTGATTGTTGGGAAACGATGTAAAAAATCTATAAATAGGGTAGACGTACCCTTATTCATTTCATTAATCAGAATGTCACACTATTTTGGTTGTAACTCGGCTTACAGTGATTGGATTGCGCTAAAATAGGTAGGGGACCGCGGGGCAAGTCCGACACCTTAAGCGCAATAATTTTTCTAAAATTCTACAAAGCTCCTAAAATTTTATATTCTGCGCATAATCCTTGTTTAGGTGGTTCTTAACAAAATATATTTTTTCAGCGTTTCAAAAAATTGAATTCAATAAAAATTATTGGTTGCCAAAAAATGGAGAAAAATGACATATTAAAAACGCTGCGGGTAAGACCGACACCCCAAAGCGACCCCCTTTTGAACTTTCTTTTTGTCAATTTTTTTCCATTAAAAATGTATTGTGTATGTGTGATAAAGTGTAATTATGTGTATATGAGTATGTGTGATGCAAACGCATGCTTTCTGTAGTTTCATCGCGTAGCAAGAGGAAGAGCATTCGAATGCGTGGTGTTATGAATAAATAATGTTTAACGCATGGTTTATATTATGGTACGGGTTTTCTCAAGTAATTCCTTCGAGCCTAATTGCCACTTGTATAGCCATTCTAAGTAGGAAGAGCTGTTATGCAAGCAGATTATATACGCTATTACTAGGACTCATTCACTTAAAAGTGACGCACGCTTCGTAGTAAGCTATCCGGTTCGTGTTGTGATTTTTCGGAACACTGTTGATCAATAATCCGGCGGTCAATGAAAATTTTTCATGAATATCATTTCAAAATCTCATATTAGATTATACTTTTCGTATCTGCTTGTAATATAACTATGAATCACGTTCAATTTAATTCTTAATTTTTTTGGTCGGCTTTTAGACAATACTGATAAATAAAGACAAAAAACATAGTTTCCGTGTATTTCAATTATTAACATGACGTAATTATAGTCTAATTGAACACAACAAATATACCCAGTTGTTTGTATCGATTCAAAAACGAACCCAATCAACTTAACACCGTGTCGGTCTTACCCCACCCATAAACTGTCGGTCTTACCCCAACAGCGAACATTTTCGTTAAATGCTCAATTAACAGTATTGAAATACTCAAACTTATCTTCAATTCACACAAATAACGATATGGAGACTAGAATAGAATGTGTGACACAAAAACTGGTCATTTTCAACGCTTTTGTGTTATTGAAACCTTAAAATGTATCAACTAAAAATAACATCCAAATGCGCATCAACTTTGCTTTCGCTTGTTTTGTTTATTTTGTTGACGTGTAATGAATCCATACGGCATCGATGTGTATCGAAATGCCTAAAATAATCGTACTAATAATATCCTGTCATTATTGTATGATTTAAAATTTGATATCTGGGAAAAGTCGGGGGGTGTCGGGCTTACCCAGGGTGTCGGGCTTACCCCCAGTTCCCCTATCAGCAGCCTTGCTTCGTTTCTTAGAAGCAGTAACATAAAAAATCTGGTTTGAAAAATGTAAAATACTTGCATTTGGGCGGAACAAAAATTCGAGTACAACACACCCTTATTCATCCTAACATTTGACCTAATGCGTTGAATAAAGATAGCAGACACTGCTCTAATTAATGTATTCGAATGGGTGGGATGAATACAGGAGCTAAGATGAATTAGGGTAGAGTAACCTAAATTGAAGTGAGTGCTTCCAGAGCTATATTGGATGCCATAGCGTTTTTTGATCAAGTATCTAAAATGGTTCTCTTTGGCTTAACACAGCTCATATGATGTGATCACTTAGGCTGAAAGGGCATACAAATTACAAAACCACGTTATTTTGAGCGAATTTGTATTCGATCGCTGAGGAATGTGACAATAAATGGTGACCCTAAGAGAATATCTTGAGTAACACCAGCAAACATTGCAAGTATGCTTGAGCGATTGGTAGCAATACTAACGAATTGTTGGTGCGGTTTAGTCGCATAGTTTTATAAATGCAAGTGAGGTTCCTATGCGACCAATAGAATGTTTGCGTTCACGTTTAAAGTCAAAGTAGTTGAAATTTTTTCCACAAATTCGTGGAGATAAATAGAACATTTTTAAACTGGGATGTTAAATTAAATCAGAAAAATGACGCCAATGAAACCTTTGATCAGCTAATTTCTTTAAAAAGGAGGGTTGTGTGCAGGACATTTCTTAAAAAATGCTAATACATATTTTAGCGTGCGTTTAATATAATGCGCTAGGAGTATTCAGCCTACTGCGTCATGGGGTCATTCAATTCTATCTTGTTGTCGATAACGTTACTGTCATTATCGTTAAAACTGTATTGGTGACCACGATCCTCTTCTTTGCTTTTTGCATTTACGAGCCACGAGCGCGAACTCGCCGTCAATAGTATTTTTTTTAATATAAACGTTTACTTGAAACGGCTCAATGCGTTAGCACAACTGAGCCGTGGGTCTTTTAATTTTTTTACAATAATTAAAAGTAAAAAAATGACGGCGCCGGTGGTTGAGTGGTAAGAGTGACCGCCACTCATTCCAGTTGGCCTGTGTTCAATTCCAGCCGACGTCGTTGGGATTTTTCTGAGTCGAAAAAATCTGTGGTCAAGTCTTTTTCCGGAAGGGAAGTAAAGCAGTTGGTCCCCGGTCCATGAAATTGGTGGATCGATATCTAGTCCAGGTAGTGGAATCACCTCTCTGACGTCGATAAAGAAGAAGTAGATCCAACTTCTATACTCTTACTAACAAAAGTATCCTCCTCCCGTGATACTTGTGGAGAGCGCAGTAGTATACACGGCCTCTAGCAAAAGCAAGTATAGGACTAACCATTCCTACCCTTTCCTTCTGCGATCTACGTTCGGGCCTGGCCGGCGCCGGTATTGATGAAAAATACTTTAGGATTACCAGGTGTTGCACAATGAAAGATGTTTCGCTACTTCCAAGCATAAAATTATCTACTGATTTTCTGTGCAACTCAGTGGTGCAAATTTTCATTTTCAAATGCCAACTTTCAGTTCAATCAAACGCAACCATGATTCAAATTCAAAGCCTCCCTCAATCATTCACTTTCAAGTTGGCGGGATTTTCATAACTGAATCGTACGTCTTCATTTCAAATTGATGCTTTTTCATTCACCAACCAAAGCTGCCATCTGCTCTGTAAAGGCCAGTTTAGGTTAAATGTCGTTATGTTTTGCGTTTTCAAGCTTACATGGACAGTAAGAACTATGTTCAGAGTAGTTTTGCTTGAAAAACCTAGTCAATACCCCAGTAAAGAGATATTCATAGGGTCAATGAAATTGAAAATGAATGGAAAATGATTGAGCAGGTCGGCTGTTTGAATGAATAATGGAAACAAACTACTGCGAATTGAACATAGTAGGGCATGATTTGAGAATTTTTCCTTCTTCAAGTTCAAAACAAACTGTTGAAAATTTGCAGCTCTGGTGCAACTTCAGCTAGTCCCGATTGATAACGGAGTAGCAGCCAGGGGTGGTCGCACAAGCTCAAGCTTTACAATAAGTAAAAATTAAAAAAAAAGTTAAGAATGTCGGTCTGCCAGGTCTTGTTGACGCAGTTTGCTGCTGCGTGTTCCCGTCCATGTCATCATCGGTACTGCTTTCTTGCTGTTCACGATCAGAGGTTCTTATTTGTTTCTTGTTCTTACGGGTCGCTGTTGTAAATCCGTCTTCATCGGTATTTGCTTCTTTATTGGCGATGGTAGTTGTTGGTTTGGGAGCGATTGTTGTGTTCGTGCATTATTGGGTAATTGGATTGTTGTTTTTGGTTTATCTGAAGGCGTTGGTGGCTACTTGTTAGAGTTGGCTGTAGTAGATGAGTTTTGACTAGTTGCTTCGGCGCATGTTGTTCCGCAGTGGTCTGTATGGTTACAGAATTGGTATGTTGGGGTCTGCCCGGGATATGTGATTAGCGTTGTTTGCTTATAGGTCACGCCTTTCTTTGGTGATTTGCATACGATAGTCATGTAAGAAGGTATTGGTTTAGTCACTCGCATTCTCACAATACGAACGCCGTTTGGAATTCCGGTGAAAAAATTTCTCCAGGTGTCCTTCGTAATAGATTCTACTTCTCCATATTTCGACATGATTCGTTTGATGTAATCTTCCGTAATGAGCGGGGCCAAATCATGGATACGCACGTCCACCATGTCGTTTTCCATATGCACGGAGATCTTGATTCGGGTGTTATTAAATTCGACTTCGTGTTGCATGTTGTTCTTTGCAATGAAGTTTTCTGCCTGTGCTAAACTTCTAAACGTGATCAAAACACAGTTTTTAACATGGTGTAGCTGAATGTACGTAACTTCAGCGAGATTAAGCTCCATTTTAACTTTAACTAATTATTCCACTTCCTGAACTGTGGGTCTAACACGAATTTTATTAAAGTCGATCGAAATCGTGTTATCCCGTAGCACGGGCACTTTTGTTTTATTTGGCAAACTCATTTCACTCCGCAATTTGTTTGTGCACTGATATAGAACAAAAGCTGGCTTGATTCACTGGTGCCTATAGCCTGTTATAGCGTAGCGATTTTTTTTTGCTTCTGCTTTATGCGAGGTCAGAAGATAGACTGCCGTCAATAGTATTAGCTTTCTAGCTGATAAGGCCGGCTGTTGGCTTATGGGGGGCTAAATGCAGTTTTTACGAATTGCCATTATAGTCTAAACGGCAGCCACAAATTAAGTAAACTTTCGTTGTCCAGAAGACGATTATGAAGACTGTATTTGGATTTTATTACCCACAGGAGTGAGCAAACGATTTTGGTGCATTCTACATAGCGTGGTTTTTGTTTTGTAATTTATGGCGTGTTTTGAATTTTATAGTCAAATAGGAGAGAATAGGGCTTTTAACCTGTGTGCTAACCACAAGAATACCGTTAGGAATACCCGGATTTTTTCAAGTATCTGGTTACAGATTCTACTTTTCTGTATTGTGTTGAGTTGCGTAAGCATGGTATACTTCGTAAATTGACTGATGACTCTCATTTCCAGCCAGACTACTAGAGGAACATTTTTTGGTAATAACAATTGATCTAGTCCAAGCGAGAAATTCGCCTGAGAACCAGCATTGCCGGCCGAAATCCTTTTTTCCGTAACTTGGGATATGTGAAAGGAAATGTTGATGTGGTACTTACTTAACGGAAGGTCCCGACTCAGTGACACTCCCATAAGTACCACGAATTGGGTAGTGGGTGGGTAGTTAGTCAGGATTCGCTTCAAGCAAGCGATGTGACTGAGACTGTGTTTTCGTGCATAAGAAGTTTGAATGGTTTGTTTACTGTGGGATACGTAAATGTTGTAGATATTAAAGCGTTTAAATTCTGGATAACCGGTTATCAAAAGTATGTTTCATGAAAACCAACTTGAACTCCGGACAGCCGGCCGTCGGCAGTGTTGTCAACAATATGAAATAGACCATAAATAATGAGTTTAAAGGGATGTGTTAGTCTATATAAATTTCAGAAAATTGAAAAAGCAGTATTGTGGACCATTCATAAATTATGTCACGCAAAGCGTGCCCAATACTAACTCTTTCTCTCTCATGCTCATGCACGTTTTTTATCCCCTTTTTTGTTATCAAAATGGTCCAACTTTTTGAGGTTTTCTTAATCGAGCCTTAATGTTTGGTTGAAGGAAAGCAAACTCCAAAAAATGACCTATCTATGGTAATACTCTCACTACCGCTATCTATGAGCGAATAGTCGATTTATGCTTATACATCTGGTATATTTTTAAAAAGTAGGTAGTTCTCGTACTACTAATTAAAGCTTTTCTTATGGGATCAATTACACGTTTGAAAAGTCTGAACCGCGCGCTGAAAAAATATACGATCATTCAAGAACACATCGTCGCTGTTGTGCTATCTTATGACAAACACCATTTTAGGGTAAACTGAGTTAGATATGCTACATTACTAATCTGAAAAATGTCTACAAAATAGCGCTTTCTGCTTGGTTATCGAGGTATAGCCTGAAAAGCGATGAGAAATTGTCAGCTTTTTGCTTCAAATCACTGTATCTTGGGATTGGCTCAAGTTACGTTGAAGTTTGAATGATTTAATGTGTAAAAATCTCTGAGGAACACAATGGGATAATGATTTTCAAAATTGAAATGATGTATTATTAGAAAGATGCAGTTATCTTTTTAAACTGAAAATATTGCATATTTGGCAATACTGTAACCAAATACTATTTTGTCTAAATTCTTGACCAATTTCCTTCCAAATACAGCTCACTGATTGATTCTAGACCAATTAAGCCGAATATATCAAACGAAGTTAATAATTGATGCTCTATTTGTGTCGAATACTTTCCATGCACAATTATGACACGTCTTACAAAATTTGTCAGCAACAGACACCTATGACACGTGTTAGTGCAAATTTTGTGTACATTTTTTGTAAAAACTCTCAATATAGTCAACCGATCTTCGTAATATTTGAGAAACGAATACAGAATAGATAAAAGCATCAATTGACTACTCTTAGTTGTTTCAACCATTTTTAAGATTCCTGATACTTAGCCTCAAGCTTTAAAAAATCGTTTTTCTAGAAATGTGCTAAATGGCGCTTGTGAATATACAAATGGTCACGTGGCTACAAAATTAAATTCACACGCGATGTCACATACACGCTAGTACACGCGACATATAAAAGCCCACGCGATCGAGCACGTTAACATGTAAATGCTTGAGCACTTCGCGATGATATACGCGATCATGAAGTCCCTACGCCCGCACATCTGAACCGTACACTCAATATCACATTCAGAATTGCGGCGTGCTGCAATTGGCCTTAAGCAGTATTTTAGGGTGATATTTCCCGTCTCGTCTGCAATTGTAGTGAGCGATTCTAACAGGGAGCCCTCCGAGAACCCAGTTCTATAGCTCCAGTAGGACAAATCTCAAACAAGCAAAACACCAATTGTCACAAATTGAAACTGAATCAAGTAATTTTTTGACAAATTCTACTGTTCTGTGTCGAGACATTTATTTCACAAGTGGATCACGGAGATACGCAGTATTAGGTCGAGTGGTCTTATCACTACTTTGCCGTCTACCATAAAGACGGGAATTTTTCTTCCAGTGTCGTTACTGGCAACCATGTGTTTGAGGGTGTTTTGCAAAACATTCTAATTGGGCTAACGTGTTCAATGATATCAGTCTTACTGAATGGCGCAGGTGATGAATCTGAATGTAAGTGACATTCGTGAGCATAATAAATACAATGTTTCCTTTGTTCTTGAAACAATGCACACTAGAGAAGCTGCTAGTCGTTATTCACTTTGGTCGTTTTCAACTCTTTCTCGGACAAAAGCAGCAACAGATTGACAAACAAGCATATAGATTATAAATAGTAGCTCCATAAGTAAATGTAAAACAATTGAGGTACTAGAATTGGAACAAACAGTATATTTGCTGTAAGCTTATTTTCTGTTCATTATCGAGATCAGTGATTATTTGAAATATTCAGACAAAATAAATCCCATCTAGTCCTACAGGTCTTTTTGAAATCAGTTTTTTTGTCCTAATAGGCGACAATTTTAGCGGGTCCATCTTAGCTCTTAAACCCGTTTTTGGTGATATTACACAAAACACGCAGTACATCACAAGCACATATACAGAATAACAGCGATTATCATAGTAACTAACAACGTATTTAAAATGAGCTCTTTATGTTGGATGCATATCATGTCTTATGCACAATAATTGGTCTCTGATGAATCGGTTCGCGACTTTATGGGCAGTGTTACATCAAACTCGTTATTATATGGACGCTCCATGTCCTCCCCTGCAAGATGTTCCAGTTTCAATTACCTACATCAACACGCAGCGACTTCCTGATTTCCAAATGAGATGCCACTTCGCACTATCGGACGTCGCCGTAACAAACCCCATGCAGACTGCGGTTCCAGCACCGTGTTTCACTTTTGATTATGCGCATTTGTTGAGACTTGAGGCCAGTTCCTCGTAATGGCACTGGACAGCGCTACTGTTTATTATGGTTACTGCTTGTTTTTTAGAGCCATCATATATTATTTTTTCGTCTCCCTTCGCTGACATGCACTAGTCGGCTTGGCCTGTATCTCGGTTTCACATTTCGTAACTTCGATGTGCGGCACCCATCCGCCGATGTTTCGAAATGTGCAGCGGTTGACGATCATGTGACAACCTGCGCTTCACATTCCAGCGTTAGATGCAGGATTTAAAACACTGGCGTGGCGCTTATATTCGGATGAACATTGGATATGTTTATTTTGAAAGCGTTGGAGTATCGATTTACGTTTCAGAAAACAATACCAAAGTCAATGATCATTCGGAGCTGACGGAATTAAACTAATCATAAAGTACTACTACAGCTAATAGTTTCTTAAATTCACTCATAACATGTTGACTGCTCGTCTTAGCCATAGCTATCAACTTCAACTGACTTTCGTTTCTACTTTACACGGTAACCAATTTCTCACCGGCCTTTAATAATGTAGTTATTATTATGTCGTTTCATCAACCATAACTCAGAGCGCGGCTGATGGAGTATAGTTTAGTACCCATACGCCGCATACCCATCGGAACAGAAGGTGGTATTTTATAATCATTTCAGTGCCAATGTGTATATGACCACTTCACTGGTACCCTTTAGTTATGAACTACTCTTGTCATTCGGTTGGAGGCAAAAAAAACGAGTGAGGTGTGTCGTTGCGTTCATCAGTCGCAGTCTACAAGTGCGTGTATTTGCGCGAACGTGCCTCCTTCGAAAAATTAATTGCAGAAAAAAATAAGACAGGTTTCATAAGACGCCAGCACGGCCAATCGCTTCATCAAACCAATATCACCACCACGATCAACAGTGTCTTTATTGGCATCGACAATCGGTTAACGGCAGCACAAACGATGACTGAATTTTATTTGAACAAGGGTGATGTAATTTGAGACTAGAAGCTGGTGCAGAGGTCAGCTCCGAAGGTTGGTTTGAAATTTGAGTTAATTGACTATGAATCGATGCGAGAATCAGATATGCAGAAGACGCTGAAACGTTGCCCTTTCACTAATTTCACGGTTTCTACAGTTTCGGTGGTGTAGTTGGTGGATTAGGGGCCATGAGTTGGTTTAAGTGTAATTTTTTCATGAATGCTTCAAATTAGATTGAAATCTAATAAAAGCAACAATTTGGTTTGCCTACGGTAATTTGATGTTTATGTTAGTAACCGATGTCAGCCTGAATAAAAGTTTATATTTTAGTTTTTGTATGTTTGTTAAAACTGGTGGAAATCTTCGCGTGAGCGGAGGTGTAGGTGAGTAAACAGCTACTTCCTATCACAATGTCATTTGCATAGTTTATCGCAGTAAATTTGACTCCAATGCATGGTATTTGTGTAGCTTGAGTATAGACTTTTCATTCACATCAAAGTGGTGATATCAATTGCACGCATATTTGGCGAAATGTGAGCCCTCGGAAAAAGTTCCAGTCAGAACTGAGAATTAGCAATCTCGTCACAAGACTTTCATGGCCTTCTTACGAAAACTTTCAGGTTATAACGGGTGTGAAATGAAAGACCCTACAATAGAATGACGCAGTATAAGTAAACACAAGGCGCGACAGTAAAGTTGAGCGACACGTCAATATTAATTCTTCAAAAGGACTAAAGAGATTTTTGTAAACTTGTTTCGCTTATTATTCCGCTGTCGAGTGGAATTTCTGGATAAAAACACATTTATTCACATTTTTACCCTTCATAGAATAAAATTCATATATTTTCTGTGTTGAAATTATAACAGATTTAGAGAAATCAGCAAAACAAAAGTTCATTTACAAATGTGATTAGCCCTAATAAAAATTAATATGGAAGTAATTTTTCATCTATTTTTGTTCAGAGATGCGCCCAACCGGACGCAAATATCGCCCTTTTAAATTTGGGATTTAGAAAATTCAGTAGCCTTGCAATAAATACCGGTATCGCGATTTTATCATTTTCTAGATATTATAACAAAAGTTGAATTTTTCGGTGCTTCTTCCTAATAAATAGCAAACGGATAAGTTGTAACTTAAGCATTGTTTAAATAACTGCTCTGAGAAGCATCTTGAACAACATTTTTATTTGGATTCATTGAAAACTTTTCATGTTGTTTTATTAAAAAATAGGCTTTAGTTTTTTTGACGTAGGACTACGATTTTGCGACCGTAAAAAAGTCGATAGAACAGAATATGCTTCGTAAAATCCGTTTCAAATATATTAGAATATAAAAACCGGATATAAACTTCAAGTATAAAAAGCGGACTGAGATTCTTCTTTGTAAGAGTCGGATAAAAAAGACTTCAGCATAAAAACCGGAAAAAATATATCCGACTCTTACTAAGTAGTTTTTTACCGACTTTTAATCATGAATATCACGATATACGGATGCTTCTGTGTCCGATTTGTTTAGTTTTAACCGGTTTTAATACTGGAGGTGCAACTTTGCCGGGTTTTACGGGTGAGAACTTTTTGAGCCATTCTTATGCTGAATGATCTCTGTCTGACTTGAAATTTATTTCCGATTTTTATATTCTAATTTATTTGAAACGGGTCGCTCATATGTGGGTGCAATTGGTGCAAATTCAACAAAAATCAGACGTATCAAAAAGTGGTTAGGTTTTGAACGCTTATAAGTCAGCCATTTCACTATAAATTTTCGAAAATTTGGACTATATCACTCAGATATTCTTCTAAGAATAGATGCCAGTAGATGAAACTTCAAATGTTTGGCATTAAAGTATTAAAAAATTGATTAATTTATAACATAGTCATAATACCATGCCTTCGCACACCGAAGGTTTCGCTTCCCAAGTCTGGAATGACAGGTTTAGGCAGTCTTTCCATCCAAGCAACCATAACCATTGCGCAGTATTGGCTATATATTTGCACTAATACTGCATTTAAGTATGCTTAGTCCGCATTTCGTTTTTCGGAAAAAGAAGAATAATGATGGAAAATGGCGTTTTCCGTTTGTCTGTACTACCCATGATCGCATATTTGTCCCGTTTTCTATGGGATTTCTTATCTTTATGGGACTGATTTGCGATCATGGGCAGTGTAGCACATCAGAATCGGTTTTATAAGCATTTGATGATTTTTAAAAATTATTTAATATAATAATAACCACCGAGCGGGGTTGAGAATCACGATAATTAAATAAATATGTCGAGTTAGTAACAAGTCGAGTTTATATTTGAATATTGAATTTTTTGGCGTATTCAGATTTTGTACATAAGGTCTTATTTCCATATTAGGACCCTCTCGCAGTTTGATGAGCTTGACGGTATTGTAAACATCATCAAGCCACAATAGATTCAATAGAGTTATCTAAATATAAGGACCTTCGCTCTTTTTAGTTTCTATTTGCAGCAAGTTCTACTACTAGAGGTTAATTAGTTCTCATGTTAAGAATCCACCAATCATTATGACTACTCAGGATATTTATAGATGATTTATATAAGAAGCCCGCTTCAACATGTTGATTACAATACGCCTCGATAGTGGCGTATCGAGGAGGCCGGGAGGGCTGATGTAAACCTTTTTTCTGTTCTATACTTTTCCTTTCGTTACCAGCTCACAACCAACAATCAACCAATAACAACTAGATAATTGAGAAAGGATGTGCTATGTGTGGTAGTTGGCTATTCAAGTATTAGTAGAGTTTGAAGTACTAATCTATATTTGTCATGTGATCATCATAACTTCAGCTATATCTTGTACCTGTCTAATCTATTAAATCTCTCATCTATTGTCTTTTTGCCTTTCTCAATAGAAAGGTATTGCAATTGCTCTGAAAACCGACTTTTTAACGGAGGCCCGGAGGGCCGAGTGACATATACCATTCGATTCAGTTCGTCGAGTTCGGCAAATGTCTGTGTGTGTGTATGTATGTGTGTATGTATGTATGTGTGTGTGTATGTGTGTGTGTATGTGACCAAAAATGTCACTCATTTTTCTCAGAGATGGCTGAACCGATTTTGACAAACTTAGTCTCAAATGAAAGGTGCAACGTTCCCATAGGCTGCTATTGAATTTCTAATGGATCCGACTTCCGGTTCCGGATTTACAGGGTGATAAGTACGAACACGCAGAAAATGTCGATTTTAATAAATTCTGCAATGAATGTATAAAGGTGAAAATTTTTCCAAAATACGACCACAACTGCTTCGATTTGTAGTATTAGGTCACTAACATCCATTCAAAGTCTATTTGGCCACATTGGCCCCCATCCTCGGTTCCGGAAGCCCCGGCGGAAGTATCTAAATTCAAAATAACAGTCACATCGGTTTCTCGGAGATGGCTAGACCGATTCGACTAAACTTGGCCTCAAATGAAAGGTATTGCGTCCCCGTAAATGGCTATTTAATTTCATCCCGATACGACTTCCGGTTCCGGAGCTACAGGTTGTGGCGTGCGATCACATAGCAAATTGTGATTCAAACCGATACTCCGATGAAAGCAAAAAAGGTAAAAATTTCGCTAAAATGTCTCTCAAACAACTTAAATTTGCTGTTCTAGGTCACCGACGGCCAACCAAACTTTCGTTGACTACATTAACCACCATAGACGGTTCCGGAAGTGCCCGGGAAAAGCGGCCATCTTTCAAAATTTACGAACTCACATCAGTTTCCCGGAAATGGTTGGGCCAATTTTCACAAACTTAGTCCCAAATGATAGCTATAATATCCCCATAGATGTCTATAAAATTTCGTATGGATCGCTTATATGGTTCCGGAAATATAGACTAAACCGTCCGGTCACATATGAAATTCCCATATAAGCCGGAACTCAAATTTTTTCTCAAAGGGGGGACCCCATGAAATTTCAGAAATCGAATTCGTATTTTTGATGCCAAACATCTTTAAAATGCATGAAACGTCGAGATTTTATGTTATCTCGAAAATTTTTTTTTATAAAAATCGACTTTTTGGGACTTTGCCGATTTTGCACCTTTTTTCAGTTCAATATTACCGTGGCTGTTTTTTCTTTTTCAAAATTTTAGAACTCGAATAATGATTTATTTTCCTGTATATAGTTGTCATGTGATGTATAATAATAAAATGTAATATATGCATTTAAAAGCTTTTAATGAATATAAACAACGCACACATTCTCGTGATTCATGATTGAGAAAGGCACAATTGCACCGCTAGGTGGATTAAAATAGGTTTTTCTCTTCTTTCCAAGTCTAATACTGCCATTCTACACTCGCCTTCAGCTGGGTCAGTAAAAGATAACGCTCATATCCACCAGATAACACATTCCATGGTGACATGACCAGGACATGGTGACATCACTCCCTTCTAGCACCTGAACCGCACACTGAAATTTAGTATAAGATTCATGACTCGCGCGATCGTTCAGGAATATTCGCAAATATGTGAATGGTACCACGGTCACAGAATCGAGTGTATACACGCGAATTCACATACACGCTGGCACGCGAAAAACACGTTAACATACAAACGCTTGAGATCTTCGCGACCACCCATACACACCTAACCCCGCCATCTCGCAAACACAATTACCTCGGTGATAGCGAACGTCTTAGCACTCATAAATTCTCAAAAGCGGTCTCAAGCGGGAACCTACAAAAATGCCCTCGCGCACACGATCCCGAATCAGTCACGGCCGGAAGTCTGTCTTCCATCCTGGAAGCCTAGTTCCGTGCCTTCAGCTGGACCAATTAAGAAAATACGCTCATACCTATTAGACAATACGTCTCATGATGACGACTTGAGGAACCCTAGCGTTATAAGGGAACCCACTCTCTGCTAGAATCTGAACCGTATACCTTAAATTTACTATCAGACTCACGGCTCGCGCGACCATTCAAGAACACACGCAAATATGTTACAAAATCACGTCAGCATACAAACGTTTGACCCACTCGCGATTATTCAAGCTCACGATCTCGCAAACATGATAACACCCCGGTGATAAGGTAGACGTCTCAGCGCTCATAAACTTACAAACGCGATCGCAAGCGTGAACCTACAAACACCCGCGCTTGCGCGATCATGAATTGGCCACCTCCGGAAGTCTCTATCCTCGGTACAAACAGTCTAGGTCCATGTCAATTAATAAATGGCGACATGACCGGGAACTCTAGTGATATGGATTAACTTACTCCCTGTCAGAGTGTGATCCGTACACCATAAACGAAATATCAGTGTTCGGACGTGCCTAATAGCAAAAACAAAATCTCGAAACAGCTCTTTTTGTACTACGAGTCAGCTGTATTTCGTCGTTCATCGCTCTTCCATCGTCGATCACGGTCAACTCTTGAGAGAACGTACCAGCCTCTCCCAAGCCCCGCCCATGTGCGGTGCGCTGGGCGGATTTAAGGTTCCATCGGGTTGTAGAGTCTGTGAACGCTTCTGCTGCTTCGGCTCCGATTTGTCTTACTAACTCTCTGCTGGCTGCAGGAAAATTCGTTCCGTTGTCCGAAAAAAACTCCATCGGTTTGCCTCTGCGGCACACGAAACGGTGTATAGCCATCAAGCACTCTTGACTCGTCAGGCTATGAGCGAACTCAAGGTTATAGCTCTCGTTGTCAAGCAGGTGAACAAAGACACGTACCTCTTCTTTGATCTACGGCCAACGGTTACGGTAAACGGTCCGCAAAAATCTACGCCCGTACAGCTGAACGTCGGCTGATATGGCGTGATGCGTGACACTGGTAGTGGTGCCATTCTAGGGTTTTTCGGCTTGCACCTTTTTACTTTGCACCAGATGCGCGATTTCGCTATCCTTCTCATCTCCGCCCGCAGATGTTGCACACGAAAACGTTGCCAAATTTCGTTCGCGGCGGTTTCTATGTTGCCATGTGCTATTTCCTGATGGTAGTACTCGAGCAATTTGTCGGTTACCGGATGCCTTTTTGGCAGGATGATCGGAAAGTTGAGCTCGAATGGCAACGATGATCCTCGAGCGCTCTTCCTGCCATCCTGAGCACATTCTGTTCGTCTAGAAAAGGACTCATGCTGTATAGATAGCTATCTTTATCCAGCCGATATCACTCTTCATACGGTAGCTCTCGGTTCTTCTTCGGCACCTTTATCTCGCCAGGAAATCTGTCTGCTTGCGCTGATCTCCAGAGATACGCCTCCGCTGCCTGGTACTCCTCTTGAGTCAGCGACGACGTATTTGTAGGTACATTTCCCTTCACGTGCCTCTTCACTTTCGCGGTCGTCGGAATCGCTTTGACCTTCAGACCCTCTCGTTTTCTTTTGTAGTTTGACACGAATCTGTAGATGCACGCCACTGTCCGAACTAAAACCTTCCATCGAGAGAACCGCTGAGGGTCTACGACTTGTTTTGTTATTCTGATGTCGTGGAAAAGGCAGCATGCCCGCAATTCTTTCTGGTCGTTCGGCGTAATCTCACCTTGCTCTGGCCATTTCTCTGCCGGAAAATACAGGAAACCCGGTCCTCGAAACCATGGCCCATCAGAACACATAGAGTGCTTTTTGTTCCACTTCGTCATATCGTCTGCTATGTTGAGCTTAGTCAAAATCCATCGCCACTCTCTCAGCTTTGAAAGGCTGAGGATTTCTCCAATCCGGAAGGCGACGAATTGCTTGTATCGTAGGTGGTCTGAATGAATCCACGACAGCACAGTCTTCGAATCACTCCAGAAGTATCGCTGCTTTACGTCAAAGCACAACATTTCAACGACGGAAATTGCCAGTCTGGCTCCCAACACTGCTGCTTGCAGCTCTAGTAATTGAGAGATGCTTCAGGGGTGCGACCTTTGATCTCGCCATCACCAAGGAACACATCAGACCATCAACTGTCTCAATCAACAGATACGCTGCAGCGCCTTCGCTGGCATCGACGAAGACATGAAGTTGAACGCTACTGAAGTCCAAGTCACGTCCGCCGCGGAAGTAATGCCGGGGAATGCAGACATTTTTAACCTCCGGAAGCCTCGCAATCCACTGATTCCATTTCTCCGCATTCTCTCCAGCTATTTGTTGGTCACAATCGCATCCACTGCGCCACAGGTCCTGGATTAAAAGTTTCCCGTAAAAGGTGAAAATAGACAGTAGTCCTAGCGGATCGAAGAAGCTCATGACGCAGCTCATCACGATTCTCTTTGTTGGCAGCCGCTCGCCTGACATGTACGGCACAAGATCGTCCCTCAGCTCGATGGAAAACGAGAACTCGTCGCTGGCAGGGCTCCAGACAATGCCTAATACTCGCTCAAGACTCGTTTCCTTGTCCTCACTGAAACGTACCCCATGGCCTGAAGGAACTCTTCGGAGTTCGACACCCAGTTTCGCAGTTCGAATCCGCCTTTGGAATGAACGAAGCGAACTTCTTTCGCTCGGCCTACTGCTTCATCGACTGTATCTGCGCTATCGAAGTAGTCGTCGACGTGGTGGTTTTTTTTATTATTTTTTCCGCTGCCTCCAGAAACTGCCTTGGGAACTCCTTCGCGTTCACATTTTTCACGTATTGTGCGGAGCACGGCGAGCTGGCAGAGCCGAAGCTCGCTACGTCCATCACGTAGACATCTGGGATCGCTTCGGGAGTATTCCGGAACAGGAATCTTTGTACGAGCTTATCTGCTTCGCGGATCCTCAGCTGATGGTACATTTCCTTTATATCTGCACCAAATCCGATGACTCTCTCGCGGAATCAACAAACCACCGCCGGTAATGCGGTTAACATATCCGGACCCTTCAGCAGCTTCGAGTTCAACGATACTCCTTTCACTTCTGCTCTGGCGTCCCAAACCAAACGATGCTTCTTCTTCCTCGGATTGTACACGATGTTCAAAGGCACGTACCAAACCTTATTACTGTCGAACGCGTGCAATTCCGCCGATGTAGCTTTATATGCGTATCCCTTCCCTAAATACTCGGCTATCATACCACGAACTTTGTCGTACAGTTCGGGGTTCCTACTAAGGCGCTTCTCCAAACACCGTAACCGTTTCATCACCATAGAGAAGCTGTCGGGAAAGCTTGGGTCATCCTTCTTCCACAGCAGACGTCATACTCTTCAAGATCTCGTTCGCTGTCTTCTTCCGATTCAGGAAGCAAGGCTGCGGAGATCCCTGACTCTTCCATCGTATGGTGGCTCTTCAGGAGGTCATGAAGCTCTTGATTCGACACAGCTCTGCATTCATGGTGTCCGATTAATCCTGTGTCCGTGTGGTGTATGCCCGTCGGCCCGTAGACAGTCCAGCCAAGCTTCGACCTAACTGCTATTGGTTCTTCTGGTCGACCTATTCGTGATTTGATCGGTACATACAAGTTAATATTCCTGAGCCCGATCAGAATCTTAGGAGCTGCTTGCTGAAATTCGGCAACTGCAAGGCCACGAAGATGAGAGTGCTCCTTTACCAGCTCCGAAACATTTAGCGTGTGTTGTGGAAGCTTTAGACTTTCCACCGTGTGTGCACCTTTCAGCGGAAACGTTGCTTTGATCCTCGTGCCGAGATGCTAAGGTCTACTCTTTGAGAGTCCTTCTCGAGTCGTGAAACTCCGGCTGTCCATGTTACGCGAATCGGTTGAGTCACACTCTGAACTCCCAGAACGTTCATTAGTGATTTCTCCACTAGCGTGTACGATGATCCTTCATCCAAAAATGCGATCGTATCCACTGTGCAATTTCTATTATACAGTGTAACAGGCATCATGCGAAAGATGACTGAATGCCTCGGTTGGACGGCGTTCATGTTGCAGTTCGAACCGATTACAGATACCACTGAATGGAGTAACGGGTGGTGTCGCTCTTTACACGAATCGACATTATAACGGAAGTTTAGTTTGTACTGAGTGTTTCCGTGTTCGTTCAGGCACATCTGGCATAGCTGCCACCTTCGGACCGCATTCCAGCGGTCGGCTAGACGTAATCGACGAAACGCTTCACAGCTTCTTATTCGGTGGTCGATTCTGCCACAATTCGGCACGGTTTTCTTTCCTTGGCCGGTGGACTTTGACTTCTATTCTGCTCTACGCTATGAGCGTGCAGAAATCCTTCGTGCTCTCGCTTCGATTTATCTTTTCGCAAACCTTGTTCGATGAACCGGGTTGCTTCTCCTTACGACGCCACTTCGCTTACGTCCTTCCCGATGTTTGACAGGAAGTTCGATAGAGTACGCAACGTTACCATTTTACTCTTCCTTCGATATCGCACCCACTCCAGCTGAGTTCCTGCTGGTAGTTTCTCTGTCAGCTCTTGTATCAGCATCGGGTTCAATAGATGAGCGGTGAGACTTGTAGCTTCGAGATGATCGGTTAATTGTTGTACTACCATCCCAAAGCTAATGAAGCTCGATAGGCGGTCTGCTTTCGGTGGTGCTGCATTTCGAACCTTTTTAAACAGCATGTTGAGAAGTTTCTCGGGGCGTCCAAACAACATCCGTAAAGTTTCGATGATGTTTGGAACCGCTTTTGGTAATGGAAGTAGGCTTCTGACCGCTTCCAATGCCTCTTCTCTCAGGCATTCTTGAAGCCGCGCTAAGTTTTCGAGATTAGAAAACCCGCACGCTTTCGTCGATGTCTCATAACTGCTTATGAACATCGGCCATTCCTCCAGCTTGCCAGAAAGGTAGGCAATTTTTTGGAAAGGAACTGGCGCGAGGACAACTGGACTTCGTGAGTTCCTGATGATGGCTATTTCGTCTCTGCATTTCTCCGCTTCTACTTCGAGACTCTCTTCGGTCCTCCTCTCCGTCGGAACTCTCTTCCTTGGTTTCGACACTTCTTTCCGCTTCTTCCTCCTCCTCGGCACTATTTTCTACCTCTTCGGAACTCTCTTCTGCTTCACCGCTCTCGTTCTCTTCCGAAGATTTTTCTTCGGAACTTTTTCCGCTCTCAGACTCCGAAACTTCTTTCAGTTCCTTCATTTTTCTACTGCTACTACTGCCCTTCTTCCTTGGGACTTCCGGGTGACCAAAGGGCGTTTCATTTTTGTCTCGACCGAGCAGGAAACTGTCCGGAAGCGTCGGCGGACCTCCAGCTAGCTTTCTTGTATGCTTGTCTTCCAATTTCGGTATTATATGCCTACGGTACGCTCCACGAATATCAGCAAGAGTCGCCACTGCCAGATCTGCACTTCCAGGCCTTTTCCCGACTTTTTCTTCTCAGGCTCTGTTTTACCAGGTTGTATGCTTTCCGACTTCGTCTTCTTTTGCTTCTTCTCCTTTGAGTCGTCCTTACCCACACATTGAGCATCGACTTCCGGCATTCTACTGCTACCGGTATCCTTGTTCCGCTTCAGCTTCAACTGCAACAGCTTATCCTCCATTTCCGTCCACATCTCGTCGAGTTTCTTCTGGTGGTCCTCGTCTTCCACAAGTTTCTTCTCCATTTGCGCCTTCTCGTACTCGAATTCCATCGCTCGCTTTTCCCGTTCCAGTTGCTGGCGCATTTCAAATAACTCCTGCTGCATCTCCAGCCGCTTCCGGTGCAGAATCTTCTCCCGTTCCATTTTAACCTTCTGACTCTTCTTTTCCGCTTCGAGCTGTTTTAACTTCTCTAGCAGCTCAGACGAACCAGCACCATCCGCTTCACCTTCTTCGCAATCCTGGCAGTTCCATGAGACGTTACGCACATCGTCCGTAACACCAGCACAACCGAAATGGTACCACCGCTGACAATGGTCGCAAAACACCATATTCGTTTCGTCATTATCCGGACCTTGACAAGACGCGCAATTGTAGCCTGACTGTTCAGGATTCTCGGGGTTAGGGTTTGACCGAATCATTATAAATTTTCGAGAATCCTGAACAGTCAGGCTACAATTGCGCTTCTTGTCAACGTCCGGATAATGACAATCCGCGGGCCATCCAAGAACACGCGAATATGTGAATGTGCCACTGGGTTACAAAATCGAATCTATACACGCGAAATCAGATACACGCGAGCGCGACAAACACGTCAACACACGAAGGCTGAAGCGATTATCTACGCAAACCTATACCCGCAATCGCGCAAACTTGTTAACACTCCGATAATAATGTGAACGTTTTAGTGCTTACGAAGTTACAAACGCGACCTCGCAAAAGGGTGCGATCATGAATCGGTCACGTCTGGAAATTTTTACCCTCCGTTCTCGCAACCTAGGTCCGTACATTTAGTTATAATAATAAAAAATAAAGCTCATATCCACTAGACAACACGTTCCAAGGCGATATGACTGGGAACTCTAGTGATATGGAGTCTTTCTTCTAGAGCCTGAACACGAAAAATCAGGTATCAGATTCACGGTCCGCGCGCGATCATTCTAGAACACACGCGAATATGCGAAAGGTACACGGTTTTAATATAGAATTTATACACGCGAAGTTACATACACGTTAACATTCGCGACATACAAACGCACACGCGATCGAGCGCGTTAACATACAAATGCTCGAGTCCTTCGCGATGATACACGCGATCGCGAAGTCTCTATGCCCACACATACCTGAACCGTACAATAAATATCGCATTCAGAATCACGGCCCACTACAATCGGCCTAAAGCAGTGTTTTAGTGGGAGCCCTCCCGAGAACCTAGCTCTACAGCTCCAGTTGGACAACTCTCGAAAAAAGTCTTATTTCCATATTAGGTACCTTAGGGTGAAGAAAAACGCAGAAGAATTTACAGTTTAGATCACACAATCCCGAAAAAGTCAATTTTAAATGATTTGTATTTTCGAAAAAAAAATTGTAACAGAATACAACAAATCGTCTGATATAATCATTTTGGTAAAGAAGCCCACTAGAAGTAATTATGGAGAATTAACTCTTCAAAAAATATTTACAGACATGACGTCATTAGCAAAGTAATCTTTATTTTTATAATTGGTGATACAAAAAATTAACAAATGCTCATTAAACCCGATCTTAACGTACTAAAGACAAACGGAAAACGCCATTTTTCGTTATTTTCCTTCTATTTTTAGAAAAACAATATGTGGTCTAAGGACATTTGAGTTGTTTTATTTTTTGGAATCCTATGATGTTTGTGGACAAGTTTGCCACTGAAAACAGATGTAACCAGTCGCACCATTTTAGTCGCTCTCCGCAAATACCTATTGATGTCTTTCTGCACTATATGTAGTCGCGTCATGTTTACACCTACGTTACATTTAACGTAGTCGTCATCTATCCCTGTCAGCACTGCTACAGCGCAATCCACTCAGAGTAATTGTGATAACTTCAGTTTTACTGACAATATTCATAACTGTTAGTGCTCAAATGAAAGGTAAGATTCCTAATTATTTGCCTTACTTATTTTGTGATTAAATTCTACCAAACTAAGAAGACATAGCTATCCAAAAGCATTGTTGTTTCTAAACATTATGACCTGATGAAGGGGTTGGCGTAGCGTATTGGTAAATCGATTGCCATGTACGCAGCGCACCTGGGTTCGAGTCCCGACCCCGCACATAGGGTTAGAAATTTTTCCCAAGAGATTTTTCTAACCCGAAGAGGCGAATGACCTTAAGGTTAAAACCTCAATAATTGAAATAAAAAAAAATTATGACCATGAAGGGGTTAAAGAGCCGAAGGGGGGGGGGGGGTGGAAGGGTTTTCGGATGTAACTAAAAACAATTATTATAGACTAAAGTGCGTTTTGTAATATGCACCTGAAAAACCTGAAGTTCTGGCTTTCCGTTTTCGAGAAAAAAATTAGAAATGTATCAGAAAACAGGATAAACATTATAGTGCACCTGTTAAAGCATTGTGTATATCCAAATTTTGTTAAACGTGACAATCACTAGTGAGGAAAAACTGATTTTCGTAGAGTTTTAGTGTCCGGTTTTCTACAAAACTTCAACATTTTCTCTTCAATTTTTAATCTAACCTATTCTCAAGACACTTGTTAGTTAAGAGTCGCTGAGATTTATGTTTCTCCATACTTTTTCAGGGAAATTTCGAGTGGAGACGCTTCAACCCCCCAGCTCCCCTCTCCCTCCACTGGTTATGTGCCTGAGTTATTCAAGCGGAGATCATAGTGTCCAACGTTGAAACATACCTATTTTTTCCTTGAGAAGCCACCCTTTTACGCTATCACATGGTCGGTGTTAAGTCAGACCGGACTAAATGACAAAATATTGATTTCGAGAAAACCGGGTTTAAAGTTTGAATTGCAGCATCCTCTGCGTTATTAAGTTGAATGTAGCTGAAGGAATTCTTTATCCAGTAGTGTCATTATCTCATTTTTTTAAGTTTTGCGACTTAGTCCGGTCTGACATAACACTGACCACATGTATGAGGAAATTTGCCCATTGCTCACTCGTTTCGTGATAGTGTTCTGAGCACTACCTACTACCTACATGATTTTTTCAAGTTTTTGCCTACACATAATTCTTAGTTCGACTTGCGTTCTCTGGCCTTATAAATCTACGAAAATTGCAACTCCACATTCACTATCTAATTTCCGAATTTACTGCTACCAACATGCGAAGTGCCGAAATTGAGTAATTCACCACAGAGGGGCAAATAAAAAAAACCCCTTCGCATGTAACGTTTACGCACACAAGCAGCTACGCAGGCAGTTAAAGTTACGTGTAACCGACCGAGCCCAGCTCAGCCAGACGTAACTGCTCAGCTACCCCACATCGATATGTTTTCATTTGTAAATAAACCATTTTTTCCTGGTTTGATTTTTGGTTTTGTTTTGATCGCGCACCACTGCATGCATTGACCCCGCTCCCTACCCTTTCGTCATTCGATTGATAGATAGCTCACGCAAAAACGTTTCTCTAACGCTGCGCTCCGATGGAGACCTGATCTATTATAGGCGAGAAACTCGGCGTGGTTTTGCGATCGCATTTTAAGCAGATGAAAGCGATAGTGTCCAAAATGGTGTAGGTAGGTCGATACCATTTCAGTCCGACGTGGGTTGTTAATATTTTACTACTACTTGTAGGTTAATGCTATGCCACAAAAAGACCCCAGCAGCAGGCCATTGATCTTCACCGTACTGCGCGCTTCATCTAAGTAGATATTATATTTATGTACTTATAGTATGATGTATCTCATCTCCAACGAAGTGGCCAGATATTTTATTTATTATGGACCGGCCGACGGTAAGATCAATTAAATTACGAATCAACACGAACTGATCGCGCAAAGCGAAAATTATGCAATCACCTGGCAAGTCGGTAGATTGAATTGAAGCATTGCGCCATCCGAGGGGAAGCTGTCCGAGCGGGGAGTGGAAAAGAAGCGAATTAATTGAACCGTAAACGGCTGAAACAGGAAATCAACTATGGATCGTCTTCTTGGGTAGTGACAAGGTTTGTTGTTTTATTGGACCAGGCGGTGCGACCACAAACCTGTTCATACTTCAATCAATCGAATGTCGAATCACTTCCATCAGTATCACTTTCCGTTTCGTGCCAGATTCAACTTCTTGGCAGAGAAAATGAAAATAAAAATCACGACAGGTTTTACGGCGCAGAAAGGTCATTTGGCTGTCGGACAGGTTGTTGGGGGAAAAAAATAAAAACATATAGTCGAAAGAAACGAAAAGTTCATCGGTGGAACGAAGTAAGATTTTGAATACATGCTTGACAAACTAGTTTCCTCTCGAGTGTGTAATTTAATTGAACCTGTGTTGAATTTGGACTGGATCAGACAAACGAAATTGCTCCCAAATTGGTGCTAGTTACTAACGAGTTGAATACCAAACATCAAATCCAATTGTTCTTTTCAATCGAATTGTCATTGTAATTTTTTATTGGACGTAAATCATTACACAAAACCTTGTTTCTACATCTGGTCTCAAAACTTGCTCTTCTCGATATACTTAATTCGTTAAGTCCAGGAGGCATTCCAGAGGCAGTACATTGATCCGACACAAACTGGTACCTGCCTTATGATAAAACCATCGATACCACCACCCCAGGGCCAATATATGATGAAATATTCTTTCCATGCGTCAGCACTCGTTTCGTACAATTAAATATTCTCCGCGCGATTCCCGCTTTTTTGCTGCTGCTGAAGGTCGAATGAACGTACCAAAATAAACCCCCGAAAATATGATTGCATTGCATCGGTTGAATTCGCAACTAGTCTACTATATTGGAAGAGTGAGCGAGTGGACCTCGTTGATGTACGAGTGGGTGTAGCGGTCCGTGTAGGCTCCACCGGCACTGCTCCTGGCTACTCCGACACGGTTCCACTGAATACTCAGTCAGTATAGATATGTGAGTGGTGGACCTACCTGCCTACCGAAAATGGACACAATTAATGAAAGTGTGTCCGATTTGGTGAACGAATTTTACTTTCGGTTGACGACTGACTGCGGCGCAAACTGAAAGCTGCATTTTTTGCGAGGTTTTCTCTTTGATTTTTAATGCGACGTGTTAAATTCGATTGCCATTGATTTGCTGGCGGTAGCGTTGTAGTTCAAATTTCTCGATGTAATTCGATTTGGTTTCAAAGTTGGGGTGTGGAGATTTTTTTTTACATACAAGCCATATAAACCAAATTATAGCCATTTTATATCTTTACTAATTATTTACTGGATTTTTTCTTCTTTCAGGTTTGTTATAGTCATGATGAGATTCACACATAATATACTCGAACATCACTAGGTAACTATTTGAACAATCAAAGGTCGAACCATGGTAACTTTCACCGCACTGAAACAATACACTCTTTTTCGTAAGCCTTTCTTGTTTATATGTCTCCACAGACCACTGCTCTAAAAGATGATAAATTTCTAATGCTCACTAAGTTCTTAGATCTTTCTCACGATCTTGAGTATTTTTTTGAAAATCGACATGTAAAAATATTTAATAAAAAATTATTGCGATAATATTCAGACAAAATAAAATACTGAATTGAGATTAAACTTTCAAATTACTTTCATCAATATATGACAGCCACTTTGATATATATGTTGGGACCAAAATGAAACACTTCAAATGACCCGTTGGCTCAAATGACCCATTCATCGTGTGTAGTCGGGAATTTGTGCCTTGCCGTGCCTTCACATCATTTCCTTGATCGGAAGATCTTGAAAGGGCTACCGCAAGACCAAAGCTTGGACGAAATAACCAACAAATTGAAAAAATTACTTGATTTTTTCCTTGTTAAGTTATTCTTATGAAGAGAAAGACTAGCGGCAACAAAACCTCAGCACGCTTTAGAATTATCCAGGAGCTTTGTTTAATTCATTTAAACTTACTGAGGTTAATAATTTGAAAGTAGTCGAAAAAGCAAGTTTTATGTACCAAGCACGAGTAAAGTGGGAACATTATAGACGTATATGCCAAGGCTTTGAGCACGGCACTAAAAGTTGTCATTTAGTTTCCAAATGTATGATCTGTGATGATAACTTGCATACAAAGGACGCTTATCCAGTGAAAGAAAGCACAGAAAGTTATAAAAATTCGCTAAAAGTCGCGGAAACTATAAACCGAATTTATGGGCTTGTCCTATTAGAAAAAAATTATAATTTTTTGTACAAAGCAACAAAAACAAGAAATAAAAAATGTACCTGTTTCTTCAGGTACACTTCACGAAAACCTGTTTAAACGCGTTAATCCGCTTCAAAATAGAAATACAACTTCTCTACCTATACAAGAATCTATTATATCCGTCACACCATTTTATGCATCAGTGGCAGGTAACACGGCTAAAAGAACTATGATTGCCACGCCTCCAATTTCGTTTGTATACAACGCTTCCTCTGTTCCAATCGATCTAGGTAGCATTGCGGAATAAAAAATGATTTTCTTGTGGCAATCAATGTTTCAATTGACGACTGGAATGCCAAATTCCACGTTTGAAGTTATTCAAACTGGGTGGGAATTCTCTAACAAAATTGCAATAAATAAATTTAATTATGACTTTAAATAATAAATTACATTTATTAAATTATATTAATAGAATGTTCGCTCATTAAAAATGTGCGAAGAAGATTTTTTCAACTTCTTGGTAGTACATAATGTGCATATAACCGTTGTGATACAAGCTTTTTAAAAATCAGATATTAAATTGAAGCGTCACTCTAATTTTATTATTCATCGATTTGATCGAATTGTTGGATTCGGCAAAGGAATCGTAATAGCGGTTAATCGCAGAATCAAACATTGCGTCTTACCGTCTCTTGACACCAAGGTGATCGAGAGCTTGGGTACCGAAGTTGAAACCGATTTGGGTATAATATTTATTGCTGCGGCGTATTTGCTTTTTCAATGCAATAGTGAGCAAACTAGTTTCTTGAAAGGAGACTTAACTTACCAGAAATCGGTCGAAATTCTTTATAGTTGCTGATTTTAAGGCAAAGCACAGATCCTGGAATAATGTCCAAAGCAATTTCAACGGTAAACTAGTTTTTATGATTGATCTGCGAATTGATCACCTTCCAGAATTTTTTCATTTTCTCAAGAAGCTGTTTCCAATCCCATTAGCTCAGTGTTTAATTATCTCAAAGCGATTTGAAAAAGAGAATAATTTTAATCATGATCATGATTTACAAAATAAATCTGACATTGATACGGCATTACAAAATTTAAGTGATTCTACAGTTGATGCTAGAAATTTATCAGTCCCAAAAACACAGATACAATTTAATACTCCTATTATTGATGACGATCTTCAACTTCCGATTTGCTTGAACAATGTTCGAAGACGTCAATATAAACGTTCTCGTTATCCTGCTATGAAGCTTATCTATCAGGATCTACAAAAAGTAATTAGGCATAGATTCACACTCTTAAGAAATGAAAATGTCGCGAAAGAGGTTGAACAAATCACGCCATATTCTAAACCTCTCTGGAAGCTTTCCAAGATTCTTAAGAACGCAATTCCAGCTTTGAAGGAATATAGAATCTTCACATGGAATACCCTGTGTGTGTTAACCATCTCCAACTGTCTGGCAGCAGTTTACAGAAAAAAATTATTTCCATGTATTTATATACCTACCTGCAAAAAAATTGATTCCAGAATTTAGGTAGGTGTTTTTACGATTACCCATTTCGTATACAGGGCAAACCGTGTTCCTAGGTAATCGTTCCATTAACCAGCCCCGCTTTAATGTAATGTTTGTATCAAATGGATTATAACATTACAATAAGACTGTAGATTCATTACATGATGTAAGAAATCGACACGTATTTAGTGTATTTAATTGAATATAATTGGTATATAAATTAGAATATGTATGCCTCTTCCGGTTAGAAATTTTTTTAGAAAAATTTCCAACCCTATGTGCGGGGTTGGGACTCGAACACAGATACGCTGCGTACAAGGCAATCGATTTACCAACTACGCTACGCACACCCCCTGAACTACATCTAATCTTCGGCAGCATATCCCTCAATTCACCTCTCGTTTGTCGCGCAACAAACCACACGCATTGGACATACTCGGTTTAATAGAAAACATGTAAACTCTGCATATTTCTGTTTCTCAGTGTGCAGAAACAAAAACATACAGAGCTGAGAGCCCGCTCATCACTCACTCCCGTCACTCACTCTCCACCACGATTTCCATGCACACCCAAGAATACAACCTCAAGCCAAAGAGAATAGGAAAAGAGACGAATAGTGTGAAGCCAAAAATACCTTATTGAGCAGACCAATCGTGCAATGTAAATAAACATTACTCATGCCTGAGTTGGAGGAGATAAGTATTGTAAATCTATCAAAAAAAAATTTGAATTTTCGTCAGAATTTAGTGCAATCGTGATTGTAAGGTGCATTCTAGAGTCTATGTATGAGTAAAAACAAGTTTTAGAATTATTTCATCTCTTTGTTTCGAAATGCACATCGTTTGATAAACAAATTCAACGATCGACAAAAGGTTTGTTTTCAAAATATAATAGGAGTCATTTAAAGTGCTGCCTTTGGAAACGGTTACCAAATTCTAGTGTTGAAATCATCGTAAAGGGAGTGTTGCCGTTTTGACTGATTTTCACTCTGCGTCTCTTTCACTATTCTCTTTGCCTCAAGCAAGTACTCACGAGTGAACAGACCGAAAACGTGCAACGCACAAATTCCATAGCAGAAACAACGAAAGACAGGCAGAAAAAAACATGCCGGCTATGAAGCTCTCCGTATAGTATACATACGCTATTTTCAGTGGGTTGGTCCGTCTCACTTTCGTAACTTTCCCGAGCAAAGTTGAACATCAAAATTACAACACGTAGAAATCATATTTTGATAATAGCATCAAATTTAAATCTTATTTTGCTATCAGTTTTAGATTTTTAAAATATGACATCAATTTTGATCTTATTTTGCAATCCTTGTTTCTAAGAAGAATTTTCTTTGTTTATATTTCTTTGGTGTAACATCAAAGTGAATTCATATTTTGTTATCAAAAAAAAATTAACGTCTCAATGAGCTATCAATTTACTCTCACTGATAGTAGAATTAGTTTTCTGTTTGATGTCATGGGACAATTATGGTGCTATCAATTTCGATCTTTTAAGCGTTAAAAGGACCAAAACGACAACAACCTGAGTAATCATTTGCCGAACATCACAACATTATGTTTAGTTTTCAATTTGTTGTCAGACTCTGCTTGGGTTTCTATTCCTGTTAAAAACCAAAAAGGCGGGAGGAAAACATTTTGCATTGCAAAAACCGGTTGAGGTTAGGTATTTCGTGAGGAAAACAAACCAAAATGCAGCCCGGAGGGCGGAGACAATTCGACAGCTTCCATATATTGAACTCATAAGCAAATTTTGTGATGTCATGGCGGCTCGAATGAACCAAAATTTGAAAAAGGCGCTTCCCATTTATTATTTTCCATATCCGTAAAAAATACAACATTTAAGTATTTCTATCATCAAATTTATTTCACTGTTCAAATTAGAAGCTGTTCTCATTCCGCTATGCCTAAACAGAAACATAGATTCCATTTTGAATTTAAAGAATCCAGAATAAAATAAATTCGATTTTCGGAAATACAAGAAAATGACTTTCAGAATCAAGCCACTACCACTTATACTGGAATTTCCAAAAATCTTCCGATTGAATCAACATTTCCCCAGGCATGAAATCCTCTGGTAGATGCCATTCCGTTAGGTTTCTATCAGACTGGAGTAAAATCCCAGAATAATTCTGAAGGGAGCCGTACCAAAACCATCGCAATATCAGCCGGACAAAATCATTGCCAAAGTCGAACAAAACTCTGGCAGGAGTAGAACAAAATTGTGCATTCCCGGCAGCATTCTTGCTGAAAGCGAGCACTACCGGTTTACTGCCAGAATTCTGATAAAAGTACACAAATTCTATTCAAATCGAATTTTGATAAATAATCAGAAAATCCTACATATTGTTTATTTTCAAAATCAAAATACTAGAATTCTTGACGATCTTAATGAACTTGAAACAAGATGTCGCAGGTTCACGAATTGTTAAACTTGGCGATTTACTTTCATTGGCCAAAATGTTTTTCATTTATATTTCTCGTGAAAAAAGCACCAATGATTTACCGACTACAAACTTCACACAACAAGAAAACCAAAACATTTTTTAGGAAGCAAGCGAGCCGGTTGCTAAAAATAACGACTTCCAGCTAAATTTATAATAAGATCTATGTAACCTTGCCGCCGGTTCCAGTTAGGGATAAATTTATTATCTAATAATAATTTTATTTATCCACATTTTGGAATACGCTTTTTCTAAATGTTGTTCTAGCCGCAATGACGACGTTCATAACAAACGAAACACGCTTTTCTCTTGAAACTTTTTTGTTCGTTGTTGATGGTACTCGTATAGAGAAGGCAAACTAGCGCCACCATCAAATCGGTGGTACATATATGAAACAAGCACTACCTGTCAAGTTGTCCCTGGGTTGCCAAAATCCTTTGGCGATACATTGCATCTGTGGTTGTAAATTAGCTGTCAGAAATCTTAATAGCTTGATTATTCTCACCTTCGTTTTCGGTAACATCATCCGTACAGAAGTGCTGAGTGCAGGGCGCGCAGGTGTATTCGTTCGCCCGGCTTGTTTTCGATCCTGATTTCTGCAGTGAAGAAAAACCTCCGAGAAGCGATTTTTCGTGTCGTCACACTCCAGGAATCTTTTCCCTCCGCCGTATTCCATAATGTCCCACTATCCGACGATTCTTTGGACACTTTTCCAACGAATAAACGGCCAAAACACGTCCCGAAATGACAGCAATTTGGGGATTTCACTTCACACACGACCAACCTAGAGCAGGAGCGGATCCAGAAAAAAAACTTTTGGAGGGGGTCCAAAATTTCGACTTTAAAATGTTCATTGTACAATACGTAATATGTAATACCCTCATTTAATTAAACTCAGTTTTGGTAATCGAATCTGGTTTGCAAAGATTTTGAACTTAGAATGAATTTAAAAAAGAAACTTTTTTAAAAATTCTCAAGATGTTAAAAATTTGCAGGGGGTCCGGACCCCCAAGACCCTCCCCCTGGATCCGCCACTGATCTAGAGTCTGTGGTATTATACACAGTCTATAGAGAACAGTTGCGCAAAGAGTGAAGTCGAAAAAAGTCTACCTATCGAGCACAATTGGAATCCATCTCTGATACCTCTGCAGCAAAGCTGGATTCTAACCGACTACATACGGGGAACGTGCCATTTAAGCCAATATATTCTGATTCCTTGCGCACCTTTATGCTAAGGCATTGGTATTATAGAGTCACGTACTGAGGAATGCGCAACACTGCCTAAAATGATGTCCTCATCATTGTTCCTGGCACCCACAGTTTTTGCTGTAACTTTGAGTGACTTCAACCCTGAGTGCATATAAGGAGAGTGACTACACTGTCAAAATTGGAACAATGATTATTTGTCAGTGTCATTCCAAACGAGACAAATCCATGTATTTTGAGAGGTCATTTGTTCGTTTGGAATATTACTGACAGATAATCATGACAGTTGTCTTACACTCTTACACTCTCCTTACATACACTCTGCTTCAACCTAGTTACACAGGGGAGTGATTTGAAAACCTACTGTTTCGTGGCTTATAGCACTTTTTTCATAATACTATTCCATGTAATTTATTTTACATTGTTACAAAAAAGTATAATAAACTGAATACAATATTTTTCTCGACACTAATACTTTTCTTGCATGTTCTCCGTAAGAAGAATGTTTGTTTACTTTGCACGATAGGTAGCCTGATATCTGACTCTACGATAGGTAGATGTGGCTTCACTTCATACTTCACAACGCCTTTGGACCAACCGACTCACTTGATCAGACAGAGCTCCATGCATATTTCGTCCAATGTGTTAGAATCTTCACATGGAATACCCTGTGGGGAAAACATGGTTTCTGTTCCAAAGACAAGTAACCTTCAGTCTGTATGCGCATGGTAGTGCTTCTTGTTTAAGATGTATGTGTAATGGTCTGATATTTAGAAGGGCCTCAATGGCAGCAGTTGGAGTTGTCGTGAAAGGACCATTCAACGCTACAAAAGCCAGTTGGGATAGCTTTGACTAGACCGCCATCACCTCTTCCCACTGCCGCCACACAAGGCATCCGTATGACAGTATTGGACGTACAATTGTCGTAAAAATTCTATAGATTTATTTGGGTTTGAGACCACAAAAGTCTTTTTATACTACCCGAAGGCCATGCACGCTTTCTTGACTGAACAATGTGAGCGGACCAGTCCAGTTTGAAATCCAATATAACTCCAACGTACTCAACTTGATCCGCACACCGTGGCTCAGAGCCATAGAACTGCAAGGGACGGGCCCCTGTTGTTATTCACTTCTTCGTGAAAAGAACCATTGATGTTTTGTTTGGATAAACTGATAATTGAAAGTAAAGCGTAAAATAGATTTCTTCTCATTTCAAACTATGGTTTCCAAGTGTATTTTGGCTCACTCACTAGCCCCGACAAGTATTGTTAAAATTGTTTCCACAGAAAAACTATTTTTAATAAATTAAAAATAAATAAACAATTAATTTCTTTCTGAATTCTGAAAATCACTAACCTATGTTTAACGTTAAATGATTCGAAACAAGGTACTTTGTTGTATATGATCGTAGGATTAATTAAATTAGAAATGCGCATCACTGTGAAATTTGAATTGGTCTGGTTCTATATTTCAAAGTGTTATTTCTATTTACGATTTCTTGTTTATTTCCTCGGGGTTATAAGGCCATTAGAAGCAATCGTTCTAAAACGAACACAGAAAAAATCCTCCCAACCTAGAGCGGTCATCTAACGGAAATGAAATGCCTCATTTGTTTCGCACATATCTCGATTGAATCTTCAAGTTGGACCGCGCCGTCGTAGAAATACCGTTTAGCACTATCTACACATGAAAATGTACCCATCAAATGCCAAAAGCATATAGAGTGCTCTTTCGTTTGTCGGTTCTAACCGTTTTTTTTCACTACCGTCCCTCGTCCACACCACAGTACACAGTACACAATGAACTTGAGATACTCTTGACCGACCGATGACGACTTTCGCGGCATCTGAGCCTGCACTGTTCTCGCCATTCTCACGGTAATGACTGCGAAAGGCCCCCGCACGAAAATGTGAGGCGGGGCGACGCTATGAACAGTAAACTTTAACGAAACATAGAAAACAGCAAAAACACCAAACTGTTCTTGAACCTTCAGTTCGTTCCAGATGATTTGAGGAATGCCATGCCTTTCTCTTGGCAATTTCGCACAAAAGAACTATTAGTACGGTGTGAAGTGTGACGAAGCTAAAAAATTGCGTGCATAGATATGTATAGGGGAATTGAAAAACCTCAATTTGCATGTTAGGAGCAGCATATCTAATGGTCTTAACTGATTCAAACTATTCTCAATGGTATCCGTTCACCGTTTCACTGATTACTCGGTAGCTACAAATTTGGTAAAGTTCTACCTATGGGCTATGATTCATATTCCGTTGAACAAAACTAAAGATTGCAGGATTTGAGAATCTACCATTCTCAATATATTCACAGTGAATTGATTGTTGGGGTATTTCGAACACATACAGTTCATCCCAATCCATTCCTGGCAATGAATTATTAACGTTGTAGTTCTCTCAACAATTATTTTGACAAGGGAAACACTATAGACAATCCCCTTATACTAAACCGCGACGGTTCCTCGAAAAACCGGTCTCTCAGAACAGCCGTGAGTCGTGTGTTACGGTTGAGCTGCTAAGTGTAAGGGTAAATAATAAACCACATATAATAAAATTTAATGTTTAACATACCCTCATTCGTTCTCGGCCTGTTGTTCACATGCCACTCTCGACATTGGCACGCTTCTACCACAACGGCGGCGGCGGTGCCTGGTGCCGCTCCGCACCAGTGTCGTTCCATGCGCCACCGGTCTGCCCGATATGATCTAAGGTTATGCATCATTACAAACGGAGTGCGAGTTGTTTGTGCTTGCGCTTCTCGTAAACGGCTGAAACTCACCAACATAATACAGCGAAGAATTTTTCATCGCATACAAGAGCAGCCTTTTAAATGATGATGATGGTCACACTTTGGACGGCTCTTTATGCTGCTCATTGCTGGACTTGCAGTGGCCTTAGCAGTGATGCGAGGTAACACTTTTCTTTGTTTTCTGGCAGACTTGAGAAAAATCGGCACTTTGTTTACAATTATTTGACCACGTCCTCTGGTACAGTCTGTTGTCTGTTAACAGTACACAAAAAACCTGTTTTAATCCACCTAGCGGTGCGATTGTGCCTTTCTCATTTATCCAAACTATGATTTAATGCCTGGTAACGTTCAATATAAGATTGTGGAAATGTCCATTATATTGTTATCACACTTGATAAGCATATATAAGTGCACGACTGTCACGAACCTGATAAGTAACATGTCGACACTGACATACTTGAAACAAACAAAAATATAATATTTATAAAGCTTAATCAGCGTGAGTTCAATGTTGTCTTCATGTTAACTTCATGGCGGAGAAGGGAAGGGATATAATTAGTGGGAAGGGGAGGATGCGCCGGGAATCATCTAGCGTATTTTAGGATACGGGATGGATGAAGGGAATGCATAAGGGAGGTTGGCCTGAGAGTGGTGGTGGTGAAAGAAGGACGGGGGGGGGGAGGGGTTGCAGGTAGGAAGTGGAGGAGTAGATGAAGGGTTCAACACCGAACTTCAACTATACCTTCCATTTGAGACTAGGTTAGTGAAAATTGGTTCAGTCATCACCGAAGTGGCTTAAGATTAGAAATATCCCCGGAGTCCGGGGCTTCCGGAATTTTCGATAGTGGACAATATATTCCAATAATCTTTGATTCGCCATCAGTGATCTAGACATGCGAATCGAAGTAACTTGATGTTAATTTCAATAGATTTTAAACCTATGAGGTATTACGATTGTATCGGTTCATATGCAAAATTACTATGTGACCACAATAACCAACCTGTGACTCCGGAACCAAAAGTCAGAACTGAATGAAATTCAATAGCAGTCATTGAAAGTATTATATCTTTCATTTGAATTCAAGTTTGTAAAAATCGGTTAAGAGTTTGCAAAAAAAATTTGTGTGACATTAGCTCGGGAACTTGGCGAGTTCCCCGGGAGCATCAAGATCTGTCATAGGTGACCAATGTGGTCAAAACTACTTTGATTGGTCATTAGTGATCTAGACCCGCAAATCCAAGTAATGTTGAACGTATCTGAATATGTATTACATCATTCGGACATCATTTGATTACCAGTTTATATGGAAATTTTCTGTGTGACCGCACTCTGAAATCCGTAACTCCGGAACCGAAAGTCCGATCAACTAAAAATTTAATAGTTTCTTTAAGGACCATTATACCGTTCGTTTGAAAACTAAGTTTGTGTAAATCGGCTCAGCCAGAACATTTAATATTAAATTCCATTTCTGCCATAAAAAATATCATATTTTGCAGTATTTTTTTATTCCGATTATAAAGGTGTTAACGATAGGGTTATAAGCCTCGTTTTTCGGGATAGAAAATTCTCTAACCCTATGGGCGGGGTTAGGAGGCGAACCCAGGTAAACTGTGTGCAAAGCAATCGATTTACTAACTACGCTACGTCTGCCCCTTACTTCATAAGATACAAAATAAAAAAATGGGTAGTACGATATTTTTTTATAACTCGCAATATTTACTAAAAATAGTTTATTTTTAGTAAAAAGTTAAAATAACATTATAACGAAGGAAGCTAAAGGTTCAGTATATTGAGAAAAGTTGTTTTCCTTCAAAATATCTGAAAGTATTTCTAAAGTCATCTGAACGAAAAATCAATGCAGTAAAAGTTATAAAAATAAAACCATTTTTAAATTATTCGTAGATTATTCTCTCTCTCATTCTCTCTCTCATACACACACACAATTTTCTATTACACATATACAAGATCGTGCGCACATCCAAAGCTGATGAGAATATTTATTAGATGACACAAAAAACAAACGAGCTAGTACACGTAACATAAAACGCCTACGCGTTGAACTTAACGCGCAAGATAACATTCAAACGCTAAAGCGTTTCGCGATATTACAAACCCGGTCACATACGTCCATGATCTCGCAATCATAAAGAACGTCCCGTCGATTGAGCGAACGTGTTAGCACATACTAATTAGTTGCCCACGCCCCCACATCTAAACCGTGCACTCAAAATTGAACATCAGAATCATGGCCTCCTGAACAATTGACTTTAAGCCTATATATGTATGTAATCCGGTCAAAAGAGAACGGAAGAATTGTTTTGCTTTAAGGAAGGCAACATACGTTTTTCCAGACACTCCTGCACTTAACTTTCCTGGTTGATGGCCCTGGTTACGATGTAACTGTCGCTCTTTAAGCCACAGGAACAGATGGCCTGTCACACGTGATATTTGTTTTAAGCTCTAAAAATTGTACTACAAAATTCTTATCCATTAAACAAACATTTATGCATAAAAAAGGAATCGATAAAGTACGAGAAAAATTAAATACGGTCGATTGAGAAAATAAATTGAGTACTTTTTCGGCAATTGTGATCACAGAAAACAATTTTTAGTAAAACGACGTTTCGAGATAATCGAGTTTAAAATTTCAAATTACCACTGCTCTTGGTAGACGAAGCGCGCTTGGAAGCGCTGAAACTTTCGATCCATTTCTCGGATCCCTATAAAAATTTGGGAAAACATTATCAAGGATAATAAAAAAATCGATATTATGAAAAATGAAAAGTTATGTAGCCCCTTAATAAAAATATTCCTAGCTGCCAAATTAGACAATATCTTCTCACGAACTGAGTTTTTATTATTGGATTCTGAGATGATTATGACTTTCATTGGTTTAGTTTTCGATAAAATTACACTGAAGAAAAAAATTCAGTTTGGACAAAGAAAAGTTTTTTTCAAATAACTTTTTTTCTTTCAAAGTGCCCAACTTGATTTTTGATGGTAGGTAGGGAACATAATTACCTATCTTGGAATAAAATTTCATCCAAATCAAAAATGGGGTTTTTCTAAATCGACTTAAAATTTTTAAAATCGATTTTTTTCAGGGTAGAAATCAATAAAGAAATTTTTCAATATTTTTATTAAAAAAATTGACTGATTTTGTGTAAATCACTCCTACAACATTTTTTTGTAGGATTTGTCATTTTTAGACTACAGCCATTTGAAAAAATTGGTAAAAAAAGTTTGACTCTTTTCAAAAGATAGTCTAGATCATTTTTGGAAAAACAAAGTATGCAAAGTGGCTGTTTGTGATAAAGTCTTCATGTACAGAAAGTTTCATTAAAATCTGAGAGGGTGCTGCCAACTGTGAATACGATTTGGCGCGAAATTCGTCACCTGCAATCAAACTTCGTCAGCATCTTCATGTACAGCTTCCGTGGTTGCTCTCTAACCGACTTGTTTTGTTTATCGTTGCGATTTGGAGTTACGCCCTTCTTGTAAGTCGACAGGCCGGCTTGTTTTTTAGCTCACTACACAGTTGTACACGGAAAAAATCCGTTTAAAAATTCAAGAAAAGAAGATCACGATTTCGTGAACTGAATAGTTTACGAAAATCGTGAACAAGTTCCTGAAATTATGAATAGCAGACAACGTACTCATGAAACTATTTGTGTTTCCAAAAAACTAGCTCGAACCATGTTTAGTTGTTGTTATGATCCTTGTTCATAATTTGACCATACACAGAGCGATGTTCATGATTGCAGGAGCTTATTCGCGATTTCAGGGATTTTTCATCATGTAACCGTGATAGTTTATTAATGGGTTTACTATCGGATTTTTCTGTCAGAGTAGTGTGATATATTGCAGGACTTCAGATTTTCGTAATTTCTATTCACGTTATCGTGATATTGTAGTCACGAGTAGTGATTTTTGTTCATGAGTTCAAGATGTTTGTTACGATTTTTGATGGTTAAATCACGAGTAGTGTAATTTATATTCATGATTTCAGGATCTTAATCACAATTTGGGAAAGTTCTTTTCACGTTATCGTGATATTTTAGTCACGAGTAGAGTGATTCATGTTCTTGATTTTAGGATCCTGATCAGGATTTCCGTAATTTATTTGCACATTATCTTGATAAAGGGTGTCCCACATCAAATTGCAACACGGAAAAAAACGCTGTAGAATGTTACCTAGTTTACCGATCCTTTTCAAACTTTCAGATAACAAAATATAACCAATTAGTAAGCTTTTGGCATGTTGATTTCTGGCTGTAGCTTTTTCTGTACGGAAACACACTTTTTCTTCATGTCTACCTCAGATTTGACCTCCTTCGGATGTCTCCGTAGTGCCTGCTTCATAATTGCCCAGTTTTTTCGACGGCCTTAGTTCCGGTGCGTTGGGGGTTTTTGATGGCCTTGGGTCCGATGGTAACCCAGTTGGCTTCGTACCACTCCAGAAATTTTTTGAATAGTGGCACGAAGCTAGATCTGGCCAGAAGATCGTAGGGCCCTCGTGTTGCTTCAACGAGGAAGTAGGCGCTTCTGTAGACACTACTTGAGGTTGATCTCCCCGTTTACAGTCCCGGTAGTCGCGAACGGTGCACTTCGTTTACCGCATGAGCAGATCGCTTGCCAAATCATGTTTTAATTGGAAACCTTTGAAAGTTTCTGCTACCTCAATTCCTCTGGAACATCAAACTTGATC
The DNA here is from genome assembly GCF_030247195.1 of Topomyia yanbarensis. Lineage (NCBI taxonomy): Eukaryota > Metazoa > Arthropoda > Insecta > Diptera > Culicidae > Topomyia > Topomyia yanbarensis. The sequence goes on along the minus strand of NC_080671.1, from coordinate 393,610,542 downwards.
TGGGTAGTGAAGAACAGTAGTCCCGGAAGTCCGCCTTGACGTAAGTCTCATCATACATGATGAGACAATGAGGTTTCGTTAGCATCTAGGTGTACAGTTTAGCCCGTGACTTTCCCACCGTATTTTGCCATTCGTCACGATTTGAAGCCTTCTGAAATTTGTACGTATGCAGTCCCTCTTGGTCCTTGGCTCTCTGAACGAATAACTTGGACAGATTCAACTTTTTGACCACATCCCTGATCGAAGCATTGGGATTTCGCTTTTACTACACATTTGCGATCCTTATCACTAATAGAACATCCATTCTAACCGCATTTCTTCTTCCGTTCGATGCTCAAAGTTTGGTTTAATCACACGATTCACCGTTGACTGCACGATTTCGAGTTGTTTTCCGATGTCCCTATGAGCGAATTGGAGATTTTCATAGGGACGCGATTTTTTTTTCAATTTTTTCAGAAACTGACAGCGACTAAAATACAGTGTAAATAATACACTCGAAACTACTTCTACCCAATTTGAAAAAGAAAATACCCAATGGGTTATTTTATACAGCGTTTTTTTCTGTGATGAAATTCGATGTAGTACACCCTTTAACCCATTATAACCCAAGGGTTTCAAAAAGTGAGCCAAATGCAGTCATATCCTCAATTCCATCAAAAAATGTATCGAAGATTATGGGAAAAACAAAATCACCGCTTAAAATGGTTTTGAGATTGAATATATCTCATGCAAAAAATTTCGTACGCTTAAATAAAAACAACAAATTTTAAGTTGTTTCGCATATTTCTTCGGATTTTTAGATGGACAACACTTCTTTTACACCTGTGACAACGTTTTGTCACATAATGGAATTATTAGCACTAATCCTAACAATAAAATTCAATTAAATGTTTTGCTTACTTTTCCGCCGCCATTTGCCTCAACAATACACGGTTCAACAATGTAAATAAAATGACAAAAATGGGCAGCTGTCTTACTTCACAATGAAGCATGTGGTGTAATGATCCTATTAGTGCCAATAATAAAGCAGTTAGATGTCAAAATTCCACAGTATATACGCGTTAAACGATGGATAGTCCTGCGTATGAAATTTCATACGCTAGGATATAAGGGTTAAGGTATGATTCAAAGGGCATGATCGGGACTTTGCGTGATGTCTACGCTCATGTTCAATCATTATACTTTAGAAGCGCGGCAGTGATGCTATGTGGCTCGCAGAGAGTAATAATCGTGCTTGCGGAGAGGATTACCTCTACATTGAGCATGTTGTTTGGTCATGCACTGAATATCGTTATGCCAGATCCCAATTAGTATATTATTTACAAGTCCGAGGAAGACCAATGTATGTTATTTACAAGTCCGAGGAAGACCAATCCATGTTCATATACATTTTTTAGAAACAATATTTATCAAAATTAAATTATACTTCTCATCCTATGCTCTCATCCCAAGTTACGCATAAACAAAATGTTTTTCTAAAATTTCTGTTTTGTATTAAATTCAGTGAATAACAGAAAAGAATGTTAATGAATATATTCAAACACATAAGATCACAATGAAATCAAAGAAGCTAGGAATAAAAAAGTGAAGATTAAAAAGATGATAATTATTGTTGCGTTAGTTTTAGACAAATTACTATTTTGATAACCTTAGGATATTTTTGTAAAAAAAAACTCCAGCGTAAAAAGTTTTCGCAATTGCCGTGTCAAATTAACGCAATGGAAAAAAGAACTTAAATCAAAACAAAACAAAACTTATCCTGATTTTTGCTGGTTGTTTAACACAGCAAAAATCGGGATAAAATTTTTATTTAAACATCAACACGCGGGTTATCAATATCAGTCGCTGTCGACTCAATTGATAATTCAGCGGTATGAATCATCGCAAAATTTTTCCACCCTTTCAATTTCACACATTCTGGACATTTGCACGTTCACTCACTTTAAATCTGAGAAGCTCTAAACAGAAACACCACCTTCAACTTACGAAGCACCACGCCAAGTTTCCAATACCCTATAATCGGCAGGCGATGGTGCAATGGCGTGAAACACTTCCTGTATCCATTCCGTGGTTTAGCCAAAATGAAAAAAAAAAATTAACTACAATAACCACCGAATCCGGTCAACGTTAGCAGCCAAACGAGCGTGAAGCGCAAACCTTCAAAATATTGCTTCGCTCAAGCGTGACACTGTCGGACCGAAAGAAGAAAAAAAACGTGTTTAATCCACCTAACAGTGTGATGAGACATTTCTTATAACTCTTATCACTCTCTTCGGATATTATATAGTTTGAGAGCATTTAGAACTTGATGCTTCGCGATGTTTTTGATAACACATACTACATGGGATAGTGGCAGGACTCAGAGAATCGCTCAAATCAGCATAGGACAACATTAGTGCTAGAAATCTCAAACCAAATCAATGGGAAAGCGAAAAAATGGCCCATAAAATAGACATACCAACGAATTATTGTTAATGCTCTGTTAATAAAATATCTATATTGTGGTGGGAAAACTGAATTTTCCTAAAGGGGTTATATATTGTACTGAAACAAAAAAACGATTTTTTTTTAATCGATTTGAAGTTTATATTTTACTCAAATTTCCAACGCGACTGAGAACTAAGAAATCAACGCTTTTTCTTGAAAAGGGCGATACTAGCAGTGATACTATTCAAAGAAAATCAACAGTGAATATTTCCAGACTTGGTTTTATTTCCTATTTAAGAACTATTGTGTTTTTTGACATCCTAGCTTGCATGATTCAGTGATCGAAACCCAAAACTTCATAAAGTATTTGAAATTATTAAATTAAAATTTGTTTTTGCTATTGAAATTGACAAAATGATAATATCGCCCCTTTGGCGATTGTTTACTTTTTCGGTCCCACCTATCAGCATTGAAGTATCGCCCTTACGTTTTTTACAATAACTACCGTTCTGCACCACCGATTTCGTGCGTGTTTTTTCAATAGCGATCATTGTTACTATTTACAGCTGGTATCAGCTTGATAATCCTAAAAAAAATACGAAAATAACAGTATCGCCTCTAAACTGCTAGCAAAAAAGTATCGCCCTGTTTGTTTGCATGGAGCGTGGAGGGCGAAACTTTAAATAAACAAACAAAAATACAGTTTCGCCCGTTGTATTTTTTGCTGTAGTTTAAGGTTCAAGTTACCTTTTTTAAGCATGTGTTAGAATTGCACGCTTGGTAGTGTGCGTAGGAAAATTTGTGTTCAGCTTTGCCACCGGATTATCCATTTAAACCATTTTAAAACTCTAAAAGAAGAATATCAGTCGATTTATTAGATCATCACGATTCAATTCATGCAAAATACCTGCTGGAAAAACCATCGGCTTAGCTAAATGGTGCTTTTGAAAAAGTGGCTGTGGTTTTTTCATTGCGCAGTTGTGTTGCGTACCCCAGCTCGGTGTGGTAGTGTGATAAAAAATCACAGCCACTTTTTCAAAAGCACCATCCAGCTAAGCCGATGGTTTTTCCAGCAGATATTTTGCATGAATTGAATCGTGATGATCTAATAAATCGACTGATATTCTTCTTTTAGAGTTTTGAAAAGGTTTAAATGGATAATCTGGTGGCAAAGCTGAACACAATTTTTCTTACGCATACTACCAAGCCTTGAGGTAACTTGAGCCTTAAGAAAGCAATATCGCAGAATCAAAATTTTTAGGTTAATTTGTTGCGTTTCAAAGCCCTTATTCGCATGTAAGAAAAAAGCCCTATGTTTACATTTGTAAGTATCGCCCTTTTCACAAAAAAGCGTTGAAATGAAATCGCAGCTCCTGATATCACGCTATCTCTGAAGTACATGCGTGCATAGTTTCAAATTTTACTTCGACATCGACTTTTTCTAAAGGTGACTTCCCAGTAGTATTCTTGATTTGAATTATTATCGTTAATGCTAATGCCAAAGAACAAATAAAAACCTCACGAAAACGAACCGTTTGGGAAAATCATCATCATTACTGGAACTTTCATTTTCACGAATCTTTTCGATAACCTTCCGTCACTTGCGTTAATGCACTGGGTGCACAGTAGGGTGACAGGCAAAAAATGACCCCTATCGGCCCACCTCTGCGTCGATTCCTAGTCCCACCAGGAGTACTTGCACCAAATTTGAAGCAAATCGGACAAGTCTAACTACCGGACCAACGGGCCTGAAATTTGTATGGGAATTTTCAACAATTTACATGGAGAAAACCCACCAGCACGCATTTTCGCCGCTAGGTGGCACTGTATGCATCGTATTATCACTGTAAGTGAAAATAAGAAGGATAATTGAATTGTCTACAACTTCGTCGAAGACTGCATATTAATCCGACTTTGTTAAAAGAAGTTATTAAACTTTTAACGAAGTGATGTCTGAGTCAGTTTTGCATGGGGCCTCATAGTGCATGATTGTGTATCAGTACTCGATTCACACGAACTAAACATTTTTGTGAAATAATCGTTAGGTTTAGCTCAATGGTATGTTCAGAAGAACTATAGTAAATAATACAAGTCATGCTTTGATTAGAAAATTTTAGTTCCACCTGTTACCGCATAGAGGGCGCCAACACTAACTTTTCAACGGAGAGAGATAGGAATTTGGTGTCTTCTACAAAGTTATAGAACAAGCATTTTTCAGTATTTCTTCTGAACATCTTGATACTCTATCTCTCTTCTATGAAAAGTTAGTAGTGGCGCCCTCTATGCGGTCACAGGTGGAACTAAAATTTTCTAACCAAAACATAACTCGTATTATTTATTATAATTCTTGTAAACATACTATTCGGCTAAATCTAACCATTATTTCACAAAAATATATAGTTTGCGGGATCGAGTACTGATACACAACCATGCACTGCTAGGCCCAATGCAAAACTGACTCACACATCACTTCGTTAAAAGTTTAATAACTTCTTTTAACAAAGTCGGATTAACTTGCAGTCTTCGACGAAGTTGTATACAATTCAATTATCCTTCTTATTTTCACTTACAGTGATAATACGATGCATACAGTGCCACCTAGCGGCGAAAATACGAGCTAGTGAGTTTTCTCCATGTAAATTGTTGAAAAATCCAATATAAACTTCAGGCACGTTGGTCCGGTAGTTAGACTTGTCCGATTTGCTTCAAATTTGGTACAAGTACTGCTGGTGGGACTAGGAATCGACTCAGGGGTGGGCCGATTGAGTTTTCAAAAATTCATGATTTTTCTAGGCAGTCTAGTGCACAGTGCTCTAAAAATCTAGCGAAATCGTCTTAGGGCACCAGCGGGTCTGTAAAGAATACTAAAAATTAATTTCTATTCCATAATTTTCAGTTCAGCAATTCGAGAGTTCGTGCTCACTGCAAACCATGAAAAATAGACTACGTTGTGAAGCGATGATCACTATTTATTAAAAAATCACGGTTAAATAAAAAATAAAACTATTAAAAAATTTCAAATAGTTTATAATTTTCACAAACCTATTAGGAAAAATTGTGTAATAAGCTTTCGTAATATTGTGTAGGAAAAAAGCTGAAAATTTGAAAAGAAATCTGAGGATTATGATTGATTACAGAACTCTGGAATTTTCTATTGGAATGTTTTCAGGCATGAATTTGATATTGATGCTATTAGACAACTGTGAAATCAAGACCAATAGATCAGTTACATATCAGGACCCCATTCCGACAATTTATCAAAAGTCCTCATGATGCTTACAACAACAGGTTATCAATCTACGGATCAGACAATGTTATTGTAATATTGAATGAAATCAGTTTGCATCAATAAATTTTCTCCAATCTCCAGTAAACTCCAATCCAATATTTTGTTTTGTGTGGTGGGGGGGGGGCTGTATGGTGTTAAAACCTTCTCTTGGCTACGCCGTTGCTTGGAGTTATTTATTTCGCTTTTCATTTTCCGTAAGGTTTCAGATCGATCCGATGGTCATAAGTTAGAAAAATTGCAGTCAGAAGGTTCGCACAAATGAACATTTTTGCACTGATAAGTTATCAAGTTCCTTCCAGACAACTTGGAAGTGTTCGGTGATTATTTCTAGCGGTTGTAGATAGAAAAATGAAATACAAAATTCGATTTATCGAAATAATGTTTGGCTTATTTCAATGGATTATTACTATATTGAACAATAAATGGGCGACAAAGAGTAATCCACAAACAACAAGCCATAACTTTTAAAGTATTCAAAATAGATATTTGAAGTCTTCAGTAAAGTTATTCGCAAAAGTAAGAGCTACAAATTTGCTGAAGGCATCATTTCGTTATAATCACTTCCAAGAAAATTTGTGAAAATATCTCGCTCATAGGGGGATTAATCAGCAAAAGCACAATACCAAAAGAAAGAGAATATTACCTCCATTAAATTCTCCGAAGATACTATTGACCTAAAATAAGCCGTTTTGGCGTTAATAATAGATTACATGTTTTTGGTCATATTTCTGGCAATGGGAAATGATAGAAATCTTTCTTCCGCATTTAATGTTAAATATCTCTTTTGATAATAGTCCGATTTCAACAATCTATAGCTTGTTCGAAAGGTATTCGTTGAAGCTGTCTAAAAACATATAAATTGTCAATCTATATTGTCAATTCCGGCAGATAATTTAAAAAAACTGCAAAAAACGCCATTTTTACGCATTCAAACATTCATATCTTAAAAACTAAACATCAGAATCAAAAACAAATTAATAGCGTTCATACTGTTTTTTAGTTCTTTCATTTAAAATTGGTTTGGATAAGATCGGTTCAGCCATTGCTGAGAAACACGAATGAGAATTTTTCCGTTACATACACACACACACACAGACACACACACACAGACATTGTCCCAAATCGTCGAGCTGAGTCGATTGGTATATAAGACTCGGCCCTCCAGGCCTCGGAAAAAATCTTGAAAGTTTGAGCGAATTCTATACATTTCTTTTATAAGAAATGTAAAAAATACAACCCTCAAGGTGCTCCTCGTCGATTGTCGTGACGTGACAGCCAAATAAATGCGCAGAACGTTATCGAAGCTTTCGAAAATGAATTTTTGGAACTGCGAGTGTGTGACCTTGAACAAACGATTTGGTGATCGGCATTTCGCATTAATACATAAATTTGTCGTAAAATTTTGTCGACCAGAACGGTCGAACCTCACCTCACGGGCACACGATGAGCGATGAGATAATAGGCACGCATACAAACGTGTACCTTTATTGATCGTCGCACGTCGTTGATCAGGGTGATCTGGAAGGCGCACCTTTTGCTTCATACATTGACAACCTAGTATCTGAACGGTGCGCGGAATAAGCCAGCATCTACCAGCAAACCTATGGATCTCACCGGTGTCTCTTTAGGTCTTGCGACGAAGTAATTTACCGCATTCCTTACGCTAACACAGAGAAACACTAACCGGCTTGCGTGTTAATGGTAATGATGATGGTGATGGCGATGGTTTAGTTGATGAAGATGACGACGAGCGGAAAATAACTTTTAGAAGAAGTGGAGAATCAGTTGGTGTAGATAAGTCGTGATCAGCTCATTAACATGCCGGCGACCAATTGTCCAACGAGCCTGCAGTGATAGGTTTTGATGAAGTGTTGACTGGGTTATGATTTTGCGATACAGTTCTTTACAGAAGGAATTGGACATATTTATACATATAAATATTTATGTATGGTCGTTTTAAAACAAGATTGCGAAAACCATCTCAAAATTTTCGCAATAACATATTGAAGTTTTGAGACAACTTTCACAGAGTTTCAAAAAACAAATTGTTCGCATACGAAGAAGAATCCAGCGCCTTCTAGTTGTCATCGTCACCAAAATTCGCCAATCATCGACATTTCATCGACATCTTTACCAATGCCCAAAATTAGACCAGAGAGAAGGGTTTCCGGGACAACATGTTTCCGACTGAGCCACTATAAAAGGAGCAATGACAGCATTGGGCAACCTTCTTGCCCGACCGTAAAGTGAAACGTCAGTGTCATCCGATGTCATAGAGAACATTTTCATAAGGTTTATATTAGAAGTTATTTTATTTTGAAGTTATATGAAGAACATTATGTAGTAAAGTGAAGAAAAGCTGAAATAAGAAAATTTAGTTTAAATTACCTGCTGTTTGAGCCGGCGTTCCTGCCGAAAGTCCGTCACACCTGTACCAACATCACTTACCTGCATCTGCCGTACCTGAAAAAAGGAAAAAGGATTAACTCACCTGTAAGTCCAACTCCGCTGCTTTCGCTGATCACCGTCACAAATTAATGTGTGCCTTTAAGGTTAAATATGTGTGTGATTGAAAGACGATTTTAACCGAGAACAAGCTCTGGTAATCATCGTTTCATTGACATCGATAGCGCTTAGAGTTTCGCTCACAACCGGAACTTGACTAACAGCGAATTCAATTTGATCAACTGTTAAGGCCTTTCTTCGGGACGTGCCTGTCAATAACATAACGTAAAATGTTGGAAAATGTTTGAACTGCCGTATCAACATCTTCGGGGTCCAGAATATTTAGCCAATCGAGAGTGGAGAAGAGGTTTGCGATACTGCGATGATCAGCTTTGTGGAAGTCGTATGAGACGAGGACCGGAGGGACATTGTAATCGTGCGCCAGGGTGCGATCGATCGTGGCGATCAATGGTGGGTGCTGCGCTACTAGTTTCACTAGAGGAGAGGAAGCCATCACTATTGATGTAGTAGCTGTCAAGAAGCCTCACCACCCCTGAGTAAAGAACGAAGTGATCGGAATCCGGGTAAAGAAATCCATTGCGGGAAGATCTCCACGAAATGCTGGGGAGATTGAAATCTCCTGCTACGATGATCTCATCAACCTATTTACGGCCAATTTCTTCACTGGGTGAAAACCGGTTTTCGCTGAAAACCACTTTTCAGGTTGCTGATGACCAATTATTATTATTGGAGAAGGGGTCCTGGTCAGCCGTACTTAGTCGCGATGCTCTCACAAGAGCACTGGACGGCACTGACGTCTATCTTCCGGATACAATTCCGGATCCTGGTGGTCAACTGCTTCGTATCCTTGGCCTGCCAATTATTTTTGTACACTAGGACACTGAGGGAACCGAAAAAATCCTCAATGGGACGGCACTGGTGCAAGTTGGTCGGGTTCCTTTCTTTCGGCACGTACGGTATCTTTTTCTGCGCATGATACTCCAGCGTCTTCTTGGCGTAATGGGAAGAAGCCTTGTCCGGCCAGAAGACGTACTTTCCATCCGCATTATGCTACTTTAAGAACGGCAGAAGAATTTTTTTAGGACACTCCTCCTGGTATACTTTTTGATTGATGGCTAGACCGCTCGGCTTGAACCACGGCTTTGAAATCCCTCTGTCCGATATGGCGATGTACAGCATTACCTTTTTGTCAAATTTATGCTGAAACTTATATTTTACTTCTGGGGGTGTCGCCAGAACAGTAGCTGTCATTTCCTGGAATGTGGGTCTTCGAGAGCGGAATGTAGCTTTCGTCGTCCAGCACGAACAACGTCCCGCGGTAGTTCTTCGTCATCCACCGGCACTGCAAATTCACGATTGCTATCTGCTCGTCTGTGTACTCGGGGGACCGAGTCTTCTTCCGATAGATGATGTCCTGCATCTTGAGGGTTCGGTGAATCAAGGTATGGAAGCAAACTCGTTCCGTTTTGTTGTCGAACAGGTTTTTCAACGCTTCCTTTTTCTTCTTCATCATTATCTTCGGTGGACGGTTGCTACCGGCCTTCCAATTCACGCTCAGGGATACCAGGATCCGGTAAACTGTACTCACGAGCGTGTTTTCGTCTCGAAAGTGGCCTACCGTAAACTTTTTTCCATTATGTCCATGCGTTTCGTAAAACAGTACAACAAGCACGCTTACGGAGTGCTTGCTGTTTCGACGCCATCTTCGATTGAACTGACAGCACCCGAGCAAAAAGAAACATGCCACCCATTTCTAGGGAGTCCAGAGAGCAATTCTCTTGGAGAGAAAAAAATTACGCTCTTTACTTTAAGGGAGGGGTAAGGGTATCAGCATGAAAAAAAATTATTGCGACTTTTTTTAGAACTTTGCGTGAAGCTAATCGATCAAAACTGTTGTACATTATAGTGCATCATTTCAATGACGTGCTGTAATTTTTCTATGCAAAAATATCGACAAACGACTCGGTGACGAAGCATTTTATTTTGAAATGACATTTAGAATCATATTCCATAAAAAAATATATTTATGTCTGCAAATAGATTGACATTTTTTAGCATATTTAAAGTTGTTGTTAGAAATACTTTTTTACGGATAGCTTCTTCCTAGTTCAATTACAATTAACATATTTCCTTTTAGTTTTGCCCTACCAAAAAATAAAAATAAATAGTGTTGCTTGTAATTGCATTTTTTAATACTTTTTTGTTTTTTTGAAAATGCCAGTGTATTTTTTTCGATCAGATGAATTGATTCTTTGCAACTCATTATCAGATAGTTTTGCTGTAAAAAAAATCGCTGAAATGTTACACAGCGGCCATATTGTGATCAAATCATTTGAAAACCATATTTTCGTGCATCACGATTCGTATTATAAATCCCATTTTACAGGAATTCGATTCATCTCTTCGTTGCGTCAAGAAAAAATTCCAGAATATGCCTATTTTTTCGTGCTCGACAGTGGCGTAACTCCTTAACAGTTACCGGAGCATTTCCCAATTATGCATCGTTGAGCCGTTTAGTTAGGACAGCGGATTTGCAGGGTCATTAATTTAATTGGAAAATTTGCTTATCAAATATTTCAGTGATAATCCTCTTTGTTCGAGGAGACGCCATAAAATTACTGGATAAATAAAAAGAGCAAACTCAGCCAATTATTGCGCTCACTAAAGTTCGCTTAGTGAAATGACTCTCGTGTGAAAAACTCAATCAAATAAGTGTGTTGACCACTCGAAACACCACCCTCGGCGGCGGCCCGCGGTCTGTGCTAAATGCTCGCATTGTGCAAGTATCCATGTAATGAGTCGCACTCATCGCCGCTTTGAAGCGAATAGAGCAAGCTGCTGCTTGACTGCAGTCTGTACTTATCGCTGCAACGCAACGGTTCGTGGGTCGGAACAAAGATGTCGCCCAAAGCGGCGGTTGTCAATCGATTGGAGCTCGCGTACATGATAATCCAAGTGAATTGAAATTATGGTTAATTATTGAATGTATTTCATTCTAATAGGTTTTAACGTCCTCACACACCATTGTGAAATAGCTTGCGAAGCAACGGTATGCAGGGTGGCCAGATAGAATTCCTTAATATCGGTAAAGTCACTAAAAGTTTATCGGTAGTTGTCCCAAAACCGTATTTTTGACATTGACTTGTAAAATACTGAAAACACAGATCTCAGACCAAATCCAACTCAAAAATGAATGTTGATGTAGGATGTGGTCAAAATCCATAAAAAATCGGTAGTTTTCGGTATGGATAAGAAAATATCGATAGTTTTCCATTGGTTGTCTGTGAATCGGTAGGGAAGACCAAAATTGGTAGGACTACCGATAAATCGGTAGGTCTGGCCACTTTGACGGTAAGAAGCCTACGAACTACCCGTAGAGAGGAATAAACTTGTTAAGTCATGAGAGTAGACTCGAGTACGATTGTGTAATTCTCTGGCAGGGCTATTCACAGATGGTAGAGTTGTGTCTAGGAATGTATTTGTCCAAAATCTCCAATTATATAGCTATTCCAACAGATGTTTCTGATCAGCTGTTTTTTTGTTTATTCCCTTTGAAGTTAATTGGCTGGGTATCCGACAAAATCATCCAAGATTAATGGTTTATAATTAGGAAAAGACGATCGTCGAGTCTACCTGTTTGCGACAGGAAGGACCCACAAGTTCATTGTCCAATTGACTGTCGTTGAAAGTAGTTGAATTTATTGATATTGGGTGAGAAACAAGATCTGACAAACCATGTTCTGCTTGACAAACTGGTCAGTGGTCACGCTATATGATAGAGTAGCTAGATCAGAGTATGATCATTAAGCTGTTTTTGGTATTTTAGATATAGCAGACGTTATCTTTTATTATTTTTAGTATCTTATCATTTATGTTTGAACCAGCTGTGAAGTTAGTTCAATAGTGTCAAACAAGAAACCTCGTTTACTGGCGCAAATTGAAACTAATAAGAATTGTGTCATTAAACCATATACTGTTTTTGATTTTTTCCGATGCCGCTGACGTTAAAGATGCGTAATCGAACTTTTTTTTTCAATTTTTGGACGCAAAATAACAATTAAATGATTTTTAAAAAAATTGGAGTTTCACCACAGATAAACAGACATAACACTATGAGGAAAATCCTCAAAAAATAACTATCCGCCAATTCTACTAGAACACTAGCGACACCTTTTGTACACGGTCCCAAGCACTCATTTGCAACATGGTTATACACCAGGCTCGGGAACAATTTTTCACTAGTGGTCTATCCCCCGTATACTTGCGTATATATCAGTGGCGCGATAATCTCAAATGCGGCCACAGTCCCAACTAAAAATATAAAACTATATTTAAAATGACCGTTAAAGCGGGCGAAGAATTGTTTTCGAGTGTTATGTCTGTTAGTCTGTGATATCATCACCACACCTTCCACTGAAATACCGTGATCCCTATCCTTTTGATAGGATAACTGTCAAAAATGCTAACCCACGTGGATAAATTCACTGTCAAGGAAGATCAATGGTGTCAAACGTATTTACATATTTTTAGAAAATCAGTTAAAAATCATTCTGAAGATTTAAAGGTTGAACATGTATACAGTCGTTATTCGCTGGTTGGGCCACACCTCTGTTCAACTAACGAATTTGATTCGTCAGTTGGACCGACTGACAGATGTCAAAAACTCTCCAAAGGAGACGTTAGTGGTGTAATTGCACATCTATTCACATCTCGAATAATTGTCATATTGATTGTCAAAGTAAATTTGACATAAGATTTTGACTTTCAGATGCTTTTAGTTGGACAATTGTCAAGCGGAGGTCCGACTAAAAAGCGGTCCAGTTAAAAAATGTCCAACCAGCGAATCACGACTGTACTGTTATATTTAGATAAATAAGCTCTATCGGTTATGAAAACAAAAGGATAATTTTATTCTTCATTTTATGACCCAATTAGGAACAATATTGAAATTGGGTCATGAAATCACAGACTAACAGACATAACACTCGAAAACAATGCTTCGCCTGCTTTAGCCGTCATTTTAAATATATTAGTAGTTGAGACTGTGGCCACATTTGCAATTATGGCGCCACTGACATATGAACAAGCCTACGGGGGATAGACCACTAGTGAAAAATTGTTCTCAAACCTGAGAGGTAACCCACCAGCAAATGAGTGTTTGCGACCTTGAATAAAAGGTGGAGCTAGTGCCCTGGTAAAATTGTCGGATCGATGTTTTTTGAGGAAATTCGCTCATAGTGTTATGTCTGTTAGTCTGTGATTAAATGAAGAATAACATTCTTCTTTTATTTCATAAACCGATAGAGCTCATCTTTCTAAATATAACAATATGTAAGGACAATCTTTGAAACTTCAGAAGGATTTTTAATTGATTTTCTGAAAAATTGTAAATGCGTCCTCGTTTGACACTATCGATCTTCCTTGACAGTAAATTTAGCCACACGGGTTAGCATTTTTGACAGATAACCCAGCATAAGGATAGGGATCAAGGTAGTTCAATGGATGGTGTGGTCGTAATAATTCAATTTAAAAAAAATAATTTTTATGTTTTATTTTGCTCACAAAATAGTGAAAAACATCGTCTTTAACGTTAGCTGCATCGGAAAAAATCGGAAACAGCATATGGCTTAACGACCCAATTGGTTATTGCTTCTCGAGATATATGACGCAGAAAATGCAAATCCAATAAATCACAAAGCTGTGATCGCATTTTAATGAAGGCATTGTTTATGAATGCTGATTCTGATTTTAACTACCTATAAAATAAGGCAGGCCTGACCGTAAAGCGTATGTACATACTGGGAAGCATTAGTCCAATGACAATTGATTCCCGATTTATTCCGTATGATCGTGAGGTTTTAGCGCATCACACTTTTTGATCTCTATATCTTATACGTGGCAATCTAACCGTAATGGGGAATAGATGTTTTCATAATAGGAATCTATTACTGTTGTCAGTAGAGGATAAGGAGTTCGGATTTCATCAGTATGCAATGAGCAACACCTGCTTGGTTAATAAATTAATTGTTCAAGGTGTTTCGTAGGGCATTAAAAATTCTTATGACGTTTATAAGAATGTTGAAGCTATGTTAATAAAACCATCACTTTTATCCTTTCAATTTTTCCAGGTTTACCCGCTGGCCCAACATCATGGAGGCCCAGACGGCTCTGGTACTGACGATCCAGTTGATTGCGCTCTTCTCGATCGCTGGCGCGCTGTTGCTCTATCTGCTCTGCAAGGTCCGTGGAACCCGCGATGATGGTAACGCGTCGCAGAAAGGATCTATTCTTGTAACTTGCGCGGATACCGCACTTGGATTGCAGGTTGATATTCGTCAAAAAATACTAAACTCTATTTAACTAGGTTCTAATCATGACCCACTCTTACAGATTTGCACCTTTTTCGCCAGCAAAGGCCACCGGGTGTTTGCCGGTATGAAAGATCCCATTGAATCCCTACCGGCCAAACTGCTGAGAGGCTGGATGAAGATGCGCGAAAGCTCGGATACCCCGGTTGCCGGCTCGGTGGTACCGCTCCGGATGGACGTCACTCGAGAGGATATACTGAGGGAGGCGGCCGAAGCGATGGGCATACATCTGAACGCCGGCGAGCGGGGTATCCTGGCCGTGATCAATACCGCTGGATCGGTGTATCGTGGCCGGATCGATTCGCAGGATTCGTTGCAGTGGGAAAACATGTTCAAGAATAACGTCATGGGTTGTCTGAGAACGGCTCGGGCCTTCATTGGGCTGTTGAGACCGACCCGAGGTCGATTGATCTTGCTGGGTTCGGGCAATGAAGACGATGGCTTAACGGTATTTACGGCAACCAGAAATGCGGTCCAGGGTTGTGCTGATGCGCTACGAAAGGAGCTTAAACCGTACGGAGTTAGTGTGGTAACGTTGGATTCTCGAGGAGTCCCTGCCGAGGCTTTGTTCAAGGCTCCAATACCGTACAGTAAGGATATACATTTCGGGGGTACCAGCAAATTTTTACATTTTTGTTTTTATTTTTTTTAAAGCAATCTCCGATGAGGAAGGAGTTCCCACTCAATATAGCGCTGAAGTGTTGACCAGTTCCGCCCTCGGAGTGATCGAACGAGCCCTTTACGATACACGACCAAGCGAGACCTATTGTCTATCTGTGCCCAATACAAAATTCCAAGTTAGGCTACCGTGTCGATCATCGTTCAAGATTTCCGGCGGCAGTAGCTGCAAGCAAGAGCCGAAGTCGGTACAGAGTGTCTGATGACACATTTTTCAGTTCCGAATTCACTTCACTATTGTTCGCTTCTTCGTGTATCACCCCACTTTAGGCCCATCCGTGGATTCCGAGAGCGAAAGATTTCAATTTGTGCCTTTACTTCCGTTTTTTCGGAATGCTAAATAACAGAATCAAGTCTCTGTTGTAAATGTTTTGTGCTCAAAAATAAAGAACAAACTGTAAACACCGATTATTACATCAGCGTCCGCAATGCACCTAGTGCTGATGCAGCTTGACGAGGACGTCTATCGAGAGCTTTGTTTTAAGTCTTGTCTTTTTTTTATGTAAAATACTGAAAATAAACGAAAATGATTTCTACTTAATAAATGGATGCTGCTTTTTATATTTATCCGGAATTCTTCGTAAGGCTAACACTCTTGCTCTAGTGCGGTTAATTCATACTAATTTTCATATTCTCTTATAATCATGTTTTACCGCCGTTTTATGTTTTATCAACGACCATGCGGTAGACTTAGGTGGAGCGTCCAACTCCTACTAACAGAAGGCAAAGGTTTCTTCACATTTCCTTTCGATCATGTCCATATAAGCCTGCTTAGTCCTAGTTTGCCGTTCTAAGTTTGTAACTGATTCGCAGTAGTTTTAGTAGTTTTCAACTAGCAATAATTTGGTCTGGTCTATCCCCGTATATTTGCGCATATATCAGTGGCGCCATAATCTCAAATGCGGTCACAGTCTCAACTACAAATATATTTAAAAAGCAGGCGAAGAATTGTTTTCGAGTGTTATGTCTGTTTGTCTATGCTATAAGGACGTTGCGTGCAAACTTGGATACAATGGTGATTCATGCATGCGAACCTGTATGCGATGGTGGTTTTCAACATATTTTCATTTAAATGTTTACACAGGATGTTCAGGAAAGTTCGGCCTAGCTTATATGTCTGTTCTCTGTGATAGAACCTTGCGGCAATTGAAGCACAGTAACATACAAACATTAAATGTTATTTCAAATCTAATGATTCCGTTGAATATCATAAGATTTCCCCACCCATCTTTTTACATTTCTTATAAAAGAAATGTATAGAATTCGCTCAAACTTTCAAGATTTTTTCCGAGGCCCGGAGGGCCGAGTCTTATATACCAATCGACTCAGCTCGACGATTTGGGACAATGTCTGTGTGTGTGTGTCTGTGTGTGTGTATGTAACGGACAAATTCTCATTCGTGTTTCTCAGCAATGGCTGAACCGATCTTATCCAAACCAATTTTAAATGAAAGAACTAAAAAACAGTATGAACGCTATTAATTTGTTTTTGATTCTGATGTTTAGTTTCCAAGATATGAATGTTTGAATGCGTAAAAATGGCGTTTTTCGCAGTTTTTTTTAAATTATCTGCCGAAATTGACAATATAGATTAACAATTTATATGTTTTTAGACAGCTTCAACGAATACCTTTCATACACGCTATTTATTGTTGAAATCGGACTATTATCAAAAGAGATATTTAACATTAAATGCGGACGAAAGATTTTTATCATTTCCCATTGCCAGAAATATGACCAAAAACATGTAATCTATTATTAACGCCAAAACGGCTTATTTTAGATCAATAGTATCTTCGGAGAATTTAATGGAGGTAATATTCTCTTTCTTTTGGTATTGTGCTTTTGCTGATTAATCCCCCTATGAGTGAGATATTTTCACAAATTTTTTTGGAAGTGATTATATCGAAATGATGCCTTCAGCAAATTTGTAGCTCTTACTTTTGCAAATAACTTTACTGAAGACTTCAAATATCTATTTTGAATACTTTAAAAGTTATGGCTTGTTGTTTGTTGATTACTCTTTGTCGCCTATTTATTGTTCAATATAGTAATAATCCATTGAAATAAGCCAAACATTATTTCGTTAAAACAAATTTTGTATTTCATTTTACTATCTACAACCGCTAGAAATAATCCAAGTTGTCTGGAAGGAACTTGATAACTTATCAGTACAAAAATGTTCATTTGTGCGAACCTTCTGACTGCATTTTTTCTAACTTATAACCATCGGATCGATCTGAAACATATCGCAAAATGAAAAGCGAATTAAATAACCCCTAGCAACGCCGTAGCCAAGAGAAGGTTTTGGGGTTTAATACCATACCCTCCACAACACCCAAAAAAAATATTGGATTGAAGTTGAAAATTTATTGATGCAGACTGATTTAATTCAATATTACAATAACAATTATCTGATCCGTAGATTGATAACCTGTTGTTGTAAACATCATTAGGAGTTTTGATAAATTGTCGGAATGGGGTCCTGATATGTAACTGATCTCTTGGTCTTGATTTCACAGTTGTCTAATAGCATCAATATCAAATTCATGCCTAAAAACATTACAATAGAAAATTCCAGAGTTCTGTAATCAATCATAATCCTCAAATTGATCTCGTTTTTGTAGACTTGTACTGTAATAAGGGTCTTTATTTATTAGGAAGCGAAGTTAAAATTGATTTAATGTCTATGAAACATAGAGCTGCTCACCAAAAAATTCATAAATTTCAACATTTGCTAAAAATGTTTTTGCCTTTCTCATTCATTCTAAAATTCGTCGATCTAATCCCGACCGGGAGGGCCGAGTGTCATATGCTAATCGACTCAGTTCGTCGAGATCGGAAAATGTCTGTGTGTGTATGTATGTGGAAAAAAATGTGACCATCAGAGATGGCTGGATCGATTTGCACAAAGTTAGTCTCAAATGAAAGGTACAATCTTCCCATCGGCTGCTATTGAATTTTTTTATTGATTGGACTTCCGGTTCCGGAGTTACGAGTTGAAGAGTGCAATCACACAGCAAATTCCTATATAAACTGAAATGAAAAATTTTCAAAATCAAATTTGTATTTTTGATGCCAAATGACATTATAATGCATGAAACATTGAGATTTGATGTAAACTCGAAAAAAAAAACGTTTGACAAAAATTGTTTTTTTTGGACTTTGGTACTTTTTTGCTCTGTTACTATTTTCTGAAAAATTAATTCTGCATAATTTTAAAACTTCAAAAAATCCAGTTTCGGAATTATGCCGTTTAGACATTAAGATCGATTTTCACCAAACCGCCACCAATTGTAAAATCGGTATTGTAAAAAAACGTAATGGCGATACTTCAATGGTGGGACCGAAAAAGTAAACAATCGCCAAAGGGACTATATACTATATATACAATCATTTTGTCAATTTCAATAGCAAACACAAATTTTAATTTAATAATTTGAAATACTTCATGAAGTTTTGGGTTTCGATCACTGAATCATGCAATCTAGGATGTAAAAAACACAATAGTTCTTAAATAGGAAATAAAACCAAGTCTGGAAATATGCACTGTTGATTTTCTTTGAATGGTGGGTTTTTTCAAGAAAAAGCGTTGATTTCTTAATTCTCAGTCGCGTTGGAAATTTGAGTAAAGTATAAACTTCAAATCGATTAAAAAAAAATCGATTTGGCTCAGTACAATATACATAACCCCTATAGAAAAATCAGTTTTCCCACCACAATGCATTGATTGAGGAATTTAGATATTTTATTAACAGAGCATTAGCAATAATTCGTTTGTATGTCTATTTTATGGGCCATTTGTTCGCCTTCCCATTGATTTGGTTTGACATTTCTAGCACTGATGTTGTCCTATGATGATTTGAGTGATTCTCTGAGTCCTGCCACTATCCCATGTAGTATGTGTTATCAAAAACATCGCGAAGCATCAAATGTTCTCAAACGATATAATATCCGAAGAGAGTGATAAGAGTTATAAGAAATGTCTCATCACACTGTTAGGTGGATTAAAAGCGTTTTTAATATTTATTTACTTTTAAAAGTAACCAACTTCAACTTTAAAAGGAACTAACTTTACTGCGGAAATCTGCAACATTTGTTGAAATAGTATTGATAAAAAGCTGAAAATGCAGGTGTGGCAACACTGGTCACTAAATGGGTGGTAGGGGAAAGACGCATATTCGTTTTGGTTATACTACCCACTGAGATGTCCAAAATATTGTTTCAAAATCGTTCAACACGGGTCCAACGATGGACGTTTGTTGAACGGTTATTTGGACGTTGTCCAACTTGGTCCAACGAACGTCCTTCATTGGACGATTTTGAAACCAACCGTTCTTAGAGGGTAGTATTAGTAGCAGAAAGGAATGGAAAGGTACATGACATGACAACGAACAAAAGAGCGATAGTGGCGCGTATTCGCGCGACTATACAATGGTCGGTCGGTTTTCCTCATCATTCGTTTGACTGTCGTTGCGCCACCAGCCAGCATCGAGAGTAGCTGAGCAGAACTTTTTGTGCCATGGCTCGCCGAAAGCGGTTAGCAACGAAGGCTGCCCTAGCTACCGACCAGGAACTATTGCTCTGTGAGAAATTCGTCGCCATCAGTAGGCAACGGAGATACTAATCGACAACCTGCCCTTCAGGCGTGTGAGTCATGAGATGGCGCAGGACTTCAAAATCGATCAACGCTTCCAGAGCTCAGCCGTAATGACCCCCAAGAAACCAGCAAGGCCCACCTGGACGGTGTGTTCGGGGATATGAAGCAGTACCACAGACTAACAGACATAACACTCGAAAACAATGCTTCGCCCGCTTTAACGGTCATTTTAAATATATTTGTAGTTGGGACTGTGGCCACATTGGACATTATAGCGCCACTGACATATGAACAAGCATGCGGGGGATAGACCTGGGACGGGACATGCGAAGAGGGTCTTCTTTTCCCCTCCCGATATTGATGTTATTTTGCAGGGAAAAATCCGCTTGCAAAATAGTTTCAAGAAAATGCCGGTGATAGTGCTGTTCCGATGAGGCATAGATTTCTGCCGATGAGATACGGGTTTGTGCCGAAAATAATAGAGCTCAAACATGACATAAATTATGTTATCGTTTGTCTGAGCTGTGCAAAACAACATTAACCATAACTGTTGAGCAGCAAAAATAAAATTACACCACTGAGAACTGACATACAAGTAAAGTTTTCAACTTGTGTAAGAAACTTAACTGTCGCTTTGAAATGACAACAGCAAGTAGCAACTTGCCACTGGTCGGCGCTTCGATCAGCCAGCAATCTCTATATGGGACTTGTATGCAAACTTGGATACAACGGCGACTCACACATGCGAATCTGTATGCGATGGTGATTTTCAACGTATTTTCATTTAAATGTTTACACAGGTTTTTCGGGAATGTTTGTTCTAGCTTATATGTCTGTTCTCTGTGATTACACGTATCGTCGTTGCACTTTGCATATTTGCACATGTACATGCATTTAAGCAACATATAACATATATTTCCTAAAAACACCTTGTTTATAGCCAGGATATTAAAATTTAGTCGTGATTCGCTGGTTGGGCCACAGCCTTGTCTAATTAACGAATTTGATTCGCTAGTTGGACCGACTGACAAATGTCAAAAACTCTCCAAAGGAGAAAGTAAATTTGACACGAGTTTTTGACGTTCAGATGCTTTTTAGCAATAGTCCAACTAGCGGAGGTCCAACTAAAAAGCGGCCCAGTTAAAAAGTATCCAACCAGCAAATCACGACTGTACTACCCAGACACTGTCCATTACAAGAAAATGGCTTGAACTTTAACCACAGACTAACAGACATAACACTTGAAAACAAACCTTCGTCCGCTTTAACGGTCAATTCAAATATATTTGTAGTTGGGACTGTGGCCACATTTGAAATTATGGCGCCACTGACATATGAACAAGCATATGGAGGATAGACCACTAGTGAAAAACTGTTCCCAGACCTGAGGGGTAACCCACCAGTAAATGAGTGTTTGGGACCGTGAATAAAAGGTGGAGCTAGTGTTCTGGGAAAATTGTCGGATCGGTGTTTTTTAGGGAATTTCCTCATAGTGTTATGTGTATTCCCTCCGACCGGTTGTTTGTCAGCTGCTTTCGATTTTTCTTGGAAAATAGTCGCGCGATCGATTTCCATATCGTATTTTGTTGCCATTCGCTTTTGTCAGTTATAGCGCACTGTTTTCGGATCGTACATTTTACATCGCTGGTGATATTATATATAAAAAGCCGATTTTTTGCCCGATTAAACGAACTATCCGTTTGTTCTATCATTCGGTACTACCGCTTCTATACAGTCGAAAACAATAGAACGTTATTCTTCATCATACCAGCTGCATTGAACAAGAGAAAGTCGAGCTGATTGTAGATGTTTTGCTGCGAATGTGCCTTGCCTATCATGGCTGGAGAGATAACCATTTCTTGTGATGGATTTTGTCAGGATAATTATCATGCAGAATGTGTTGTGCTGACTACTGCAGAGGTCACCTGGTGCAACAAGTACAAGAATATCTGGTGGATGTGTACCCCGTGCACGACGATCATGGACGGCGTTCGCAAGATGCAGGCTTTTCGAGATAAACGAGAGACGATCACCGATGCTACTTCATTTACCCCTGCTCTTGCGGCTACTGTTGATGTCGATGAATACTGAGACAGACAAATACAGTGCTGATATAATCAAAGAAGTGTCGAACATAAAACACGAAATCGCTGCAATTCGTGAATTAATTACCGAAATGGCTGGTTCGCGTTTTTCTTTCACGGAAACAAGTTCACCTCTAGCTCAATCAATCCCGCAAATGTCGTTCACTCGATTGAAACAAGGGTGTAGGGTTGCTGGTTCTTTGGAGTCAAGTAATTCTACAAATCTTTACTGGCTATTCTTAAAGCGTGTCAAGAAGAAAGAGAAAGATATAGCTACTTTGGTCGCAGAATCACTCGGAACTAATGCTGCAATTGTGAATACCTGAATGGAAGGACGAGGCATTAATGCCGTTCATTTCATTCAAAGTAGGAATTGACGCGAGGCTAAGAAAAATAGCACTATCTCCATCAACATGGCCATTAGGACTCTGTTTCCGACAGTTTCACGAAAAGTTTGACAATTTGGGAGCTCCCACAGCGCTGAATTTGTAATTAAATTTTATTTGGAATACTGTATTGTTACCTTTGCATGTTGCTCGATTGTCTGTTTTGTTATATATTGTTACTGTACATGTTAAATAATTTTAAGTAACAGTATGTATGGCAGAATTAGCCAAAGACGAAGAAATAAATAAATAAAAATAAATAAAAATAAAAATTGTCAAGAAAATTCCGGTTCGCAATGACAGGCCAGTGCCGGTTCGCGGTGACAGTTACTTTATTTCACTTTACACGTCCCGTCTCAGGGATAGACCACTGTTAACGGACCTATTGTGTCTCCCACAATAAAACAAACCATTGCAATGGTCCTTTTCAGGGCTAATCAATTATATTATAGTAAGGATTTTTATCTGATATTTTTATTTTACATTGCATTACAAAACAAATCCTACCCGCCCTTCTATTCTACCGACTTGAATTATTTTCAATCTTGATACTGCGCGGCTCTTCGTCATTTCGAATGGCCCAGCTACAGCTGTCGGGGGGTAATCCTGGTGTTTTTTTCTACGGATTTCGTTTCCTGCCAGTCCAATATTTCAGTGGTAAGATATTCCATTACGGCAGTCAACTAGTCGGATGCTCCGGGACCAACACACTGGGCTTAACAGCCCTTTCTCAGCAGACGGTGGATTCGATCGCTAGGAAACTGGATCCCAGTCAAAAAGGGTAAGTTGCTGGCCAACTGAGGGCTATTTGCCAACTCAGATGCGCTAATTTCGCTTTAATTTACCACTAAATACTCGGCAATTGGGGGCTATCAAATGCAAGATTTGGGCGATTTTTCGCTGTCATTTTTCGCCATCCTAAGCGCCCTTGCTTGCCGCTTACTTTCGGATTCATTATGCACCCAAAGAAACTATAGGAAGAATCTATAGTGAAATTGGTATTGTGTGTATACAATCCATTTCCCACTGTCCGGCAGTGCTTTTATGGAAGAAACTTCTCGGCATCTATGTAATGATATATTTGTTTTCATCGATAGATGTACACATGTTTGGCCTTGGAAATGAAAGGCGATAGCTCTATTGTGCATCCAACGACCCATTTCAAGAATGCCTGTTCCTACACGTGCATTCTGAGGCCGCCTTCATATAAAATAAGCTCCGCGCGAATACATCCACGTATCAATGGGACATTTGCAATATATTCGCACTTCCAGAATACTGGCACGTGTTTACAAAAAGATATATTTATGTAGACAAGCATTGAAAAATGACATGAAACGATCTCACCAGCTCTGAATATATAAATTCATGAGATTTTTGTGAAGAATTCTCCTCCATCCGTGAAATTGTTGCATCAGCTACTCAGGTCCAGGCGGCGCTGCAGGCGCTAAGCGGAACGAACGGGCGTATTTTTTCGCGTCTTGCTTCACATACTTCAAATGCAAAGTTGTAACGACAACTTTCTATGCAAAATCACACTTTTCTCGCGATATTTCAACCTACTAGCACAGACTAACAGACATAACACTAGAAAACAATGCTTCGTCCGCTTTAACGGTCATTTTAAATATATTTGTAGTTGGGACTGTGGCCACATTTGCAATTATGGCGCCACTGACATATGAGCAAGCATATGGACGATAAACCACTAGTGAAAAATTGTTCTCAAACCCACCAGCAAATGAGTGTTTGGGACCGTGAATAAAAGGTGGAGCTAGTTTTCTGGGAAAATTACCGGATCGATGTTTTTTGAGATAATTCTTTCGTAGTGTTATGTCTGTTAGTCTGTGGTTTACCCTCGAAGTCAAATCGGCTGGCCATCGAACGAAATCAGTTTACTTACATCGCCAAAGATGTGGAACTTCGAACAAAAATTGTTTAATATTTGCGGCTCGGTGCATATAATCAACGGGAACTAATCACGAACGAGCTTCAGTCAGATGATTTAAATTGTACTTTTCACCCATCGAAAAGAAAGATAATAGTTGGTTATGTAAATATATTTCCAAATTTAATTCTTGGTTGATGCTGTAGGCTCCGGCTATCCAAAAAGGTTGACTAATAGAAGCAGACTAAAATCACAATTCTTTCTGTTCAAAATGGCTGTGGCTCGGTGCATGAAATTAGCAAAAACCAATGACGAACTGGCTTCGGTCGGGTGTTTTTAAATCTGAATTTTTATTGTATATGCTCCTTTCTAACTATCAGAAATGAAAATAATTACCTCGGCTAGTAACAGGTAACACAAACTGATTCATCCACCAGCCGTGTACAGCTCACAAATATTTCCTTCTCGGTATTGTACAAACCGTTGAGCAGACGCTACGTTTGCTCTAAACTGCTCAACAAGAATGATAATGAAGCAAATCTACAGTGGACATATATTTAAAATTTTCCATCATTTAAGTGTTCGGTTGGTGCACCATATTGACGGCTCTGATCGAGATGAGCTGAACATTTCACCATATCCAAGTAGTTTTCGGAATATTTTTATAAACATAGATACTCTAAAATTTAATGCAACATTGCTGGACATATTTTTGACAAAATGGCGAAGAAGTTGATTAAATCTAAAAAGATATAAACGATCCAAACCTTGCACGACTTTTCTTCCTGGGTTTTGGAAAGGGACTTCTATACTGAAAGGTAAGTCGTTAGTAATGATAAAATATAACTAAGTCGCTCATTTTGTAATCCCTGTTGAGATATTTTACGTTTTAAATAAACACACTGAGATCTCGCATTTTTATACTACCGCTTAAGACTTAAGACTTTATCCCAGTAGCGGTTTGTTTGCATCCCAATTCGTCGTATAAACGATTTGTTTTCCTCCAATAATTTAAACGTTTAAACGGCACAATACCAACGCTGCTGTATAAGTATGTCATCGACTGTCAAATCAGTCAAACCCAATGGCATCCCTAGCGATATCGATGGTAGTGATATCGCTAGGGATGGATTATTTTCGGTGTTATTTTAAAAATCAAAAAAAATAAATGGATAATAAGTGGCCCACTATCGTGTTTGCTACCGAGATTTTAATCTCTGGATTTTCTTTTTAGTATAAACCGTAACCGAAAGAACGAATTCTTAGTGATTGAAAAATAAATTTACCATCAAATCAAAGATATTTTTTAGAGGTAGGAAACATATATTTTTCATCAATATAACTTTTCATTAGAAGTAATAACATTTAATTCATATTGATTTAGTTTATAAAATTCAAAATTTACTTTTCAATGTGTTTTGACAGATGAAAATAAAAACATCATTGCACTCTCATGCCGTCTTGTGGTCGACATCCAGCGTTAGTTCGCGTATTGGGTCATT
The DNA here is from genome assembly GCF_030247195.1 of Topomyia yanbarensis. NCBI lineage: Eukaryota > Metazoa > Arthropoda > Insecta > Diptera > Culicidae > Topomyia > Topomyia yanbarensis. The sequence goes on along the minus strand of NC_080671.1, from coordinate 393,584,855 downwards.
AAATGAGAAAAAAATCGTTTTGTTTATTACATACATCGATAAAGCTGATTTTCGTGATCACAACAATATTTTTTCCAACTCAAGAAACGTGAAAATAACATTTTAATTTAAAATAAAGAAATATGTTTACAGTCTTGATTTGACACTATCAGAAGCATTTGACATATTGGTACCTTTAAGCTAACGCAACGTGCCTTATCAAATAAACGATTTGAATAAAAAAAGCATTTGACATATCGAATTTCACGACAAATGATGCCCTGTCAGAAAAAACGAATACATGTTTTCCCGTTTTTCCCGCACACACTAAGCCAGCCTAATGTTGTTCAGTAATTTCTTTTGACGACTTGAACAGTGAAGTGATATTTTTACGGAGCTATCAGCAAATTGTTTAAAAAATTGCGGTAAAGTTTTCATTTTTTCGCGTTTTTCAGTAATTTTTTGAATAATTTGCTTAAACCCGCAATAATTTTCACTGAATTTATCAGCACTTCTGTTTTTTCTGCACATAAACATTATCCAGTAAAATACTGACTGATTGTTCAGCAAAATTGTACCAGCATTACCGAACCTCGTCAAAAACTTACAGAACAGGTACAGTAAATCATCTGTCAAGTCGCCATTTTCAGAGGAAACTGCTGACTGACCAGTATTTTTTGCCGTTTGGAGAGAACGGATTGCGGAGAGTTCGGTAACCGAATTGTTTTACTGAATTGATTACCGAACGGTTTGCTGTTCAAAACCCCAGCAAAGTTATTTAAATTTGACATAAACTTCATTCAATGTATATAGTTTTTTCATTTTGGTTGTTGTCTTGATAGGCCAGATGTAATCAACCGAAATTTTCCTATGTATGATTGTCTATGTTTACATAAGATTTATTTTAAAAAACAAAAAAAAATCGTTTTTACGTGCTACAACGAAATTTTTTTTGAAATAATATTATTTTATGTATATTGGACCTAAAATTTATCGAATGGAACGGAAAACTATAGATAGCTTAATGACCCAATACTTCCTACTTCTCAGTTGCTTGCTCATGATAGAACAAAATAAATCCGAGCTGACTGATATAAAAATGTTCCCACCTTCTATCCAACACCGCAGAGCAAGTTCCCAGTAAAGCTCAGCCGGAAATGAACTGGAATTCTGGCTGGTTCCAGTTCGCACACGGGCTCCAGTAACACAACCGATTCTAACTAGAATCAGTTGTGTCACTGGAGCCGGAATACGAACTGGAACCAGCCAGAATTCCAGTTCATTTCCGGCTGAGCTTAATTGGGTTTAACGACGGTTGCGAAGCTTCCAGAAATCACCACAACTATTTACTTTGGCGCTGGTGTTGAAAAACTCAAACGCAGATAAACGTCAAGCAGCAGAAACATCAAAACAAACGATTGTCCGTCCGTGCAATTAAAATTTGCTCGCAGCGAACACAATATTAAACTCAAAATATGAGCAGCGACGAAAAAGACAGCAGCGATGAATTGTGGGGAAAAATTCAGGTAATTATCATCATTCCTATCCGGGTGCCATGGTTCATTCAAGTGGAATTCTGTTGCAGGAAAAGCGCGATATCCACAAGGCCGAAGTTGAGCAGGAAACTAACCCCAGCCGGAAGCAGCTCAAGTCCTGGCTGAATAAAACATTCCGAGTTAAGATGACCGACGGGAGGATACTGATCGGAATGTTCGTCTGTACGGACGCTGATGCGAATGTGATTCTGGGATTAACCAGCGAATTTACGGAAAACGAAGGCGAAGAACGGGTGCTCGGACTAGTCATGATTCCTGGCCGGTACATCGTTTCAATTGAAATCGATGAAGTTGATGTAGATTAATTAGGCTAGACCTTAGGACGTAACTTATTTGAACGATCTAAATATATTTTTTTAGTTTGCTAAGTACAACAAAAAACGAATACCGTAGTAATAATGTTATTTACTCTTATCGTCCAGCGGTTCGTATCCTTTGGCCATTTTCTGCTTAAACTGCTCGAAAGTCCGCTTCCGGTCAAAGTGCTTCACCCATTGGGACGGGCATCGTTTCTCGTATAGCTTTCGAAGTGCTACACACTGTTTTGGTTCCGGCGCACCCGATGTTGAACTGTGATTTGGTGCGTGCTGCTCCAGACAGGCCCAATATTCGTCCCGGGCAGACCAACACACGGTTCGGGTTTCCTTGTCGGGGAAAGACATCGCAGCGGGAAGCGGGATTTATTTTATTATTTACCGGTTTCGTGAATTTATTTTTTATTTCGGTGACTAGAACTTATGTCACTTTTTCAAGTTGGTTTGTTTATCTTCATGTGCCGGAGCGGTAGAGCGATGACGTGAGGACTGTCATTTGTGGGATAGTATAGGTTGATGGATATGAAGTAGGTTGGCTATGAATTTGATCTTGGCGGGGGTTCGCTTAGAACACCGAACACATGCAGCGCTGCTGTACGCATAAAAGGAAGCTGTTCGAATGAGATCCCGAATAGAAATGTACAATTGATTCTGGCATTATTATAAATGACTGAAAACAATCCGGTCAAACCATTCGGAATTTGATTCGAAATACTGAATGGAGTCATTATGGATTCCAAATCAAATGCAACAACCGATTCTGAGTCGGAATCGGTTGTTGCATTTGATTTGGAATCCATAATGACTCCATTCAGAAAACCGAACCGGTTCCGGAATGAGTTAAAATGGGAATATTCTTGCATGCAGATATTTTTATAATTTGACAACTTAACAATTCAGCAAATCCAAAATTGTTTTCTAATGTAAGTTATATTTGTTTTAAAACCTTTCGACAGTCGCCTCATTAAGGTATCGAGATGGAATGGATCATTCTGTATACACCGGAACAGAATAGGTCAAGCGAGCGAATCAACCGAACTCTTGTGGAAAAAAACAAGTTCCGTGCTTGATGGTTCGGGGATAAACAAGTGGTTCTAGGATCAGCCGAATCAAGCCGCTACCTATTTAGTGAACCGTAGTCCAACAACTGCAATCGAGCCAGACGTGTGGCACCGTATGAGCTATGGGAAGGATGCAAACCCGATATGAGTACAGTTCGAACGCTCGGGTGCACCGTGTTTGTACACGTTGAACAGCGGATGAAGATGAATGCAAATGAGTTTAAATTCAATGGAATCTCACCGAGTGATGTTTTCTTTGTTCCTGTGAAGAATTCGGAAATCGGCACGCATGATGTTGCACAGGAGGTGAAATCGCAGGTATATAAAGATGTTTCGGGCGTAGAGTTCGAAAGCTTTCGCGATGATGAGCCGGAATCTTATGAAAAACCGGAGGTGTAAGACAAAGGAAACAGATTGAAAGAGGCAGCCAATCGGAGCGCACTACGAAATCGAACTGTTCCATTGTGACGCATGGACTACGAAATGGACTATGCAGTATAAACATTGTATGCCACAAGCTACGTTGAGAATCTACCGAGCACTATTGCCGAAGCTGGAAGTCGAAGTGACTGGGATCGATGACAGGTTGCCATTCATGAGGAAATGGAAGAATGAACGAGTATTTAAAGTAAGCGTGGTGTGGATGGAGATCAAATGCGCAGTTGGTTCATTTAGTTCAGTTTATTTGCTGTATCCTAACCAACAGATACTTTACCTAGTTATATCACAGATAACAGACATTTAGGCTAGAACAAAATTTAAAAAAACCTGTGTGAACTTTCAAATCGATAGACGTTGGAAATCCATGGTTCACTATTGCCATCTACGCAACTGTTTGCTACGCGTGTTTGACAGCTGCACTCCTACTGCATTGCATCGATCACAGCGCCACCTACTAACGTTTGCAAACATGTTTCAGACGTCTGATTTATTCTGAATTTCAGAATCGGGTATTTACACACGTTTAGAATCGAGCCTAAACGTCTGTTATCTGTGGTTATATACTTAATGATGGGCCAAAATAGAAGCATTAATCGTATTTCGTGACAAGTGGAAGTCAAATGCTGAAGTAGTTTTATTGAATACACGCTAAGTTCTATAACCGCGCTATGGCGACCGTAAATAGTTGGTCAACTGCTCCTAAAAGATGGTCGTAGGAGAGAGTTATTACATAGTTCTCGAAAGCAGGCTTACATATTCAGGCGTTCGAGAATTGGGTCATTAAGCCATATACTGTTTTTGATTTTTTGTCCGATGTAGATGTTAGAGATACGTAATCGTAATTATTTTATAGAATTGAATTGTCATCACAGACAAACAGACATAAGACTATGAGGAAAATCCTCAAAAATAACTATCAGCCAATTTTACTAGAACACTAGCGTCACCTTCTATACACGGTCCCAACCACTCATTTGTAACATGGTTATCGCTCAGGCTCGGGAACAATTTTTCACTAGTGGTCTATCCCCCGTATACTTGCGCAGTGGTGCCGTAATCTCAAATGCGGCAACAGTCCCAACTAAAAATACATTTAAAGTACCGTTAAAGCGGTCGAAGAATTGTTTTCGAGTGTTATGTCTCTTAGTCTGTGTTATCACGACCACACCTTCCTTCAATTGAAATACCTTGATTCCTATTCTTTTGCTGGGATCACTGTCAGAAATGCTAACCCATGTGGCTAAATGCACTGCCAAGGAACACCAATAGTGCCACACGAGTAGGTGTTTACATTTTCGTAGAATTGTTACGTATCTTTTGACAATATAATGTTTTGATGCAATTTAGTATCAACAGATCAGTTTAGTAACAATATTGTTTTTGGAATAAACCCAACAGAATTGAATTTACTGATTTAGGTAATTTGTGGGATGGTCCAGAAACTATAGACCAAACGTTGGCAAATGTATATCTTGCCAGGCCGCAAATCGTTTCAATTTTCAACACCTTCGCTGGTTGACAAAGAAGATCTCGCACGTAACCCACAACCACTAATCCACAAACAGTTCGCGGTCGCATGGTAATTTGATCAAGATATCCACTGCACTATCTGGATTGTGCATACAATAAGATTCACTCGCGTTTTTGCCTCCACCCACTGCACGTATCAACGGAATATATTTTACCCTGACCCCGACAAACAATTTGAGTTCGACTCCCACCACATTTCGCGGTTTCAACACATGCCACACAGGGATTGCTCATCAGAATGTCCAACATGATGTTTATGTGTTGCATTTGCATAACTTCGGCTACACCGTGTAGCATCAGGGTGTCGTTAAATTAAAGCATGGGCGATTGTTCTCTAAAATCTTCTTCTTTGTGATTGATCAAATGCAATTATCGCGTGAATGTTTCAGCCTAGACAATGATAATGGGTGCTCTCATTGTTGCCACGCGGCGATGATCGATATGAGCCAAGCATAATTATACACTTATCGCTGTATAGCCCTAGCAGAAAGTCTTGTTTGTTTTACACGCGATGACGGCACATGAAAGCTGCGTCATCTCAGCATTGTTATGTGATTTATTGTTAATTAATTTTGATTAGCAACCATGATGGCTTTACAACACACATGTACACATATCCACAGGCACTGACAACCCAGCGCATTATAGATGATTGGAATTTGATAACAGGATGTCATCGTGAGTTACACGTTCACCGTATCTAGTGACAGTTGCTGTGTAACAAGTAAACAACGTAATTATCCCCCTGGCATGGGTTAAACTAATTAATTTGCCTAAATGAAAGTAATTCATCTCCCGGTGGATGATTCAGATCAGATACAGTCGTGATTCGCTGGTTGGGCCACACCTCTGTCCAACTAACGAATTTGATTCGTTAGTTGGACCGACTGACAGATGTCAAAAACTCAACAAAGGAGACGTTGGTAGTGTAATTGCATCTATTCACATCTCTAATAATTGTCAGATTGATTGTCAAAGTAAATTTGACATAAGGTTTTGACATTCAGATGCTTTTGAGTTGGACAATGGTCCAACTAGCGGAGGTCCGACTAAAAAGCGGTCCAGTTAAAAAATGTTCAACCAGCGAATCACGACTGTATCAGATATGGTCTTCGAATTCAAAAAGAAAAACGTCTCGCTCAAGCCGAACCATGAACCTCTGGATAGCAGAAATCGCTTTCTAAAAAATTGTTACGTAAAATATAACCAGTTTTTTACAAAAGTGAAATTAACCGCTTAGGTTGGGAATCAGTTGACTTTTTTTTTAATTTTTAGTTAGAATTTGACAGTTTGAGAGTTATTTTCTCAAATGGTTGAATTTAACAGTTATGTGCCCAACAAAAAGAACACCTTTAACAGGCCAAAGAGGGTACCCGGGTACCCACAAATTGAAATGCTCATAACTATGGCTTCCTTTAACCGATTTGAACACTTTTAGATGTTTTGGATTCAGGAACTAGTCTACTTTTTGATTATGTACGGTAGAACCGGAATAATGGATCTGGTATTTGGTAATCCGGATTTTCCGGAGTAATGTTCCAGTAATAGGATATGATTTGTAAATTTTAATAATGTCCTAGCAATATGAGTATCAAAACTCTTCAAATTGTCTCGGAAGTCTGTTTTTTATTGTTACAGGACCCTATGGCAATTTGAAAAATGGAATTGGAATGGAATTGCCACTCACGGCCCCACGGGAACCTGCTCCGGAATGTCCGTTCCGGGGTCAAATCACCAAATGGTTCCAAAACCACGAGATACAGCCTACTGATGCAATTCCAAGAATTTTGATACCCATATTGCTAGTATTCCATTGAAGTTCGCAAATTGTACCCCAGCACTGGAACCTGGGGTGGCATTACGCATCTCGATTCGATCAAAATTCTATCGACTCGACCTTGTTTCGCATTATGTATTTCGAACCAAGCTCGAAAGTAAATTTTCGTTCGAGTTCGCTCGAAAAAGTACTAGATTATCGAGAAGTGTTGGCATTATGGAACCATAACAATCGAACTCGAAAGCGACTCGAGTCGAACGTATTCGCTCGATAGTTGTATTGCATTCGACTGTCGTTCGAGATTATGATTTGTGTTTCTATTTCGGAATACTTAGAGGATATAAAATTACCAAAATGTGTAAAAAGCTCCCACGTCCTTTGAACTACTTTATGTTATATCTATTTTCACCATCAGGAACAAACGTTTTTGAAAAAAGTAATACTAAACATTGATAATAAATTATCTTACACCAAGTAATTATAAAAAAGTGTTAAAACAAATCGATGGAGCAAATTGAAGACACCTTGATTTGTCTAATCGCTATTTGATAGATGTAAAGAATCACAATCATTCTTGATTTCAAAGTGGTGATTCAAACAATTTTATAATCTAATTGATGCATTTGCTCCCAACTATACCTCAATTGCTTTCTGGAAACACTTCATTTTGATTGTGTTCTCCCTATCTCTAATTGTGTGCTATAATAGAATAATTAACTAACAAGTACACGGAAAACCCCAAAAACACGAAAACAAATTTCTGTCTTGACTATTTGAACTAAAAATGGCTATTTTAACGAACTAGTATTTAAATTTTTGCGTTATTAATTGCTGAAAAAAATTGTTTCTTTTGGAAGCTATCAGTTTCCTAAAAAAAACACTGAAAACCAAAATTTTAATGCAAAATTAGCCATTTTTATTGAAAAGGGCAGTACTTGCAATGATTATTTTCCAAAAGATTTAAGAAAAGCGGTTTTGAAGTTGTGTTGTTTTAAACAATTATTTAGATATTAAATATGTTATTTAATCTAAGAAAAATTGTGTATAACCCATTCTGCAGATAATACATTCCATCATGCGACTGAGGTCCGAATAATAGACTCTACCAGCTAGGCATTTCGATGTTTCGGTGCTTCAACTTAAACAGCGATTAAAATTTTGTGGTAAGAATTTCAAGAATATAGTTATATCAAACTAAAATAATGCCCAAGCGTTGAAAAAAGGTGGTGAGGGTGAGTGGCGTGAACACATTATGAACGTGTTTGGGTCAATTTATTTACCACTATGACTATTTTTATTCTGTGAATTTGACGCTCATCGGAAAAAAACAAAACAAACTGCAATTTTGTTTACACTGAAAAAAATTATTCGGTGGAATTAAAATTATCATACGAAGAACAAGATCATTACTCGTTTTCTGCAACGAAGCTTTTTCGTGCATTGTCGTCTAATTCACGGCATCTTGATGACCGAAAAGTTGAGTAGTTTTACTTTTTTAAAGAACGGGTTATTCCACGTCAAATTTACAACCACAATTTTAATTCCTACCAAAAATTTTTCTTGCATTCTTAGCACAAAATAATTGACATCTATTTTTTGTTTTGGCTGAATACGATAGATTTTTTTCAAGTTATGAGCTTTTGAATTTTATGAATTGAACCATTTTTCAACCACTGATAACGCTTAGTTGTGCGAAAAAATTTATTATTAATAAAAAGTGCGTTTTCGAATGAACTCACCAATAAAAATCTGATATAGTTTTTATTGTTATTTATGTTATGAATTCTGCAAATGTTAGAAACATATTGAAAAAACAAGCTTGGACTAATAAGTTTTTTATTCTATGAAAACATTTATAATTATATTGAGAACCTTATTACTTTACGAGATATTTCAGTTAAAGCTGACCCATAACATGGCGTTTAACGTAAAATTGCCCTTTTTAATGTTATCTCGCAAAACATTTTGAGATCCAGTGCAAAATTTTTACACTATTTCTAAAATGATTTTTATTATTTGAAGAAAAAATAAGCAAAAAAATGATCCAACTTTTAAAAAATTGCTCATGCGAAAATGCAACTTTTTATATTTATTTTTTTCCATGCATCAAATACTTTCCGAGCTATCAGCGATTCAACAATGTTCAATTTTTCTAACTTCAAAAGTTGAAAGCTCATACCTTGAAGTAAATATTATATTCAGCCATAACAAAAATACCTGTCAAATATTTTAAGCTAAAGAATGCAAGAAAAAATTTGGAATGAACTAAAATTTTATTTGTAAATTTGACGTTGATTGGCCTGTACGGTGCATGAAAGTTATCGTCGATGTCTAAACTATTGTTCGTCAATGAAACGAAATGATTCGTTCTTTTATCAATTGTTTTATATAGTATAAATATTTTTAGAAAGGGTAGATTTTTTTTCGTACATAAAAGAAAAAAAATCGCATTTCCATATAACATCGGATCTTTTTGGATCGATGTTTGACAACATCGATTTTATTTCAAAGTGCTCGCCCCTATTGTGTACTAGAAAAAAATGTTATATTTGCGAAACTTATCCATATGTATTTCGACAATAAGCAACTAAAAACTAAATAAATTAAAACAATTCCTATATTTTACCAAAGTTGGTTTTATGAAACTTATTCGTAGCAGAATTAAAAATATTTTTTTCTCAGTGTATACTCTTATTTGACAGTTTGCGCTCGAACAGGCAGTCGAAATCTAGTACCGAAATCTAACAAGCTCGAACGCTTGGTCGAATGCAGAGATGCCAGATTTGCAGACAAGTCTGCAAATTCGCAGACTTTTAATTTAAGCTGCAGATTTTTTCGATGACGCAGATATTTGCAGATTTTCTAGTTTGGTTGCAGATATTTGCAGATTTTTTAGTTTTGTTGCAGATATTTGCAGATTTTTGAATATAAAGGCTTTTGGTTACACTAGCTTTCCTGACATTTCTTGTTCTTCCCAGACTTTTGAAATTATTATTGCAGACATTTGAAAAAAGTACCTGGCATCTCTGGTCGAATGCGATACGTAATGCCACAATTTAGTCGAAACGACTTCAAAACGTTTCGAATCGAGTCACTCGAATCGAGATGCGGAATGCCACCCCTGCTTCCGGAAACCCGGATTCCCGGGAACCGAATGAAGTAACCCGATGCATTTTTACCAAGTCCAAAAGTGGGTGAGTTTCTGAATCTAAAACGGTCAAAAGTATCGAAATCGGTTGGATATTAACTTAGTTACGAGCATTTTAGTTTTGTGGGTACCCGGGTATCCACGTCGGCCTGTTACGTAGTAAAAAAATTCAGGAGCCCCTCCTCACTCCCACCCTTACTATATCAACAATATTATTAACCCAAAAACTTGACTTAGTGAAGTTCTAAGATGTCACAAAATTTCAATGTCCAGCTATGGATAAAACATAGGAATTTAATTAATTGAAACTTAAAAAGGTACCCGGGTACCGCGTCGGACACACAACGGTTAACCAGGAGAGCGACCCGTTTCAAATGTTGACATTTGGATAGTTATAATATCTAGAGCTGATAGCAGTTAAATGGTTCACAGCCTTAATGACTGTAGGGCATATACCCATTAATAAAACTATTTTTTTGCAGGATTAAGGGCGCATAAATTACTAAAAATCGACGTTCTTTTAATTGTCTAGTACCTATGGGGAAAGATGCAAGGCACCGTTCATGCAATGATTGTTTATGTTACAGACACTTTATATACAAACTAGCGAAGCCAAACAAGCCTGAGGGTTTTGTGAGGGGAAGTGTAGGAGGAAGCCCATGCAAATCTTATGGGATCTTCCGTGATGCCAGTTTTAAATTCATTGTTGCTAGTTTACCACAGCCTAACAGACATAACACTATGTGGGAATTCTCTTAAAAAATATCGATCCGGCAATTTTTCCAGAACACTAGCTCCACCTTTTATTCACGGTCCCAAACACTTATTTGCTGGTGGGTTGCCCCTCAGGCTTGGGAACAATTTTTCACTAGTGGTGTATCCCCCGTATACTTGCTCATATGTCAGTGACGCCATAATTTCAAAAGCGGCCACAGTCCCAACTACAAATATATTTAAAATTACTGTTATAGTGGGCGAAGCATTATGTTCGAGTGTTATGTCTGTTAGTCTGTGTTATAACCCTCTGAATCCTCTCACTAACGACGCTGTATCCCTCTGGATAAAGACTCGACACGTCAATCGTTTGTTTACCATTTATCTGTCAGTGCCTTTCCATGTCAGCACGAGACCTGTCAATGCCATTCCAATCGAATAGAAGACTTGTCAAATGTTTCAATCTGATGAATGAATTTTGGAAAGTATTGTGATAGTGAGTTAAAATATTTTGAATAAATTTCTGAATGGAATCTTTAAGGCAAGGTAAAACATATAACTTTTATCATTGCGGTGCCTACTAAAAGTTGCTTCATCCATTGCAGCTCTCCATAATGTTGTAATTTTTTGGTAAACCACAGAGCCGGACCCATTCTGCACGAAGGTCGTAGTTTACCGGGAGCGAAAAAACCAATATTTTTTAAACCGTCGGTAGTTTTATTGGTACAAAACTTCACACAGCACTTCATGATGAAAAAATTATCGACGTTGAAACTCTGTGGTACCTGTGGTATACGAGTCAACTGAAGTCAACGCTGTGACAGTAGTGCTAGTTTGCAGAAAATAATGTTGCCAAGCTATTTTATTTAGTTGGGATAAGATGGCGAGTCTTTATTCACTAATTCAGCGTCTTTAATGTCAGTGAGTGTTCATTCATATTCATTTGGGTGTGGTTCATTGGAATGATTCACTTCCATAAGCTGAGACCGTGCTAATGTGACGTTGGTTTTCAATAGAAACTAAACAGGCAAAAACGTCAAATAACCAGAAGCTGTTATTCATTTGACAGTGAACTCTGAGTGATTCAAACGAAGACGGCAGCAGAAGTCAACTGATATAGTGGTGATATGCTTACAGTGCATTCACTCGCAGTTTCACTTGAAACGAATATTTTCGTTCGAAATTGACATTTTACCGCACTGGCGTCGAGTACATAATACGTTCAACATCTTAGTGCTGCGAGAGCTTTCTCCAAGAATTATATTCCAAAATGTTTTTTTATGTTTTTCTTTATTAAAAATGAGTACAAAAATTTTTATATTGAAAATCGTAACTATCGAAAAAAAATCTATTCAAATTAAGCTAATTCGAAGATTATCGTCTCATTATTGAAAAGTGAAAAAAAACTACATATTTTATATCGTAGAGAAATGAATCGAAAAATAATTATAAATAATAATAATTAATACTAATAAATTAAGAAAATCATAGCAATATTACGTTAAGGAGGGTTTCAGCGTAAAAAAACAGTTTTTTTGTTATTTTTTTAGAAAGTTGGGTGAAGCGAATTGATCGAAACTTTTGTACATTAAACTACATCGTTTCAATAACATCCTGTATTTTTTTCATGCAAATATATCTATAAGCGACTCGGTGACGACGCTTTTTGTGGAACATCTCTGGCAAAACACTATTTGCGGTGTTAGCTGCTATTCAAAAACCACTTGATCGATTCATATCAAACTTTGCATACACATTCTATGTTAAAAATATCTAACCCTTACGTTGAGTTTTTTAGATAATTTTTCAATAAAGGGTTTTTTTTGCTAATAAAATGGCGGAATTGCTATTTTTCAAGAGAAATTCCGACGTTTTATGAGTAGAAAGCCCGCTTAATTGAGAAATTATCACGAAAACTCAACGTAGGGGTTAACTATTTTTAAAATAGAATGTGTATGCAAAGTTTGAAATAAATCGGTCAAATCGTTTTTGAATGGTAGTGAACACCGAAAATCGTGTTTTTCCAGACACGCTCCACAAAAAAAAATCGCCACCGAATCGCTTGTAGATATTTTTGCATAAAAAAAATTACAGGATGTTATTGAAATGACGTGGTTTAATGTATAAAAGCTTCAATCAATTCGCTTCACCCAACTTTCGAAAAAAATGACAAAAAAAAACTGATTTTTTACGCTGAAACCCTTACCACCCCTTCCCCCCTAACATTGTAGGGCGAACTTTTGACCGGTAGTGTACTTATGATCAGATAACGACGGGTTGAGCTCGTTTGGTACGAGCCAGCTTGCCAAATCATGCGTAATACCGTCAGAGCAGAGAGTTACATCCAACATGTATAGCGATTTCCTACATTGAGGCAAGAAAAATTGTGACTTCAAGAAGCATCATTTCTAAAACCCAATGAAACCAAATGCCTCTTTTTTGTCGTTTTATCAGAGAGAAAATCGAAAGCCCGAAAACGCTCGATCATTCGTATTTAAATTACAAGTTCTTTGAAATTAAGGAACTGTACCTAGCCGGGCCCCTGAGACCCGTTGCCTTTTTGAGGGTAAAGTATTTCAATAAATCGGTGCCTCTCAAATTGATATCTGAGCTACCCCAAATTATGTGGTGGGTATTTGCATCACTGCCGAGTATGAGGGGAAACCTATTTCTGCCTTTGAAATCATCAGAAGGTGATGGTTCATTGTGCGGCAAATATGCTGAACAATAGACGTATTTCTTGTTTATGTTATCAACGTTCATATTGACCGTGGCAGCACAAATATCGCGAGTCGTGAGATCGATTATAAAACATGCGTCAATAGCATTATTCGCATGCATACATGCACGAGGCATTTTACGTGGATTTGTCATGCCATTTTTGTTGAAAGCTACGCAGACGTGGTTAAGTAGCTGTAGAAGCTTGAACCAAAGCTATGGAAGCTTTTCCTTCCTGCACAAGGCGGTATAGATTAATAATTGCTGTACGTTTATGCGGAAGATTAATTTGTGCTATTCTAACCATACTCGATCACAGCACTGCACATTTCATCATCGGCACTTTTTGTGCAGCAACTAGAAAATACAAAGCACGTTGACTTATAATCGCCTATAGCTAATCCCGAAGCGGGTATTAGGGACCTGACCATGATTTGAATCCCACGATTTGCGAAGAATCAAACGTCCACCGTGTCAGAGATTCGCGTAACACAGCAAGGGTAAGACCCACGACGACTCAGTGCCCGACTGGCGTATTTTAGTCCTGAAAGCCATTCCATCCTCGGCACGGAGAAACACCCTGACTTGAGGACTCCTGTTTTAGTCGCCTCTTACGACATGGGAACAGGAACCCGGCGGATCAATTCTTGGTTGAGATACTTCAACCCGCAGGATAACCAACGACATCTAGGCTAGTTTTGTTTGGAGAAAGATAATAGACTGTTATCAATTTCCCAGTGGACCACAGCCAAAATCTGCAAAAGCTTAACTCCTTCCTAGGTCCACGCTCGGATATTTACAGCGACGTCTAGCGGCGATTTTTTGAAACTGAGAATACATTTTGGTCAAAAATCCCATACAAACTTCAAGCTCTTTGGAGAAGGGGTTAGAGTTAACCAAATTTTGACAGTGTCAATTTTTCATGATTTGGAACGACGCCAGGTGGTGTTGGTTGTAAGATTTTTTCAAATAAATTATTGTCACCCTAGTATACATCTGTATACTCTTTATAATAAGTATACGTTGAAAATCAGTAACTTATTACTGCCATGTTCTACACTATTTACTACACATAGATGACTGTTGTATTCTAGCTGCATAGCCTCGATCGCTGCGCTACATTACAATATCTGAAGACCACCATCGACATTCTAAAAGTGGCTTCCAGCTCATGGTTTTCTATAATAGAACGCATGATAATAAACCACTGCCGTATAATGTTGATTCAACCAGTAGATACAGAACACTAGATTAGGATTGTCGCTGGTGTTCCCATTGTTGTCGTCTCGGAACATGTTTGTTTTGCTTTCGGTATATATCTGTCAAGGTATCGAAAGTCTCTCTAGTAAAAGTCTTTGGTCCGCATTTTTGGTACACGCAGAAAAATATGGTCTGCTTGTAACCACAAACCGTTTAGTTGAACTTCAAATTAATAAAATGCAGAGTTTACCTTTTTCATTTCAGTCTCGTTTATTCTGCTGTGACTTTTAAGCATTCAAAACCGAAAATGTCCAATGTATAAAATTTACACCAGAATAAATAATAGGCTAAAAGAAAAATGATGTGATATCTGCTATGAAACAAATTTCTATGTGGCATACTATTATAATTTCATTAGTTTTCACATGGTATCTATGCGTGACAGATAATTTTTATGTTGTACTACAAATTGCATAAAATTATGTGTGAAATCAATATATTCAATATAACGAATTTTCTCGGTGTAAATTTTCGACTGTTATTGTTATGAAATGAAAGAGTTTGTATATACCGTACAAGGAAATGAAAATTCACCAAATTCAGTACAGTTTTAGATAATTTGTGCATTCTAATTAGTGAAAATACATCAGCCAAGAATGGCCAATGTGTTGCTGGCTAAAACGAACAAAAATGACTCGTCGCTATGAAACGACGATAGAGGATTATTTTTTTGCTTTTTTTATTTGGCCTATTTGACAGGTATATCCCGGAATCAAAACAATGATGTTCCTATCACTGATGCCAGCGACAATCCTAATCTAGTGTTCTGTATCTACTATTCAACCACATCAGGATGGATAGCGCCATTGCGAAACAGGCTTTCAACAGTAAACAGTGCAACATGCACCGTCCAATTCGTATAGGATTAGCTTCGGTACTATCCGTCGATGTAGCCGCAACTGACCGGCTGAAGGCGGGCGTAAACATGACGATTGACCGAAAGCAGCTACATACAGAGCGTTTAATGTATTGCCCACCGTGTGTCGCTTCCTGCCGCCGTCATCCGAATCGAGTCCATTAGTTCGGTCGACCGTCGGCTCCCGAAATCCGTTGCAATTAAAATCAAATCGACTTTTGCACCAATCACCAACCGGCTGGTGGCGACCACCGCGAGTAGGTCTGATTTACGGATTTGCCATTAGTAGCGCTTTGCCGCAGGTGGGAACTGTGTTCTGCTCTTGAGGTTCCAATGCGGATGTGGCTACAGTGAAGGTAAACAAAGCTCTAAATCCCGTCGGCTGCGCATTTCTCTGAGGCTACACTCGCGCGAATGGGACTAACATTGCATTGTATTGTTGCCTCGCCGATCACAACTGCACTGACTATCGGTCCAAATTAGGCTTATCCATTTCCGGGTATAAACAATGTCGCTTCAATACTGTGTTATACATAGTTGTCAGGAAATAGGGATGCCACCACGAGGTCACCATAACAACCCATGGGGGCCATGGTCTCGCAATATCATCCAGAGGCACATGGTCATTGTATTACACTTGTAACTGAAAATTAATGTAAGGATTTAAATGTTATTAATTTGAATTAATTAATGACTCGATGTTAGCACCATTTTAGTTGAAAATAATCACACCAATCATACCAGCAATTTGGACTGGCGAATTCCTTTAAATTAACGCATTCCAGAATTATTGGTAAAATTATGAACTAAAATGTATTTGCGCATGACATTTTCCTACTGGTTTTAATGTAACTTCATCATTTTAACTCACTTCCAAACATCCACCCTATACCAAATAAATCGATGATTCACAAACAGCTATAAAACAATTTATCAAACTAAAGGTGTTCGGAACAAACCCAGCGGAAGTGATTACCAATGAATAGTTTCGACAAACTGCTCTGTTGTTCAAGATCCAATTCCTATCATCACTCCATTAGCTTTAAGCGTGAGAAAATTTCCGCCGTGGAGCGTAGTAAAAAAAACTTTTTTCCGGTTGTCTTACCGGTTTTAGAACAGCACCACTCACCAGGCACCGCCTGAGCAAAACCAATAACGACCTATACTGCTGCGAAAAGTTCCATGTTGCTCAGGAAAAAAAGCACCGATTGATTTGCATAATTGGAAAACAGCATTGGCCTCAAGCCTATACAAAACAACACAGTGAAAAGTGTGGGGTGGCGTCGCGTATAGTATCACGCGGGCGGGGGCTTCGACTAGCGATTGGTAGCAGCAAGCAGCACAGTGAAGTCGAGAAGAGTGCAAATAGCTGATCCGAGGGAGCCCTGCAAATTGAGGACAAATAGTTTACATTTCAAAGATGAAGTTTAAATGTAATTACAACTTCCGGTTCGCGAGGTCGTCGCAGCTGGTTTTCCTCTTACTATTTTATAGTAGGTATGTAGGAACTGGCAGTACAGAATCAAATTGAGAGAATGTGCATCTTGTTTTTCCTCAATCAATTGTTGTTTGCTCAATCATGTGCAAATGAACTCGTTGTTTGTTTGTTCAGTGGCATTGATTTGTTGGGTGGTGAATTAAATGGCTGGCTAGTAGCTTGTACTGAGCTAGAAGCGTCGGTTTTGAATGTTCGCGGCACCTCACAATGTTGTTTGTCGGAGTTGATTACACGCGCTGGTTCTTGGGGATTGACCTGATAGAAGATGTTTTGTACGCGGCAACCACGAGTCCCTTCTGTTCGGGTATTCAAAATAGATTGTAAGATACTGGAATGACAACATTAATTTCTGAACCAGATTTATGTAATATCATTTTCGGTTGGTTGATCCTGAATATCGTGTATCGTAAAGGGACAACATGCCAAGGACAAGAGGACAACCCAACAAACATTAGGAGCTGAACTATAAGACTACTTGCTGATTAAAAGCAGATTAAAGGCTATTTAAGCTGAATAATACTTTCGCTGAACTATTTAAACATTAACAGTTTATTCAGCCTATTTAAACTCCAGTATTCGCCAGTTCAAATTAAGCTGAACTATACTACTAACAAATGTAGTAGCGGCAATATTAATGCTTTTATTCAACTATCTTAATTAGACTGAATTACGAGTTGAATGAATGATTCTGTTACCAATACTATTACCTTTAATAATTAAGCTGCACTACATGTCTTCAAAAGGTTGATTCTACCTATACATTTGCCATTATACCACCTGTGACTTTTAGCTGAATTATGTGTTTAACAAAAGTAATTGTACCTACTCCAAAAATTGACACGATTAGCGAACCATGACGAGTGGTAACCGACCTGGGTTCGAGTCCCAATACACGCACATTATTTTTTTTATTTTTAAGTGAAATACTTCTCACTTAGAACCCTTTTCTTATTCTATTTGTTGCTTCAACGGTTTGCTCTTGTAACATTTATACAGTGTTTTTTTACAATTTCATGCAGCTAATTTGCAATTTCAATTTTGTCCTGAAAAAATGTCTGCTAACAAAAAGAAGCTATCAAGTTGGTTCGATGCATTAGTAAACCTAAAAAATAATTCATACCAAGGACTTGCATATACATACACACTTAGTTGAACCCAGCCAAAGCCCCGCACAGTCGATTAATAAGTAATGATTTATACTGATATCTCGGAAAATTCTCGATTTTTCGAGACAAAAAGATCGATTGTAAGAAAATCGTATCTTTTTCAATGACAATTCTGAAACAAAAATTGATTTTACCAGATCAATTTTTTAAGTTAACAACATCGATTTTCAAAAAATCGTTTCGACATCGCCCATTCCTATTTCGTAGTAAGTTCCTATCTGTGGACTATAAAGTCCCTGGAATAACATATAATTATTACATTGGCGACAACTGTACTTGGAAATCTTTCAAGCGAGAAAACAGTATATTTTCTAAGTGTTTCGGTATATTCCAATTGAGATGTTTTCATATATTGCGGTTTAGAAGCAATAACAATAGCAAATTTATTTTATTGTTTTATATCTACTGAGTTTTCAGCATGTGAAACCTACGAATTACAGTTTTTCAATGTAAAAGCTTGCCAAATCATATGCGCCCTTGTTTATGTAAACTTACCTTTTAATTCAAAATGGTCTGTTTACTTATTGAACACAAAGAGAAAATTTTTGTTGTAAGTCATCTTGGATAAAAAAAACGTCTACAATCATTGGTTTTTGAAATTAGTAAATTGTCTAATTTGAAATTTCCGAGTGTTAAAAAATTATTGCATAAAAAAATTATCGTAGGTTGGGATTCGAACCCAAGCCAACTAGAATCACTCAAATCTATAAAAGGCTAGTGTAGTCTTTGTACAGACTCTATTCAGCAGTCTAGGCTTTTCGGTAAATCGGTGAAATTTTAAGCATTCGATGTATGCAAGATTGGTGCAGACAGTAAGGTAAGTGCTTAGTATTCAACAGGTTGCTGGTTCAGATCCAGATACGTGATATGATATCCAACAAGGTAATACATTTTGAATTGTAACGTAATACTAATAAAAGTATATGGCTTCCAAAGAGAATTGATAGCGTGTGTAACTTGAAATAAATGTCTTTTTTAATAATTTTTCTATGATAATTTTCTCAGCTGAATAGCGGTAACGAAAAGGTTTATTGATAAAGCTGAACTATGGTTTCCTTCAAGCTGTATACATGCTGAAGAATTGTTCTTTAATGTGTCTTAATCAGACAAGCTGAATAAATTCTCCAAATCCCGGATGCTTAAGGGTGGAATAATCGATATATGATCACAAGTATACCTCCAATGTTCAGCTAGAGCTGAATAAAGCAACTGTTAAAACGGTTATAAAACCACGAAATGTTTGTTGGGAATAGCTCGGAACCGAATATTATCGTTTGCAAAATTCTTCGTTCACGAGCTAGCTATGGTAGTAAGAAATAACTCGTGTAAAAAAGTTGATCGACCGGCGAGTTGGTTATGAAGTTTCGGGCAACGACCGTGGTTCTGATAATTTTTACAATTTTTGAATATATTTGGTTATGGAAAGCCGTGTGTCATATACCATTCGACTCAGTTCGTCGAGGTTGGAAAATGTCTAGGCGTGTGTTTCTTTATTATTAAGAAAAAATCTTCAAAATAGATTCGGGAGGGATTGTACTCTTGCACCTTTTCTTTCCTTGAACTTTTTTGCTCCATTGCGTTCTTAGACAGGGCCGGCGGAACACCTTTTTCCCGAAAAAGTAGTAAGATTTGAAGTGATTTCTGTTAAGATGGCAACAACTGCACTCTGTGCCCCCACTTTCTGTACTGCGCTACTGTGCGATGTGAACTGTCACCTGACAGTGTTTTTTTGTTTTTCTTTTTTAGGATTTGTAGGATTTTTATATCTTTTTTTATATCGGTGTACATTTTTCTGTCTTCCTGGCTCATCCGAACCTCTTTAGGATATGGGCCCAGTTACGGTTTATGGAAGTAGTGATCGGGAGTGCTTTTAAAAATGCAGGAAGACCGGTCGGATCGCGTGTTGTTGCCACTTTTCGATGGCTCTTATTTCTCAGCATGGAAGTTCCGCATGCTGATACTTTTCGAGGAACACGAGCTCGGAGAGTGTGTGCGGATTGATGTTGCGGATAATGAGGAGCTTCAGAAGAAGGCGGGTGATAGTGTGGCGGAAAAGACCGGAAAGCCAAGGCTTTGGAGAAGCGTGTAAAAAAGGACAGAAAGTGTAAATCTCTCTTGGTATCGCGTATCCACGACTCGCAGCTCGAGTACATACAAGATAAAAACAGCCCAAAGGAGATCTGGGACGCTTTACACCGTGTCTTTGAGCATAACAGTATTGCGAACAGGATCCACCTAAAAAGACAAATGTTGTCATTGCGTTTGGAAAATGGGACTTTGCAGCAACATTTCTTGCAGTTCGACAAACTGGTCCGGTTATATCGAGCGACTGGTGCTGTGCTAGACGATCTGGATGTAGTGTGTCATCTCCTATTGACCCTTGGATCATCGTATGAAGGTGTTGTCACTGCGCTGGAAACCATGCCAGAGGAAAACTTATCCATCGAATTCGTCAAATGTAGACTCTTGGATGAGGAGACGAAAAAGAAAGGTATTGAGTTGTCATCCGGAACGAGTAATGATGTAGCGTTTTCTCGTTCGAAAACGAAAAAGAAATTTAAATGTTTTAGATGCAAGAAAGAAGGTCAAAAGTTGACGGACTGTCTGGAGAAGAAAAAGAAGCAGTTCGGAGGTAAGGGACAACATAGTTCGAAGGCAAATGTTGCGGATGGTGGCGAGGGCAAAAATATGTGTTTCGTTGGTGTAAGCAACGAGGAAAATCTACAAGATTCGCACCGCACCCGGTGGTTCGTAGATTCAGGTGCAACGGATCATCTTGTACACGATAAGAACCTGTTCAGTGAGCTTCGTCGTTTAAAGAAACCCATCGAGATCGCGGTGGCAAAAGACGGCGAATCGATTATTGCTAAATTGTCTGGCACGGTAGAGGTGGTATCCGCTGTAAATGGTAAGTCGATCAATTGTACCATTTTAAATGCCTTATATGTACCCAAACTTCGCTGCAATTTGTTTTCGGTACTGAAGTTGAACAAGCCGGTATGCGGTTGATTTTCGAATCCGGGAAAGCGAAGATTTATCGAAACTCTAATCTCGTCGCGTGTGCTTCGTTTCGGAATAAACTGTATGAGCTTGAATTTTATTCGCGAAGGCACGGTGCAGGCGATGCCTCGATGTTGACGTGTGGTCGAATACAGAAAAGCTATGAACTATGGCATCGGCGGTATGGCCATCTGAGCGATAAGAGTTTGAAGTGTTTGGTACGGAAGAATACGGTATCGGGTTTGTCGGTTAATGCCAAAAGCGAGGACACTGGTACGGTTGTGTGCGAATCGTGTCTCGTCGGTAAGCAAACCAGAAAACCGTTTCTGTTGCGACGGGGAAAACGATCGTCGCGAGTGCTCGGACTAATTCATACCAATGTGTGTGGGCCGGTAACGCCTGTAGGGCTGGATGATGCGAAGTATTTCGTCACTGACGATTGGAGCCATTTTACGATGGTATATCTTATGAAATCGAAAAATGAAGTGATGCAGCATTTTGCTGATTACGAATCGTTTGTTACGGCTAAATTTGGTACGAAGATTTCCCGTTTAAGGTGCGACAACGGTGGCGAGTACCGAAGTAGAAATTTTGCCAAGTTCTGTAAGCGCAAAGGAATACAGGTTGAGTGGACTATACCGTACACTCCGGCGTCAGCGAGAGAATAAACAGGACGCTTGTCGAGAAGGCTAGGTCGATGCTAGAGGATTCTTGCGTGGATAAAATGCTTTGGGGACAAGCTGTTCAGACTGCTGCCTACCTGACAAATAGGAGCCCGTCTGCTGCGCTTGACGAGAAATTGACTCCGTTTGAGCTTTGGGAATCTCGGAAGCCGAATGTGTCGAACCTGCGAATCTTCGGATGCAGTGTTTTTGTTCACGTGCCGAACGAACTCAGGAAGAAGTTGGATGCCAAATCCTGGAAGGGCATTTTCATCGGATATTGTCACAACGGGTATCGCGTTTGGGATCATGTGAAGAAAAAGATTGTTGCCTCTCGTGATGTTGGCTTCATCGAAACGAAAGTGTCGACTTCGGAAAATTCCGAGGCCGGTTCTAAGCACTACCTGGCAGTAATCGCTGATGAACAGAAGTCGGAGGTCGATGTTAGTGATGTAGCGGAAGAGGAATCAAATGATGAATTCGACAGCTTCGATGAGAACGATGAACCTGCACCTGGAGAATGTCAAGGTGATGCTACTAGCGGTAGGCCACAGCGAGATAGGTCTGCCCCTGCATGGCACCAAGATTTTGATATGGAATATGCGAGTTTTGCTCTTAGTGCTGTGGACTACATCGAAGATATCCCTAGCTCCATAGCTGCTTTAAAACAGCGAGTTGACTGGCCAAAATGGAAGTCAGCGATTGATGAAGAACTACAGTCTCTTGAACGTAACAACACCTGGACATTGGTGAAGCTGCCACCAGGACGCACGGCTGTCACCTGTAAATGGGTTTTCAAGGTGAAGCGTGATGAAGCGGGGAACGCGAATAAGGCAAGGCTGGTTGTGAGAGGTTTTTCTCAAAAACATGGTTTTGATTATAATGAGACGTATTCTCCGGTGGCGAAGCTGGACACACTGCGGGCAGTGTTGGCGTTGGCTAACCGAGAGCGGATGCATGTTCACCAAATGGACGTGAAGACCGCGTTTTTGAATGGCGAT
This sequence comes from Topomyia yanbarensis, assembly GCF_030247195.1. Taxonomy (NCBI): domain Eukaryota; kingdom Metazoa; phylum Arthropoda; class Insecta; order Diptera; family Culicidae; genus Topomyia; species Topomyia yanbarensis. The sequence continues at coordinate 393,562,174 of NC_080671.1, read as the reverse complement.
CTGAAGGAGCTGATCTACATGCCTCAGCAGGGGCAAGGTATCGTTTGCAGACTGAATCGTTCAATTTACGGGTTAAAGCAAGCGTCGCGCACTTGGAATGAGAGGTTCCACGGATTTGTCGAAAAGTTAGGATTTGTTCGTTGCGAAAGTGATCAGTGTCTGTACACGCGCGGTGTTGGTAGAGAGCTGATCATCCTAGTACTCTACGTCGACGACGTTCTGTTGGCTGCTTCGTCATTCAAGATGTTGCAGATTGTGAAACATTGGCTGAGGAATTCGAAATGACCGACGATGGTGAGGTCAAGCAATTTCTTGGAATGCGAATAGAACGAGACACGCAAGCAGGCGTTATGAGGATGAGTCAGCGAAACTGTTTTGACGGACTGCTGAAGCGTTCGTTATGGCAAGTGTAAACCTGTCTTGACGCCGATAGAATCCCTGTTGAGGCTTGAATAGGGGGACGAGCAGAAGAGGACAACGATGCCCTATCGCGAATTAGTCGGTTGCCTAATGTATGCATCTCTAACGACAAGATCGGATCTTTCGGCAGCGGTGAACTATTACAGCCAGTTCCAGGCATGTCCGAACGATCAACATTGGGTTTATTTAAAACGGATGCTTAGATATGTAAAAGGAACGCTGGATCTAGGATTGGTATACAAAGCCGAGGAAGATTTGCCAATCCTTGAAATCTATACAGATGCGGATTGGGCGAATGATGTGTTGGACCGTAAATCTGTCACTGGTTGCGTGTTTAAGCTGTTTGGTTGTACCGTTGGATGGCTGACAAGAAAGCAGCAAACAGTTTCGCTGTCATCGACAGAAGCAGAGCTTGGAGCACTGTGTACGGCAGCGTGCCACTTTGTTTGGATGAAACGGCTGCTTGAGACAGACGACGGATAAAGCGATACCTGTTTACGAGGACAATCAGTCTACAATTAGGATTGCCGAAGATGCACGCGACTACAGAAGACTGAAGCATGTGGACACGAAATTCCACTTCTTGCGGGATCGGGTGCAGCAGGCGATTATCGACATCAGGTTCGTGCGGTCATCGAAACAGTAAGCTGAAATTATGACCAAAGGTCTAGCGGCTGGAGTGTTCAAGCAACTGCGGTTTAAACTGGGTTTGGAGACTGCTTGTGGTTGAGCAGGGGTGTTAAGATGGCAACCACTGCACTCTGTGTTCCCATTTTCTGTACTGCGCTACTGTGCGATGTGACTGTCACCTGACAGTGTTTTTTTGTTTTTCTTTTTTTATATCGTAGAACTGAATACACGTGTTTATTTTCAACCCGCGTTGTACGTTTTTCTGTCTTCCTGGCTCATCCGAACCTCTTTAATTTCTCCTTGTACTGACGAAAGTTCAGATATGGCGTGCGTAAGTGAAAATGAAAATTCCCTGATAATATCTGGTGGCTATTTAGAAACACACTCTATAAACAGGGCTGTTTATCCGACGGCTCAGCGCAAATATGTTTGCTGAATACTACACCCAAAATCCAACGGGCATGTTTCTATTACTTTTGGGTAAGATTCTATTGCCTTTTTGGTAACAGAGCAATTGCGCATTGCTGTATTAAACTCATATTACCGCAAAAGTTGTAAACGGTGGAATGACGATGTAGGATAAATCGGTCGATTTCTATAATAGTATTAGTATCGAGTCAAACCAGCCGGAGCTCTGGCGGATTTCTACCTAAATTCGCTATCTGCACCAATTTTGGCCGAAATAGGCGGAATTACGGATTTTTTACAGGGTAACTTGGATATTGAAAGAATTTTTTTTGGCAGTTTTCGGATCCGGTCTAGTTTCCCGATCCGACACAGCTCCCGATCTGGACCAGTTCCCAAATTTGGACCTCCCGGATCTGGATCAGTTGCCGGATCTGGACTTGTTCCCGATTCGGACCAGTTTCCGGATCCGGACAAGTTCCCGAATCTGGACCAATACCCGGTAATGGACCAGTCCCTGGATCTAGCCCATCCACTTTTCCCCTTACCAGGTCAGGACTTGAACCCGGCCTAGATTTGGTGCTTAGATACAGACAAACTATATGTTTTGCTTTCCGTACATGACGGGAAGGACTATTGACGTTCGTGATAGAAAAAAAATCAATTCATTTACGACCGAAATACCTCACCACTATTCCGAGTCGGTTTTTTTTTCTGACTGTGCTTTGAAGCCATCTGAGTGTGAGCCGACGGGTATCTCCGGCGACCGACATCCTTTCAGGCTTAGTGGAGGTCGTTTTGAATATTTCTCCGATGGCAAAAATAATACCAATAAGTCTCATTTTCGATACAAATTATATCTAATACAACTGGCCCCCGGATGGTCTTCTTCCGGACCAAAGACAAGCCATTTAACGTCATCGATAAACCGTGTGATCTAACTAAACAACACTCGACCGTGTACGAAAAAGTATTTTGTCTGCGTACCCGCCCGGGAAGTAGAGATTGTTGGTGTAGTCTCTGAGAGAAGGGCCTTGATTGAGAAATAGGGGGTGGCTCCTTCCAGATCCCTGTGCTTCTGTCAGTGTAAAGTGTCAGTGTATGCAAGCAATTGTGTTCAGTAAAAATCGAGGAGTACCTTTTTTCCATCAGCCTCATTTTGAGCCTTTCGCCGAATTTGTTCTTCCAAAATTTGTTCTTTTTAACGGGGCTCGTCTACTTGTTCGCCTTTTTGTAACCCGGGACATGAACTGAGGAACATATTGTAGAAATAAAGCGCGGTGTGGAAAAGTGCGGAGAGGATCAAAACATTGGCTCTTGGTCTCGGAAAGTCCACATGGGACATCCAAAACATCAAGTGTCTCTATATTTCTGTCATATTATTTTTCTAGGTTTACTTCCGACGTAGATCTTCCTCAATTTTAGCATTATTCGCCATGGCCGAAAACAATATTGAGGAGCGTTTTGGGGATCAAAACGTGCTATTATTTCAATCGGATTAGCCTTTGATCGGTACCAGGTATTGAAGTTGTCGCTTGTTAAATCCGAATCATCGGCAAAGATATATTGATATTGTTTCAATATACATCGCACCTCAACTGGTTCGAGAAGATTTTAACTCCCACGGCGTGTAATGAGGTTGTCTTCATGCTGATAACCGATCTATCTTACTGTATGATAGTCGCGACAATTTCAGTATGACCATCTTGAATACAGTGGAAATGACACGAATGCCAACCAGTGCGGCCAAGTGCGTTGGATTTATCGTTGTACTCTACCTCATTAGTGTCCCCATTGATTGAAAGAGCTACGTGTCCACTATATCCGAAACAATCGAATCAAAATTAGAAATTCCTCCGGTGGCAGTGTGCAACGTTTTGAATGGCTTGTTTTTCTACACCGAGATTAAAGGTCAGACGAAACGAATACCTGGCGCGAACAATCGTGGACGGTTTCCCACTCCGTTGTGGGCAGAGAGTGCTCAGAATTGTACGCGAAAAGGTCCTATGAGGACTTTTTGAACGTCAGATCGCCCAAATTTTTCCGAATATACGCGACGTTAGAAACGCAAATAAAAAACTCGATGCAAACTGAAAAACGCGATTATTGGCACCGGTTCGTCAACGGATTAACGAGAGAAACAATTAAGTTTTTGCTTTTTTTTGCGTTTCGAATTCATCTCGTCAGTAACTAGCACCATCTGGGTGTCTAGTTAGACGATGTATCTAAACTAGTACCCAAATTAGCACTAGTTGACACAAAAAATTCCAAACAGTTCACACGACGCCTGCGAACGCCTAAAGCCACATGTCCCGAGTGATGTCCCGGGAAGCAAATATAGCTCTGGTTTGCTAACGAGAAAGCGAAGACGAACTCTTGTCTTTTGGTTCAAGAAACCAAACGCTTGGTATTATGCAATAAAATTGCACTAAACCGTTTTGCGCGTTAAGGACACGAGACCTAATATAAATTAAGTTTTGCTTTTTTTGTGTTTCGAATTCATCTCGTCGGTAACTAGCACCATCTGGGTATATAGGAGTGTTGTGCTTAAACTGATATTATTTACGCAGACCTATCTGCCTCTTTTAAGAGAGTGAACCATGATGACAATCGTCAAAATTGAGAAATTTGGAATTAATGGTAGTTTTCGCAGTTGTTTCGATCCTAGCTTACAGATGAAGTGATATTGGTTATCATTGAAGATTGCCAAGAACCAACATTCTACGTCGGGAATAACCCAAAAAAGCTACTTGAAACCGTTGTCTCTGCTTTACTTCAATATCGTGTATTTGGTGCTGTAGACTCTTCGCCGTTCTTTCGTAGACGATCAGAACCACGTTTGTGTAAATCCGAAGAATTGCTCGGTGATCGAATACTCACGAAAGACATTCTGGTAGAGATTTTTTCATGACTACCAAAAACCTGGTGAAAATTTTATCACGCACGCTCTAGTGAGAGACAATGGGGTGGGCAAGGCGTCCCCTTTCGGCAGTCCTGGGTGTTTACTCACCTGATAATCTTTTTGACAGTAACCATTCATTTATCGGATACAATGAATCATGGAACAAAATCGTATCTAATTAATCATCACAAAGGCAATTGATAGTTACCTACCTTATCTATTTGAACCAGCATGCGCTTATTGTTGTGTTAAATTCCCAACCCCGACAAAAAACCACCCAGGGCATGGCAGCCACCTACTGGTGGTCGACAGGATCATTGTAATCTGATCGTTAAATGAACCGGCTCGCGAAAGGCTCGTAATTGGTTAGCGCGAAAGCTGCTAATAGTTGTGTAACCTGATGCGGCATACCCAAATTAGAACTATTTATGCTCGGCCAGGTAGGTCAGATGGGATGGATAAGCGGGAATCGATTGTAAATTGGAAATAAACCGACCGGATCTAATCGGAGGTAGTAAATTGCAGTATCCAGAGGGTTCGTGTCATCGAAATAGTTGTGGATTTAAAGGGGTAATATGAATGGAACAACGTGTCATACACATTATATTCAGCTACGAAATCACAATATGTCTCTTCGTCTTCTTTTTTTTTCTTTCTTTTTGGCTGTTTATTAAAACAAACCGAGAAATGACCCAGCTAACAAAGATCCATCTGTATTGCCAGATAATGTTTAATTTATAGTCGAGTAGACTTGACTTTTTCTTTGACTAGCGGTGGTCGTTCCGCTGCGTCCAGCACAACACGAAGAATATAATCGACCACTGCAGTGAAAAATCAATTTTCATTGCCCCAGGCGAGGCATACTGACAGTATGATACGGCTATCAACTCCACTTTTTCGAAGTGCACAACTAATCATAACACTGCGTGTTTTGTTAAAGTTTGGGACAACGTGGAATATCGCAGCACATTGTGGCATAAGCTATAAAGCCGATTGGTTACAGGTTTGTGCTAAGCGACTCACCGCTTGAGGAATATATAATTGAATTAGAAATTTAAAAACAAATCATGAAAATAGAAACGCTAAGGCTTGCCCGTTTGAGTACTAGTAATTTTTCAAGCGGTTTCCGCATGATTTCCGAAAATCTTGATTTGGAACAATAAAAGCATAACAATCATGACCAACTTTTCCGAACTTAGGACGATGATATAAAAACTGAGTCGAATGGTATATGAGAACTGGGTCCTCTGTAAAAAAAAAGCTGACTTCCATAAAGATTGCATACCCTTCCTTTTGAGAACGGCAAGAAGCTGTTCAGCGCCAACCCGTTTTCAGGGACCTCTGTTTAATGAACTCTTCATTTTATAGTAATGTGCAGTGTTAATGAGTTGATTGTGTTGTGTGTGTGCTTTTTTCACACTTTGCTTTTTTGGTTCAGTGCATTCTACACATGAAAAAATATGCTAGCTGTTTTTCGCCATGTTTGAGTTTGTCGAGAATCATAATTAATAATTTTATTTTACGAATAAAAAATATGTCAGGCGAAAATTCAATCGTGGCATTTCGATTAGATAATAAACAGCCAAATATAGAGCTTTTATTCAATACGACATATCTACAATGAGTGGCCCTCTTTGTTTACTTTCTCTTTAGATTTTTACGGCGTCACTATAGCACTTTTCACTTATTTTACAGTACAGATCGAATCGATATTTTCATTTCATTCATTTCACCCATTTCATCCATTTCATTCATCTCATTGATTTTATTTTTTTTATTCTTTTTATTCATTTAATTCATTTTTTTAATTCGTTTATTTGACACGGCTCGTTGCGTGAACCATGGGACTTTTAAATATTTACAGGAAAATAAATATTAAAATCATATTTCAATATGCTTTTTCGCACGCAGTTTACCTTAGCGAGCGAAGATTCTTTTCCTAGGCGGTGGAGCATTGTCCGCGTCACCAGATAACGCTGTCATTCAATCTGCTTCCTTGATAGTCGCTTTCGTCCATAGTATCATCGCTGCTGTTGTTATGAAGGTTACGGTCGATAGTTTTGTTATATTTCTTGGTTTTGCTGATTACGGTCGTGAGGCTTTCCTCCTTGTTGTCTGTATATTGTTTGGTGGTGATGTTTGTTGCTACCGGATACCGGAGCGTTAATACATCTGTTTTTCTTTTCTCAAATTTTGAACGAAAAGATCTCAAATGGTGTGTTAGTCTTCAACCAACCCCATACTTGCATAATACAATATCGAACCTCATTGCTATACGCCCTTAGCTATCAAGTGAAGAGAAAAACACATATCTATATGTCAATTACTTGTGATCGCTGCTGCAATGATGATAAGTTTATGTAGCTCATTCGAAGAACTATAGTAATCATATGTCATTATGGCGTTTTGAACAAATAGATGTTTTTCATATTCTAGGGTCACAATGGAAGGTATGGGGCGTTTTAGTCGCATTCTTACCACCCGAACACCGTTCGGAATGCCGGGGAAGAAATTCGTCCAAACATCAGTCTTAATGGAAACCACTTCGTCATATTGCGACATGAATCTGCGAATTGCACTATCAGGTGTGCCAGGAGACAAATCATATAGTTTAACATTGACTGCATTGACCATATAGACGGGGACCTTGATCTTAACGTCATCATGTTACATGATGGAATTGAACTAATCTAACATCATATCTGTCAATGCACATTTTCATTGCCTCATTCATTTAATTCACTCAATTTTCTGTAATTCATTTATCTCATTTTAATCAATTTATTCACGTTATTCATCTTATCCATTTTAATCATTGTCATCATTTTAGTCATTTTAATCATTTTAATCATTTTAATCATTTCAATCATTTTAATCATTTTAATTATTTTAATAACTTTAATCGTTTCAATAATTTTAATAATTTTATTTATTTTATTCATGTTATTCATTTTCTTCATTTTATTTATTTTATGTGTTTTATTTATTTTATTTATTTCATTTGTTTTATTTGTTTTATTTATTTTATCTATTTGATTTATTTTATTTATTGTATTCATGTTATTTTTTTGTTCATTTTATTAACTTTATTATAAATTTTCCTTATATATTATTTTTATGTAACTAATAAGGTGTTTACGGGTCATTTTGCACCGATTTCGAACTCCGTTTTAAAATACATTTTTCAGTCAAATTTATATGAACTTGCACCCAAATTGTTTGTTGGAATTTCAATTTTCAGTTTATGGTGAATATAACCGATTTTGACGAGGTTGGCCAGTCGGTATCGGTGCCGATTGGGTTCATGTTGGACTACACAGTTGTATGCAGAACCGGCATTATAAACTACAGATTTATTGACAGAATACTACCAATAAACACAATCAAAACAAAAATAAGAATGTATATATCAATTTTGTACATGTTACGAGCAATCTCGGATAGTCAGGGTTACGATTCCGATGCCGATTCCGGCGATGCAATAGCATTTCACATTGTAGCTCTACGTGAAAGAGGGAAAAGTCAAGAAATTCCAAACTCCGAAGCGCAAAACATAAAACCTGTTTTAATCCACCTAGTGGTGCAATTGTGCCCTTCTCAATCATGAACACGGCAAAGTCCCAAAAAGTCTATTCTCATGAAAAAAAAATTTCAGTGTAACATAAAATCTCGACGTTTCATTCATTTCAAAGATGTTTAATTTCATTACATTCATTAAATTCATTAAATTCATTAAATTCATTAAATTCATTAAATTCATTAAATTCATTAAATTCATTAAATTCATTAAATTCATTAAATTCATTAAATTCATTAAATTCATTAAATTCATTAAATTCATTAAATTCATTAAATTCATTAAATTCATTAAATTCATTAAATTCATTAAATTCATTAAAATCATTAAATTCATTAAAATCATTAAATTCATTAAATTCATTAAATTCATTAAATTCATTAAATTCATTAAATTCATTAAATTCATTAAATTCATTAAATTCATTAAATTCATTAAATTCATTAAATTCATTAAATTCATTAAATTCATTAAATTCATTAAATTCATTAAATTCATTAAATTCATTAAATTCATTAAATTCATTAAATTCATTAAATTCATTAAATTCATTAAATTCATTAAATTCATTAAATTCATTAAATTCATTAAATTCATTAAATTCATTAAATTCATTAAATTCATTAAATTCATTAAATTCATTAAATTCATTAAATTCATTAAATTCATTAAATTCATTAAATTAATTAAATTCATTAAATTCATTAAATTCATTAAATTCATTAAATTCATTAAATTCATTAAATTCATTAAATTCATTAAATTCATTAAATTCATTAAATTCATTAAATTCATTAAATTCATTAAATTCATTAAATTCATTAAATTCATTAAATTCATTAAATTCATTAAATTCATTAAATTCATTAAATTCATTAAATTCATTAAATTCATTAAATTCATTAAATTCATAAAATTCATAAAATTCATAAAATTCATAAAATTCATAAAATTCATAAAATTAATAAAATTAATAAAATTAATAAAATTAATAAAATTCATTAAATTCATAAAATTCATTAAATTCATTAAATTCATTAAATTCATTAAATTCATTAAATTCATTAAATTCATTAAATTCATTAAATTCATTAAATTCATTAAATTCATTAAATTCATTAAATTCATTAAATTCATTAAATTCATTAAATTCATTAAATTCATTAAATTCATTAAATTCATTAAATTCATTAAATTCATTAAATTCATTAAATTCACTAAATTCATTAAATTCATTTCATTGATTCATTTATTTTTACGCATTTAGTCCATTTTCTTTGTTCAATTCATTTGATTCATCTAAATAATCTAATTTATTCAATTAATTTAATTCATGTTTATACACATTTTTCCGGTTTCTACATTATTTCAGTTTATTTGTGTTTTTAATATTATTAGTTTGGTTTAGTCATTTCTTCCATTCAATTAACTCAGTTTGTGATTTTGATTCAATTTAATTTATTTTATTAATTTTGCAACTTTTTTTATTTTTCTTATTTATCATTTAATGAGCTGAACTAGTTTGATTTATTTATTGCGTAAATTTCATTTATATCATTCATTCTACAAACTTTATGAATTTGATACTGTTTTTTTCTTTTCTTCGTTTCATTATTTTTTTGAAATTTCTTTCGTTTTTTTAATTTTCTATAATTTATAATTTCGTGCACTCTAATATGTGACTAATGAATGATTCAACAGTGATATGTGTAAGAAATGTCTCATCTCACTGCCATGTGGATTAAGACGGTTTTTATTTTACAATCCTAGCTACCCAGACAAATAATGCGGAATTCCGGCTGGATTCAGCCTGTCCTTCGGTAGAAAGTTGCCAGAATTCCAGCAGAAACCAACCATATTTCAGGCTGGTTTTTCTCAGTACATAACTACTCATAAACTATTTGGTTGTGTGTGAAAAAAAGAATCTCTTCAATTACAAAAACTCTCTAAAAGTTATAATAAATCGGTTAGTTTTAGCATAAAATTAAAATACTAAATCAGCATTCTGGACCGCTACACAATGGTGTTCCCAGCTGTTCATACAATGAAATTTAATTTAATATAACCTGTCAGAAGGAGAATAATAACTGTTAAATATCGCATTACTCTGTGCCAATCTAAATGCATGCAGAGACAAGAACCGAGCGTGATTAACCAAACCATCCACTATACGGTTGCTAAGGGGTGGTGGGAGGAAAAGCTACGTCACTGCATGCCAACAATATACGCTAAACCTCTTAAACTACGTAGGGGACCGCGGGGCAAGTCCGACACCTTAAGCGCAATAATTTTTCTAAAATTCCACAAAGCTCCTAAAATTTATATTCTGTGCATAATCCTTGTTTAGGTAGTTCTTAACAAAATATAATTTTTTCAGCGTTTCAAAAAATTGAATTCATTAAAAATTATTGGTTGCAAAAAAATGGAGAAAAATGACATTTTAAAAACACTGCGGGTAAGACCGACACCCCAAAGGGGCAAGAGCGACCCCCTTTTGAACTTTCTTTTTGTCCAATTTTTTTCCATTAAAAATGTATTGTGTATGTGTGATAAAGTGCAATTATGTGTATATGAGTATGTGTGATGCAAACGCATGCTTTTTGTAGTTTCATCGCGTAGCAAGAGGAAGAACATTGGAATGCGTGGTGTTATGAATAAATAATGTTTAACGCATGGTTTATATTATGGTACGGATTTTCTCAAGTAATTCTTTCGAGCTTTATTGCCACTTGTATAGCAATTATAACGAAGAAGAGCTGTTCTGCAAGCAGATTATATACGCTGTTACTAGGACTCATTCACTTAAAAGTGACGCACGCTTCGTAGTGAGCTATCCGGTTCGTGTTGTGATTTTTCGGAACACTGTTGATCAATAATCCGACGGTCAATGAAAATTTTTCATCAATATTATTTGAAAATCTCATATTAGATTATACTTTTCATTTCTTTTTGTAATATAACTATGAATCACGTTCAATTTAATTCTTATTTTTTTGGTCGGTTTGAGATAATACTGAAAAATAAATGAAAAAAAAAAATAGTTTCCGTGTATTTCAATTGTTAACATGACGTAATTATAGTATAATTGAACACAACAAATATACCGAGTCGTTTGTATCGAATCAAAAACGAACCCAATCATCTAAACACCATGTCGGTCTTACCCCACCCAAAAACTGTCGGTCTTACCCCAACAGCGCACATTTTTGTTAAATGCTCAATTAACAGCATTGAAATACTCAAACATATCTTCAATACATACAAATAACGATATGAAGAGTAGAATAGAATGTGTGATACAAAAACTGGTTATTTTCAAAGCTTTTGTGTTATTAAAACCTTAAAATGTATCAACTAAAAATAACATCCAAAAGCGCATCAACTTTGCTTTCGCTTGTTTTGTTTATTTCGTTGACGTTTAATGAACCCATATGGCATCGATGTGTATCGAAATGCCTAAAATAATCGTACTAATAATATCCTGTCATTATTGTATGATTTAAAATTTGATATCTGGGAAAAGTCGTGGGGTGTCGGACTTACCCAGGGTGTCGGGCTTACCCCCAGTTCCCCTACCACGAAAATGAGCTTAGCTTAGAAGACACTGGTCTTCTTAACAGCATCACCAGCAGCAGCGGCTGCAGTGCTCAGCTCTCATCGAGGGTCGCATCGTTCGTAAACATAGTACGTAGCATGGCAGTATGTTTGTTTGCACAGCACGAGATGAATTACGAATCACGATACGGCACCCGAGCACCTTGGGCCATCAGAAGCTTCTATACCGCGTGGGATAGGGTGTGAAAATTCTTACATAAAGGGTTCCCTCTCCCCGCCTTGTTATTGCATTTGATCGGCTAAAAGCGAGCGCCAAGTTGCACCCAATTAGCCATTACAACAGATTCCGAGCGCAACTTTGTTTTCGGCGGATTGGCGAATCTTGGGAAAGCCCCACTCTTTCCTATAAATATAAGATAGGCGTGAACCGGTGGAAAATCTGTTTATTCTCGCGCAAAGCGTACGCCCAGTAGCTGCTTCAAGTTACTAGCCTGTGAGTGCAGTGATTAAAAAGTTTAACTTTCAATTTTCCACCGGAGGTGTCAAGTGTAGTCAAAGTCCGACAACAATGAAAGTGCTGGTGAGTGAAATCCGACATGGTTCTTTGCTGCTGAAAAAAGGGGAACTCTTCAATGACTCCCCGAAGTGAATTGTATGCCACTTCCCGGTTCGTTTTTCAGGCGCATAGAAATACCTACAGTTGTTTGTGGCTCAGGCTGGGCCGGGTAAAAAGTGATTCCGGAAGAAAAGTTTCTCACTGTGCGAGGGTCAGGTGCTGACAGCGAGTTAAAATTTCGGAAAAAGCAGAATCATGAAAAGCTCTCGGTGTCAGCAGTGCGAGTCTTTGTCCTTTCACTTAATTTCTTGGGGTCTCGCTTGTTGGTGGTGGAGAAAATGGTAAAACTCAAGCGGGCGATAGGAGCTAGTGCAAGTTCCGACGTTTTCATCTCTTTTGGGTCGGTCTGTTTCAACGTTCTACCTGATGCAATGAACGTTCCACGGCGGTGGTGACAATTCAAATGAAGAAAGAGTGTGAAAGTTAGAGAGAAGAAATTTCCTCGTCGGAGTAGGAAATTGTGGAAAGGTTTTTTTTCGTTAGGTAGCGTCGTTTACTACCCTTTTTATTCTATAGTGTTTTATTAACCTCACTATGCAGGAGCCTGTAATCAAAAATGAATGGCGACTGCTGGCCATGTCCATATACAAATAACAGTTTATTTTCTACGCTTTTTCACTTAAAAGAAACTATTTTTATCGTTGTGGTTCCATACTCGATATATCGAAATACACCTGAATCAATCAAATTTGCTCCAAAACACATTTTCTCACGAAAAATAGAAACTAAGTTTGAATGAGAATGTTGTTTGCTTAAAAGAAAGAACTGGGTTGTATATAAATTGAAACTTTTTATCTTCGTGGTTCTTGATTTCTGTTTCAAACTGGATTGACGGAGGAAAACAAGCTTTAAAAATTTTCCCAACGAGGTAACCTGCGCAGACAAGAAACTTGATAGTGTTTGCTGATGTTTCCTGTGTGTTCTTTCCACCCGGCGGTGGCGGTGTCTAGCGTTGCCGAGGGGGCAAAGTTTCAAGAGAAATTTGTTTTGCAAGTCAATAGAAAACTATGAGTGCAGTAGAGAAAAAAAAGAAGTTGATCTACCGGGGCTAGGTTTGTCACATGCTGCGGCGTAGTAGACTCTAGACGGAAAGTAGACTAGGGGCACGCTAGGGGAATTTAAACGTATCATCAGCTCTTAGGCTAAGGGGCAAGATGGAAGAAAATGTGACCAAAGTTTCGCGGACAGTTTCGTGTGATTTATGGAAAATTGCTTCACAGTTGTGGTGATGAATATGATTTATGTTAGATGGAAGTTGTTAGATAAAATGTACGCAAATTTTATTTTGAGGCATAGGTCATGGCTTCTTTTTGCATCGCATTGCGTTCCAAATATGATTAGAGTATTATTTTTGGTCGAACAGATTGCTACATTGGCTATAGACTAGAAATTTAGGGCACTTTAGAAAAAAATCGTAATAAGGTTAGACAATCCGGGTATCCAGATTTGGTTTGCCGTGTTGTTATTTTCTTTTATTCAGATATTCGAAACCCTTTATTAGCAGGGCTGTCCTAAGACCACTCGGAGCCCCTGGCAATTATTAAACTAAGGGGCCCATATAATTAAATAAAATCGATAAAGCATCTCAAAGAATTTTTCAGCATACCGTGTTTTATTCCAATGTCTCTAAAATCAGGGACATGAAGAATTTTTCAATTGGTTTCACTTCGTAAATAAAAAAAAAATATCTCTGTTTTTTTCCCTTTCGATCACTTCAGGGCCACTTTAAAGCTTCGGAAATAGTAGAAGACCACAAATACGTTCGCGGTGAATTTGACTGATTGATGGGTTTTGCTTAAAGAGGCTTTAACCTAACCTATATTGTATCCGAATAATGTAATAAACAGTATACTGATCGAATGAACGTGTTTTAGTATAATCTTGTTTCGTGAACACAAGATGTGTTACACTTTTGGATTTAGCGTGTATTTGATGCCATGTCGATGCCATTTACTGATAAGACAAAATTGAAAATCAATATTATGTGCTAAAACTCATGGATTTATCAAAATTTCATTTACTTGTAGTAGTACACGCGATTACTTTGCTCCGTTTGGTGGTATTCTTAAGGTCTTGAATGTGAGCAGTAAAACACTAAAGAAGTTTTGGTAGAAGTGTTGAAACTGGAAACAGTAAATTTCCAACTCAGAAATAACATTTTCTCTTACAACAAATATTCTACCTCGATAACAAATGGCCAAATCTTACAATCGTTGAAATCAATCGATATTGTGTTGTTTCTTGGCGAGTGTATTTCATTAACCCTAGAACGTTGAACTAGCGTTTTCCACCCTAGAACGTTGCACTGGGTACAAATGTACCCCACGCGTTTGATCGCAATTTTCGCAAGTAAAAATGCAAACAAAAGAAATGTGTAATACCTCATTTTCTTCGTTTTTTAATTGCAAAAACAGCTGTGTAAGTGAAAGCAAGGAATTTATTGAATCAATGATACTTAAATTGGTTTGAACAAAATAAAAAGCGAAAAAATCGCGGCTTTGACTTTTTTTTTAACAAAAATTACTATAACTTTGCGAATTTTCAACCGATTTGAAAAAAATCAAATATTTCTGAATAGTAATACATTGGTAACACGCAACGTTACTGTTACAGCAGTTATTGTGCGCAAATTATACTTGCGAGCCATTGCTTTGAAAAACTATAAAAAATAAACAATAAAATCAGCAAAAATGAGAACGATTTTTTGTTCCGCTTCAAAATTAAATTAACTATATTAAATAAATAAATTAAAACGATTATATAATACTAATTGTTACTTACGTAGTAAAACAACCAGTATTTAAATTGGTATTGTCACAAATCACATTTGCACTGACAGCACGATACCTGACGAAACACTAACGGCAACCGTACACTGGGGTATAAATGAACCCCACGCCAACTTTGACACCTGCTTCCACGAAGACTATAAGCAAACTAGCTAAACAACCTTTTCCTGCTTTTACTAGAAACTTCAAATTGAATTATGGTTAGGGTCCAGGTCGATAAATGCCGAATTCTCGTCTTCACACGGCTCCAAAGAAAGCGTGGGGTACATTTATACCCCAGTGCAACGTTCTAGGGTTAAGAGCCATAGTACCCAAGGGAGAGCAAGGGGTTGAAGGATGCAAGTTTTAGAAAAGCGTGGAAAGGGTCATATGAGCAAGCTTAGAGTTTACCGGCGACTTAACCCTTTGTCTGCTACCATGCTAAGAATCAGGATCTTTTGGCATTAGAAATGCGAATCACCTGAGTCTACGGCATGTCCGGACGAGCGTAAAGTAACTTGTTATTTCATGCTGTCGGAACCGACAAAAAGTTAAGTCACGGTAAACTTCCACCAACTATTTTAAATTAACAATATGGTCCACTCCTTTGTTTCACAACAGCCATCACACTGGCACCGCGGTGACATAAAAGATCACTAGTATACTACAAATTTTGTGATATGCAGATGACGGATCTTCATCAGTAGTTTTCCACGGTGCGATAGTATACAAGGTGGAAACATTAGAAAAAACCCACATGACATCATTCTCAAGATTGTTTTACAAGGAACTAATAGGTTTGTTCCAGTACACGGAAGTTACTCCCTGTTGCTCCGGAGCAAAAAATTCTTGCTCCTTTTCACTCCGGTTTGCTACCAAAAGAAGAAAAAGGGAATAATAATACAGGAACGTTTTTCTCCCTGTTTGCTCCGTAGTACTTCCAGTTTCTCCTGGTACTGGAACAAACCTAATAATGCAAAATACACACATTTGACCGAGAGACTTGTAGAGTTTTTCGTAGAAGCCAAACAAACTGTCAATAAGTGCTGCCAAACCAGTCATTGTATTGTACAACGTTAGAAATAACTCTTCTTTACAATACTGAAACAAGCTCCTTCAAGAGCTTACGCAAAGTGTACTCGATTTATAGTAAGGTCTGAATTTTATGCTGTTTTCGGTTTTAGAATCGAGTTGCCCTAGGTTCGTTCTAATGTTGACGATATCCATGTAAAAGTGACAGTTCCGAGCGAACCTAGAGCAACTCTGATCTAAACACGAAATCAGCATTAGTGTAGTTCATATTGTCTTTACTGGTTGCTATGATTAGGGACCATCCATATATGACGTAGCATTTTTTTAGTGATTTTTAACACCCCCTCCCCCATCGTAGCATTTCGTCACAAATCTCTAAATACCCCCCTGGTAATTACGTAGCTTGACGGTAACTCTCCCCCCCCCCCCCTTTGTCCCCGCAAATTAAAAAAAATAAAAAGCGATATTAGTTATTCCCCTTAAAAAGCTACGTATCATGGCATGACCCTCTACCCCCCTGTCGTCACACATCATCACAAAATACAAAACTCCCCCTCTCCCATATAATGCTACGTCATTTATGGATGGTCCCTTACTGGTGCTACGTTCGCATTTTTTTGTTTCATTAATGCAAAATATTGAAAGCTGGTTGAATTTATTTTGTGCATAAAGTTTAAGAAAAGTGATGGATAAACCAAAATGTGCGGTATCTGGTTGTTCCAGCTCCAGAAATACCCCGTCATCTTTGTCATTCTTCCAGATAAATACTGTAAATAGGTAATTTGAAGTAGAAAACCATTAATGATAGCGAACCAAACTGGATTAACATTTTTAATACACAGAGAAGTAGCTACCTGGGTAAGATTTTGCTGCAATCCTCACAGCAAAAATAGCAAAATCACCCATCTCTTTTTCTCGGTCAGAAACACTGTCTGCACCCGACTGTGCAACCAATGATGTTCATCTTATGGAAGATTAGAATAGCATCTGTTTCGAAGACGAATTGAGCGTTGCATATGAAATGGAAGTGAATGAAAGTCCGATGGATCATTCGGTTCTATGTATTTGGAAGAAATCTCCTGCAACCTGCAACTCAAATAGAATCGTCAAGCATGATTATTGCGGAGATATTGAGAAAATCACTCTTGTTTTCCTCCCAATTTGCCGTGTAAACGATTTGTTTTCCTTCCAATTCTAACGTCAAAACGGCACGCAGCAGCTGGATAAGTCTATGTGTTTTGACAGCTCGCAGTTTTCAGTAGCAGTTTGAGTTCTCACACTTTGAAAGCGCGGAGTCCAGGTTGGTGGGAAATGCGCTATAATAATAGAAAACTGTGGAACTCTGTGCAGTTTTAAAATGTTTGCAGCACATTTAATATTTGTGTAACACATAATCTGCGCACCTGGCATCCATGCAATTTTGACAGTTATCTTCACGGAACACGCTAAACGCAGGTAAGCTAAAAATTATTGATTACAATGCTTTTTCGTCGTGAGATGGCGTACGTTTTGTGTCTTCTATGATTCGTATGAGATTTGCAAGAGTGGACTATATTGTTATTTATAATATTTGCTTCCGCACTAAGCTTTTCACGACGTTGAAACTCATTGAATGAGCTAGTTTTTGCCCTCACTAATTGCTTGCTGAGATGTTTTTACACTTCTTATAAAAGAAATGTATAGAATTCGCTCAAACTTTCAAGATTTTTGTCCGAGGCCCGGAGGGCCGAGTCTTATATACCAATCGACTCAGCTCGACGATTTGGGACAATGTCTGTGTGTGTTTGTGTATGTAACGGACAAATTCTCATTCGTGTTTCTCAGCAATTGCTGAACCGATCTTATCCAAACTAATTTTAAATGAAAAAACTAAAAAACAGTATGAACGCTATTAATTTGTTTTTGATTCTGATGTTTAGTTTCCAAGATATGAATGTTTGAATGCGTAAAAATGGCGTTTTTGCAGTTTTTTTTAAATTATCTGCCGAAATTGACAATATAGATTAACAATTTATATGTTTTAAGGACAGCTTTAATGAATACCTTTCGAACAAGCTATAGATTGTTGAAATCGGACTATTATCAAAAGAGATATTTAACATTAAATGCGGACGAAAGATTTTTATCATTTCCCATTGCCAGAAATATGACCATAAACATGTAATCTATTATTAACGCCAAAACGGCTTATTTTAGGTCAATAGTATTTTCGGAGAATTTAATGGAGGCAATATGCCCTTTCTTTTGGTTTTGTGCTTTTGCTGATTAATCCCCCTATGAGTGAGATATTTTCACAAATTTTCGTGGAAGTGATTATATCGAAATGATGCCTTCAGGAAATTTGTAGCTCTTTTGCGAATAATTTTACTGAAGACTCCAAATATCTATTTTGAATACTTTAAAAGTTATGGCTTGTTGTTTGTGGATTACTCTTTGTCGCCTATTTATTGTTCAATATAGTAATACTCCATTGAAATATGCTAAACATTATTTCGATAAAACGAATTTTGTATTTCATTTTACTATCTACAACCGCTAGAAATAATCACCGAACACTCCCAAGTTGTCTGGAAGGAACTTGATAACTTATCAGTGCAAAAATGTTCATTTGCGCGAACCTTCTGACTGCAATTTTTCTAACTTATAACCATCGGATCGATCTGAAACATATCGGAAAATGAAAAGCTAAATAAATAACTCCAACCAACGGCGTACCCGAGCAGAGTCTGATAGCAAATTGAGAACTAAACTTGATGTTGTGATGTTGTAGGTAATGATTGCTCAGGTTGTTATCGTTTTGGTCGTTTTAACGGTTAAAAGATCAAAATCGAAAGCAGAAAAATTGTCCTATGACATCAAACAGAAAACTATTTATGCTATCAGTGAAAGCAAATTGAAAACTCATCGAGATGTTGAAATATTTCATTGATAACAAAATAAGTAATCAATTTGATGTTTGCCAAAGAAATAGAAACAAACTTTTTTTTTCTAAAAACGCAAAGCATGTAAGCACATCAAAATGAGATCAAAATATGATGTCATATCTGAAAAAATTTAAACCGATATCAAAATAAGATTTCAATTTGATGGCTGGTATCAAAATATGATGTCCACTTGCTGTAATTTTGATGTTCGACTTTGCTCGGGTAGCCAAGAGAAGGTTTTGGGGTTTAACACCATACAACACCCCCCCCCCCCCACCTCACCCAAAAAAAATTATTGGATTGAAGTTGAAAATTTATTGATGCTGACTGATTTAATTCAACATTACAATAACAATTATCTGATCCGTACATTGATAACCTGTTGTTGTAAACATCATGAGTACATTTAATTAATTGTCGGAATGGGGTCCTGATATGTAACTGATCTATTGGTCTTGATTTCACAGTTATCTAATAGCATCAATATCAAATTCCTGCCTGAAAACATTTCAATAGAAAATTCCAGAGTTCTGTAAACAATCATAATCCTCAGATTTCTTTTCAAATTGAGCTCGCTTTTGTAGAGATGTACTGTAATAAGGGTCTTTATTTAATAGGAAGCGAAGTTAAAATTGATTTAATATCTATGAAACATAGAACTGCTCACCAAAAAAATGCATAACTTTCAACATTTGCTAAAAATGTTTTTGCCTTTCTCATTCACTCTAAAATTTGTCAATCTAATCCCGACCCGGAGGGCCGAGTGTCATATGCCAATCGAATGAGTTCATCGAGATCGGAAAATATCTGTGTGTATGTATGTGTCTGTATGTGTGTATGTGGAAAAATGTGACCTCTGTTTTTCAGAGATGGCTGGACCGATTTGCACAAAGTTAGTCTCAAATGAAAGGTACAACCTTCCCATCGCTTACTATTGATTTTTTTATTGATTGGACTTCCGGTTCCGGAGTTACGAGTTGAAGAGTGCAATCACGCAGCAAATTCCCATATAAACTGAAATGAAAAATTTGCAAAATCAAATTTGTATTTTTGATGCCGAATGACTTTAATATGCATGAAACATTGAGATGTTTGACAAAACATCTCAATGTTTCATGCGCTTGCGCCGCTGGTTTCAAGCGATGTTTCAGTATCACATAGTATCTCAAGATCGCGGCTGTCGATCCATTGTATGTATGTGCAAATCGTACTGAATATGTATTATTCATTTCCACCATTGTATTGAACATAACCAGCCATGGTATCTGGAAGTCTGGACAAATGAGACAAGCACAATTGCACCACTAGGTGGATTAAAACAGGTTTTTCTTTTGAGAATGCGTCGAGTTGAGACGAAAACGTAATATGATTAATAACGAGGATAACAGTTTTCGAATGTAGAGAGAAATTTATGAAAAATGACGATTTCCATTCGACTCTAGCAGGTTCTGATCGATTTTGATGAGCATTTGATTTTTGTTGTATGACCAATAGGGTGGGGCATTATTATTTTGGAAAAACGTAATCATAACCTAATCAACTGAGCACAGCACTTTTTTGGTTCCATTTGGGGTCCCAAACAACTATGCGAAATTTGGGGTCGATTGGATTTGACCGGGCGTAGCGCATTGCGTTTGAAATTTGTATGGAAATTAGTATGGGAAAACTTACTTTTTTGCATTTTCGATTTTACAGAGTACAATTCTTCTTGCAGTATACCAACAATTAGATAAAAGTGTTGTACAGGATATACTGAACAACTTTGCCGAAGGATGGTTTGTGCTAGAATGTCTCTACAACAAGTTATAGCTGTTCATAGTTCGATAGATCGAATTAATTGCCAAAAATCATTTTTTTTGCCAACACTGCGGGTGTATCAATGATATTTCATATAGCATACCAAAATAACAACATTAGATTTACCACATTGGTATGCTTGGATGAATTATTCAAAAGCCTTAGCTCAATTTCATGGACGTAGGTAGTTTCGCAATGGGACGTAGTGAGGGGAGAGGGATGAGGGGGGGGGGGGGGTAACATATAGAAATTCTAGCTGAAATAACTAAAATCTTGTCGAGTTGAAATGTTCAGATGAATTATTTTAAAACATTTGCGCAATATTCTATGCATAATAGTAACGATGAAACGAAACATACTGTATCCTTCTGCATTGACTTTATATCAATGGAAGTAAAGTTGCAAACTGAATCAACGGATGTCGAGTTGATATGTCAGAGGAATGCATTGATTATATTTCAGTTAAATACGCACTATGATTTGATAGGATGCTCTTTTCGATGTTGTTCGATCACCTGAAGTAAAAATTGTTGTTGAACTGGGGCTCTTGTGGATTGTGTAAATGTTGTAAAATAATTCATCTGAACATTTCAACTCGACAAGATTTCAGTTATTTCAGTTAGAATTTCTATATGTTGAAGCCACCCCCCTCCCTCTCCCCTCACTACGCCCTATTGCGAAACTACCTACTCGCATGAAATTGAGCTAAGGCTTTTGAATAATTCATCCAAACATACCAATGTGGTAAATCTAAAGTTATGATGTTATTTTGGAATGCTATATGAAATATCATTGATACATCCGCAGTGTTGGCAAAAAAATGATTTTTGGAAATTAATTCGATCTATCGAACTTTGAACAGCTATAACTTGTTGTAGAGACATTCTAGCACCATGCATCCCTCGGCAAAGTTGTTCAGTATATCCTGTACTACACTTTTATCTAATTTTTGGTACACTGCAGGAAGAATTGTAGTCTGTAAAATCGAAAATGCAAAAAAGTCGGTTTTCCCATACTAATTTCCATACAAATTTCAAACACAATGCGCTACGTCGGGTCAAATCCAATCGACTCCAAATTTTGCACAGTTGTTTGGGACCCCAAATGGAACCAAAAAAATGCTGTGCTGAAAAAACGATCATTTTGCCCCACCCTAATGACCAATTATATGTATAGGTCAAATGTTTAAAAACAGTAATGTAAGGTCAAGATAGCATCATTTGGAAACCGCCAATTTCGGAGGTTTAGTATCTTCAATGAGTTTTACAAACGTTAAACAGCGCATCATTTGATAAAATAATTTTGAGGGTATATCGTCCAAAAAGTATTTATGGTGAATTTTCTCAGGTTAATATTCATGACTACAATAAAGTCTCAACGAATTCGCTAAAGACACGAACTCTGTTACTATTTTCTGAAAAATTAATTCTGCATAATTTTAAAACTTCAAAAATTACGGTTTCGGAATTATGCCGTTTGGACAGTATGATCGATTTTCACCAAACCCCCACCAAACCGAATTTCTGGCTACGCCGCTGACTTCAAGTAAGTAGAAACAAAGTCGTTCTACACTCGTTCACAAGAAACTTCTTCGAATGCTGAATATCTATTATAATACATTGGAACCCCGATTTTATCAGCCAAATATGAACATATGTTTGATGGGCTCTAGCAGACTAACAAGACTGAATTCGAGTAAATCCTTTCTTGAGCATGTTTTCCTTATCATGAAGATGGAAATATGCAAAAATAAAAAGTTCATCATAATCAGAAATAGTTATCAGACTACATCAAGGGACGGGAAGAATATTTTAACAGCTTCAGTTTATTATAAAGAAAAAAAATTGCCCGATTTAGTCAGTCTCCATTTTGTCAGCCTAAAATACACCATGAGATTGATAAAAATGGGTCTTTATTGTATGTATTATTCACTGTGTTTCACATTAATAGGTACATTTCATTTTTGGGGATTTTTTTATTGCATCGAACTACAACAATTTTTAGGTAGCTTTCAAGGGATTATTTTATAGACTTCTTCCAAAATTTGGCGAACCTATTCCAATTCGTATACCAATTAATTGGTATACTTAAGGGTTTATATGTTGCAGATAGAGAAAATACTGAAATTTTCATCTTTTTTCCTACACAATATTAAGAAAGCTTATTAAACAATTTTTCCCAATAAGTTTGTGAAAATTATAAACTATTTGAAATTTTTAATAGTTAAATTTTTTTTTTAACTCTGATTTTTTAATAAATAGTGACCATCGCTTCACAACGTAGTCTATTTTCCATGGCTTGCGGTGAGCACGATGTCTCGAATTGCTGAACTGAAAATTATGGAATAGAAATTAATTTTTAGTATTCTTTACAGATTAAACTCGCCGCGCAGATGGCTCGGAATGAGACCCGCTGGTGCCCTAAGACGATTTCGCTAGATTTTCAGAGCACTGTGCACCCAGTGCATTAACGCAAGTGACGGAAGGTTATCGAAAAGTTTCGTGAAAATGAAAATTCCAGTAATGATGATGATTTTCCCAAACGGTTCGTTTTCGTGAGGTTTTTATATGTTCTTTGTCATTAGGATTAGCGATAATAATTCAAATCAAGGATACTACTGAGAAGTCACCTTTAGAAAAAGTCGATGTCGAAGTAAAATTTGGAACTATGCACGCATGCACTTCAGAGATAGCGTGATATCAGGAGCTGCGATTTCATTTCAACGCTTTTTTTGTGAAAAGAGCGATACTTACAAATGTAAACATAAGGCTTTTTTCATACATGCGAATAAGGGCTTTGAAACGCAACACATTAACCTAAAAATTTTGATTCTACGATATTGCTTTCTTAAACTATAGCAAAAAGTACAACGGGCGAAACTGTATTTTTGTTTGTTTATTTAAAGTTTCGCCCTCCACGCTCCATGCAAACAAACAGGGCGATACTTTTTTTGCTAGCAGTTTAGAGGCGATACTGTTATTTTCGTATTTTTTTTAGGATTATCAAGCTGATACCAGCTGTAAATAGTAACAATGATCGCTATTGAAAAAACACGCACGAAATCGGTGGTGCAGAACGGTAGTTATTGTAAAAAACGTAAGGGCGATACTTCAATGCTGATAGGTGGGACCGAAAAAGTAAACAATCGCCAAAGGGGCGATATTATCATTTTGTCAATTTCAATAGCAAAAACAAATTTTAATTTAATAATTTCAAATACTTTATGAAGTTTTGGGTTTCGATCACTGAATCATGCAATCTAGGATGTAAAAAACACAATAGTTCTTAAATAGGAAATAAAACCATGTCTGGAAATATTCACTGTTGATTTTCGTTGAATGGTATCACTGCTAGTATCGCCCTTTTCAAGAAAAAGCGTTGATTTCTTAGTTCTCAGTCGTGTTGGAAATTTGAGTAAAGTATAAACTTCAAATAGATTAAAAAAATTTCGATTTTTTTGGCTCAGTACAATATGTGGTCGGTATTAAGTCAGACCGGACCAAGTGACAAAATATTGATTTCGAGAAAAACGAGTTTAAAGTTTGAATCGCAGCATCCTTTACATTATGATTGGAAATTAATTTTTGCCATTATTCTTGTTTATTGTTACATATTTCAAATCTGGCAAACGTCGAATGTAGATGACGATATTCTTTATCCAGTGCTATCAATATCTCATTTTTTGATGTTTTGCGACTTAGTCCGGTCTAACTTAACACCGACCATATAACCCCTTTAGGAAAATTCAGTTTTCCCACCACAATTTAGATATTTTATTAACAGAGCATTAACAATAATTCGTTGGAATGTCTATTTTATGGGCCATTTTTTCGCTTTCTCATTGATTTGGTTTGAGATTTCTAGCATTGATGTCCTATGCTGGTTTGAGCGATTCTCTGAGTCCTGCCACTATCCCATGTAGTATGTGTTATCAAAAACATCGCGAAGCATCAAGTTCTAAATGTTCTCAAACGATATAATATCCGAAGAGAGTGATAAGAGTTATAAGAAATGTCTCATCACACTGTTAGGTGGATTAAAAGCGTTTTTTAATCGGCATTTTGTGTTTGCATCAACATTTGTGGCGTATGGTCACTGTGTGCAATCAATCAGAACACGGCGTTGATAGCTATCACCAAAAGCCGCTGAATGGATCCCCATCATGGTACATTTTTTCCTTTTTTGTTAACGACTAAGAGTCAATTTTCCTGGAAAATGAAGCATATTTTTGAATATTTAGAGCCATAGTACTCAAGGGAGAGCAAGGGGTTGAAGGAAGAAAGTTTTAGAAAAGCGTGGAAAGGGTCATATGAGCAAGCTTAATTCACGACTGCGTAATTGACACACATGCTCGTGAATATCTTGCGTTTTTTGAAAAGGACCAATAAGCATGCTGTCAAAATTCACTTTGAAAAGAAATTTTGGAGAAACTATTAATCGCCGATTATAGAACACGGCAGACGAAAGAGAAAACTTTTCTCTTTCATAAAATGTTAACATTCATTCTCGGCGAGTTACGGTTTGTTCGGAATTTTCTCTCAAAGGGAATTTTGACAGCATGCTTATTGCCCGTTTTTTAAAAACCCGCGAGATATGTTCCATGGCAAAGCATGTATAAAGTTGAGTTGTTTGCAGATTAAATAGTATCGCTGTGTGTGATGACGGAAGTTCGTACAAACACCAATGAGCCATATTTGTGTAGAATACACACTGTCGGGCAAGTCAAATGGACGAACACTTTTACAAGCGAGGTTATTATACTGTAGCGTGTATTCTCACTCAATTTGTTTCATCATGGATTATGTTGTGTTGGTGTGATGCCGAGGCTCTGTGTGGTTTTTAATGCAAAGAAGGCATGATTTTAATTCGGTATATGCACAAACGATGTAATGCATTATTTGCATTGGGGAAATGTTTTGGGTGTAGAGGTGTGCGCAGATGAGAAGTATCGCTATCGACGGCGTTGATGCGATTTTGACCGGCGGCGGCGGCGTATCGGCGTGGGATTTTTTTGACTAGGTTGGATTGTGTGTTTCAAAACTAAGCCGAGCCTTACGAGAAACAAAGCCACTAGTACACTCGATTCTTTCAATTGTATCATCTGATGTATCTTGTTATCTCTCGATAGTACCTCGTTTCTCTTTTCAAATTATTTGGATTTGAGATTTCAGAGATGGAGGACAGATACAAAGATATAAAAGGGATTTAGTAACAAATATGGTTAACATTTCTAGTTATTAACGTTAAGTTTTTATAATAACATTAAAAAACAGAGAAAATTTTAATTTGTGATTTCCAGAGCATCTTCTAGGCTTACATTGTTTTACAATTCATCTCGTCGTTGATTCCGAAAAGGCACATCAACATTCTGCTGATTTCTCTTACGAACATCCTTTACCAGTGCCAGTTTTCCATACTGCTGGAAATCCGAGAAAGAAAATGTCGATACATTAATTGCGATCGTGGAAATACATCATTGGCCGCTGTCTCGAGTTAGTGATTATGGAACCATTTCAAGATCAATACAAGCAGTACCTAATCGACAAACAACAGCAACTCGCGCTAGTGCACTGAGTACACGCCGCTCTGAAAATCTAGCGAAACTGTCTATGAGCACCAGCGGCTGCTCGTTCACTAAGCCATTAGCGCGACTTCCGGAGGGATAACAAGGAGTTTGGAACACCGCGCTCAAACTGATATTATTTGCATCGACCTATTTGCCGCTTTTGGTTGAGTGTAGTATGATATAACAATACTTAAAATGGAAAATTTTGGGAACAACGGGACTTTTTGCAGTTGTTTCGATTCTATCTCACAGATCGAAAGGTAATGGTTGTCATTGGAAATTGCTAGACACCCATATTGACTTCTACGCCAGTAATAGCCTAGGGAAGTTATTTGGGACCATTGCTGTTTCTGCTGTGCCAATGACACACTTTTTGTACTGAAGACTCCTTGTCAGTCCGTCGCCTACAAATCCAAAATATATTGTCTCATCCGCTCAATCAATTTTTCCAAAAACATCTTGAAGCTTTCGTTGATTGTGGTATAGCATGTTAGTAAATCCGAAGTTGTACTCGGTGATCGAATGCTGACGAGAGACAATCTGACAGAGTTCTAGCTGCGAGACTAGAAAGTTTTTAATAAAAAGGGGAGGGGTCTCGTTTAGACTGTCCTGGGTTTTTACTCGCCTGATATGGTCACCCTAGTCAGTCGAGAAACAAGTCTTTGAAGAAATCTTGTGAGGGTGGCTGTAAAGGAATGTAGGTCGGCAATGTTGGATCGGAGCACGTCTCGACAAGTATCGATATTAACAACAGTTGTGTGTAGATCAGTTACACTGAAAAGGTCGATCAGCGAGCTAAGCTACGAAGGAAAAATAACGAACGAACAACACAAACTCGGAGAAAATCGCAATATCATTGTCTAGATAAATTTGAACGTAGGTGATCTCAGCACCAGAGCGGCTGGTAACTAAAAGGCTTACGAAAACGGGCATAGGTATCGGGAGAAATTCCGTCGCCGGGAAACTCTCAGCACCAGCGAGTAAATAATTAGGAACGAGAATCGCCAACAAGAATAAGAAACCCTGCAAAGCTATTTGTAAAGAGATATAAGTCATACTGTTTGATATCTCTGGATCGATTAGTGTCACGGCAGGTAACGATGTTTGCAGCCGAGTTGAGGTCAAGTGTACCACGAAGGTTGGACAGCAAGCAAGAAACAGCATCAATGGAAAAATACATGAACGATTAACACAAAACTAAAAGAGCGAAAACACAATCCATCCTGAAGTAATACTTTACGGTGGCCCCGAACGAATGAGGTTTGGGAGGAAAAAGAGGTTTAGGTTTAGTTGGTAAGCTTACTATAACCACCACAGTAACAATGCGACACTACCATGAACCAATGAATCAGCAGGCGGTGTGTTCTGATCAAGATTGTTTTTCGATAACATACATTGTCCGCCATTGAGCCAAGTCGACACAAGACTCAGCCCTCTAGGACACAGATAAAATATATAACGCTTGAGGGATTCTATACCTTACTTATTCAAGGAACGAAAAAAAAAAATCAAAACCCCTGCTTTGAACATTTTTCGTGCACGGACCCGACGTAGCGATATCATCAAAATTCACGATGGTTTTCAACCGAGAATTAATTATTTTTTAGTAAATATAAATGAAATAAAAATAAATAAAATCCAAATTGCGATTACAAAGTTAAACATAAATGACAGGCATGTAGTGTGCGATTGGCCGGGTTGGCCTCCGCCAAAGGCGCTGCTTTTGGGCGAGGGGGGGCATTTAAATCTTGATCTGCCATTTTCAGGTAAACACTAAATTATTGTCCGATAGTCTTTCACGAATGAGCTTTGTCCTATTAACCCTAGAACGTTGCACTGGGGTACAAATGTACCCCACGCATTCTTTGGAGCCGTGTGAAGACGAGAATTCGGCATTTATCGACCTGGGACCCTAACCATAATTCAATTTAGAGTTCCTAGTAAGAGCAGGAAAAGCTGGTATAGTCAGCTTGCTTATAGACTTCGTGGAAGCAGGTGTCAAAGTTGGCATGGGATACATTTGTAACCCAGGGTACGGTTGCCGTTAGCGTTTCGTCAGGTTTTGGTGCTGTCCGTAAAAATGTGACTCGTGACAATACCAGTTTAAATACTGGTTGATTTACTACGTAAATAACAATTAGTATTATAAAACTGTTTTCAATCATTTATTCAATTAATTTAATTTAATTTTGAAGTAGAAAAAATCGTTCTTATTTTTGCTGATTTTTATTGTTGTATTGTTTATTTTTTATAGTTTTTCAAATCGATTTTTAAACTTTCACTCTTCCAAATAATTGCACTTTTTTAAAAATATCGAAATTGGATTTTATACCGATTCTAGACCATTCTTTCAACTTTTAGAATCATTTGATTTTTTTCAAACCGGTTGAAAATTCGCAAAGCTTTAGCAGTTTTTGCGAAAAAAGTAAAAAACCGCGATTTTTTCACTATTTTTTGTTCAAACCAATTTATGTATCATTGATTCAATAAACTCCGTTCTTTCACTTACACAGCTGTTCCTACCTATTAAGCTGCGATGAGTGTCAATCATGAGCAAATAGCTGCTCCGCTATTCTATTCGAGATGGGGAACAACTGTTAAAAGTGAATAGGAAGCTTCGCTGTCAAACCATTCGGAACTCGATTCGGAATCCTGAATGGAGCCAATACGGAATCCTGCTCAAATGCAACAACCGATACTGAAGTCGACTGAGTCGGAATCGTTTGTTGCAATTGAGTTGGAATATATATTGACTCCATTCAGAATTCCGAACAGGTTCCGTTCCGGAATGGGTTTAACCGGGTTTATATGGCAGATGTTCGCACCTGCAATTTAACCATATCAAACATAATGAACTGATTATGTTCAGGACCATCACTTAAGCAGAGCCGTGCATCAAGAGAAATAACATGCAGCACGCCATCGAATACGAGAACGTTGAAGTCAGTATTCTCGTATATATGGATGATTATTTTGTATTATTATTCTGTATTTAGAAAAGTTGTGTCATTATTTCTCTGCTTGTCTCTTTTACCTTTTACCATCGTGAGTACAGTATGTATAAAAATTGAAATCTACCGTTGATTTGGGAGTATTATTTAGTTTCTACTAAGTTTTAGAATCACATAAGAGAGCCATCAAAGACGTTTATTACGTTTGAAAAAACATTTTCCTTGTTGCACACAAGTTCAAAGTATTTTAGACTATGTTTCACGAGTATGGCTATCGAATAACGGCGCCTAATTAGTTTCAATAAAAACATTTCGAAAAAATCTCACCTAAGGTACATGACGGATGTTTCTAAAGACTAATTAATTTAACACGCTCCTCTTTCATATACTACCGGCTAATTGAACTGATATCGTGGAAACGTGTTGTGTTTTAGTGAAATGCAAAGGAACCGTGTTGCACCCGATTATCTACATTTATGCTATCCCATTGCAGGCATTATTCACCATTTCCGCCGTTTGCCTGGCTGGTGCAATCCCGCTGGACGCGGTTCCGGCTTCGTCAGCCGTCGCCATTGAACCCAGCGCCAGCAGAAAAACTGAAAAGCGTGGTATCGGTCTGGGCTATGGACTGACCGGGTTCGGTTATGACGCCCCCCTCGGTTACTCGGCGATCGGTTATCATCCGGGCGGCTACGTTGCTCCAGTTTCCGCCACTACCACTGTTATCAAGGCTGGATATTCAGGCATCCCGGCCGCCGCTAGTGCTGGTGAGTTGATTATTTTTTCGTGGAAAAGAAACTCAGTCAAAGCCACCCCGCAGTGACAACTTGCGGAGAATTTTGGTGCGCTCACTATTTATTGAATTAAAACCGATTGATGGTGTTCGTCGAGGGAGAGCTAATTTGATTTCAATAAATTATTTTTTTTTCGCAGGTTATGGTGGATATGGTTACCATGGTTTCTATCCGGGCTACACTACCGGTTATAGCACCGGGTACAGTGGGCTTGGATATGGTGCCATTCCGGCCGCCAGTGGAGCTAGCTACGCGAAGGTTGTCCAGCCGGCTACCACGGCCTACAGTAAGGTGATCCATACCTACCCGCATTATGGATCAACGGTTGGTTCACCGGCTCTAGGTTACTCCGGAATCGGGGGATACCACGGAGGATACGTGTACTAACTAGTGAACCTCGAATGTTTCATCGCCATTCTGTAGATAGGTTACCCCAATCGTGTTACTATTTATTACGCTCCTAGAATATGTATTTAATAAGCAGAAGTAATTGAGACGAGAGCGGAATGAATTTTTGCAATAAAATTCAAATGGGCACTTTTTTGTTTGTTTTCACATTACGCCGATCAACAAGCTATCAAAATCGAACCCAGTCAGCGGGAAAATCCCTCAAAAGCATCATCGCGGATCAGATTGAAGAGTCTCATTTAAGCTGATTTAGCCGAAAATAGCGTATAATCGCATAATCACTGTTTCAAAAAAGTTTTCCAATTTACTTTTCTCTTCTCGGTTGATTTTTCCCATTCTTATCACATCCGCACGGAGGTGGACGACGGACGGTTCAGCAGCACACGCTGCCGGTCAATGAAACCAGATCATCCTGATCCGAAAGCCGTGGATCTATTCAGTTCAGTTCGATGCGGTGTAATAAATTAAAAAGTTTTGGCTGTGCCACCTCTCTCTATCTTTGAAGAATGCCGGATGACTGTTAAGCGAACCACAGTTTTTTTTTATTATTTTTTTACGCTTCGGATGCGGAGAAAACATTTGCTATTACGAAAATAGTTCACAATCTAAGTTTCGGAAACGCGATTTCGAGGTTTAGTAAGTTTTTATGGTGAAAAATGTACATCCGCAGTACGGATAATGTACTGGGATGTGTCAACAAAAACAAAGTTGGATTGCTCAATAATCAACGGCTGTGAGTTACGGAAACGCGAAGCAGACTGAGTTCGCACATCGCAAAATGATAATTTTCTGTTGACTTGCGTTTCGTTGCGTCAGCTCGATATACCTATAGTTTATTATAGTTTTGGTCAGGAATCAGATTTTAGCTCGCACCAACTTTTTGGGTTCCGATTGGATCTTATAACAACTGAATAAAATAAAATCAATTGGCTAATCTTGTTCATATCACATTTCATATGTGAAAACTGTCATTTCCAGAACAACTTCTCAATAGGTCAACCATTAACTCCTTGAATTAACCACCCGAAAAGAAATTAACAACAGTATTTAACCTACCGACAATCATAGATTACTACAAATTACAATTCTTTTAAGCAGATTTCTTTCAGTAGTTTGTGGAAAAAATGCATGAAAATAAACATGGGATCTAGCAACGCTGCTTGGTGGAAAATATGAAAGTTTGTCCATTAGGTTTGATAAATGCAGTAACATTCTTTAGGTTGTTTTCTAAGTCTCAGGATATACATAAAATAGACATACAAACGAATTATCCCTAATGCTCCGTTAATAAGATATCTAAATTCTTCAATCAATGCATTGTATAGGGAAAACTGAATTTTTCTGAAGGAGTTATATGTGTTGTGCTGAGTCAAAAAAATTCGAAAAACAAATTTTTGAATGTATTTGAAGTTCATACTCTCAATAGCGTTTAGTCAAATTTCCAATGCGGCTGAGAACTAAGCACTGATATTTCAGCTCTTGATACCTCGCTACCTCTCAAGTGCATGCGTGCATAGTTCAAGCTTTACTTCGTTATAGACTTTTTCTAGAAATGACTTTCCAGTAGTATCTTTGATCTGAATTATTATCCCTAATCCTAATGCCAAAGAACAAATAAAAAACTCTTGAAACCCGTTAAAGAAAATCATCATCATTACTGGAATTTTCTTTTTCATGAAACTTTACGATAACCTTCCGTCACTTCTATTAAAAAATTTCAAATGCTTTATAATTTTCATAAACTTATTAGGGAAAGTTGTGTAAGAAGCTTTTGTATTATTGTGTAGGAAAAAGCTGCAACATATAAACGCTTAAGTATACCAACTAATTTCGCACGAATGGGAAAAGTTCACCGAATTTTGGAAGAAGTCGATAAAATAACACCTTGAAATCTACCTAAAAATTGGTGTAGTTCGATGCAATTGAAATAAAATATCCTCAGAAAATAGGATGTACCTATTAATATGAATAATAAACACAGTAAAGACCCGTTTTTATCAGCTCCATAGTGTATTTTAGGCTGACAGAATGGGGATATTGACTAAATTGGGATATTTTTTTCATCATAATAAACTGAAGCTGTTAAAATATTCTTCCCTTCCCTTGCACAGTGTTTTAAAACATCGTTTTCGTGCTCAAAATTAATTAATTAATTTATTTATTTATTTCATTTTTCAACGGGCCTCTAGGGTCTTATTGAAATAATTAACCTATTTGACAAAATTCTTTTAACAATTAACACAGCATTAACATAACTATTGCTAACAAATTTGAACAAACCTAACTTATACAAGTCAACAAATAAAAAAACGGGAAATTACCATTAAAATTTCATAATCACAAACGCTGCGTTCTTCAATGCGATCATGGATTCCAGGGTGCTTCAGAATGGTTTCTTCGGAATTCGCGATACCGTATACCGCGTGGCCATGTTCCCCGCGAAAGAGCTTTCTCCTTCATCGATGCATCTAGTTGAACTTTAAATGAAACAAAGTCGAGAGTTTTTGCGTCTTGCCAAACTGGAACGAGTTTCTTAACGGACAAAGGTATTCGATCATCCAGGCATGTCATTACAAGATTTGACACTTGTTCTTCGTTGACGTCGTTACCGATGTTAGAAAGAAATAGTTCAAAACAGTTTACGGATTCCGAAATGTTAGCATGTGGACTCAATTACGTTGATGAAAACGGGTGCATTGTTTCATTTTCAGGGATACTAGCAATGTTCATAGCTGGATCGTTCGAAGTTGTCAATTCCATTAAGCCACGTGACAGACGTGTTCAAAAGTTCAATGCTGGACTTCAAATGTGCGATCTCCTCGTCATGTTTTTTCTCGCGTAGTGCATGAACGGATTCAAGAGATGTTAT
This sequence comes from Topomyia yanbarensis, assembly GCF_030247195.1. Classification (NCBI taxonomy): domain Eukaryota; kingdom Metazoa; phylum Arthropoda; class Insecta; order Diptera; family Culicidae; genus Topomyia; species Topomyia yanbarensis. Next base: position 393,528,960 of record NC_080671.1, on the reverse strand, counting down.
GGTACTGCGGAATCTTGCATTCTCCAACACGTCACGGCATCTATCACACATCCAGAAAATATTCGAATTATTTAATGCCTCTATTTCATCCTCGGTTAAACCAGCGCATTTTTTATGAAATACTCGCCAACCATCACAAAACCCGTCACAAATAATCCGTTCCGTCTTTCCAACAGCAAGGTCACATTTTCCGCAGATAACTTCCATCGTCACAGAGGTACAGCGGTCCCGTACAGTACAATATAAAGTGATCGTTTATTGCCAGCAGTGTGTTATTATGGCAAATCGAACAAAGACAAAAGGTTTCGTTAGCAATTGTTCGCACCGGTAGCTTTGCGGACAAAACAGACAAAAATCCTCACTTGCAGAGTAAATCCGATTTATTCAACAACAGTGAACGATGAACATTTAAAAACACCACAGTTTGACGATAAGACCAATTTTCCAAAGCGGTTAGAAACCTCCAAAACCGACGTTTTTACGGAGCAACAAAATAACGACCAAAACAACGCGAGAGGCACAATAATAGCGTCTAAACCGTTAATTTTAGAAGTATAGTTTGTTCAGAGAAGTTGTTGCCCTTATGATTGCACATCCACAGACGTATATCGTTCAGTGATTAATTCACCTATTAGTGATATACGCAATTTATTTTCTGAACTAATTAGGATAGAGACTTTCTGCCTTCGGCAAAGTTGTAGTAAATGTAACTGACGGATGACGGAGAAAGCGATTATCAAAAATAAAATTATTTATTCAATTTAAACAGAAAATATCAACATAATTAAACACATCCAAATCTACACCTTTGAATATTTTTGAAAAGCAAACCATTTACATTGCATGTTATTGGCGAACGTGTTCTATGCAATTTACCATGAAGAGATGAAGCTGCTTGTCGCAGTGCGTTTGAATATTTCATTTTATACCACTGCGATGGTATATTGTTTTGAACATAACACTCGGGGAGAATTCCGTCGACTAAGAATCGGGCCACTATATGAAAGCAAAAAGTTAGTACTTTAAGTATGTTATAGTATTGTTTGCTCCTTAACGACCGAATTTACCCCAAAAATATGATAAAATTTGGATTATCTTTTTAAATTCAACAGATATGAAGTAACTATGTTCGGCAAAAATATGTGTTTCGGTACCACAAACAACTTTCCAAGAAGATAGAAGAATGTCTAAAAAGGTTATCGTGAAAAAACCAATGCAAAAGGGTCTTCCATATAATATGTTCCATAACTGGTAAACCATTAAAGCTAGATATACGGTGTCTATAGCAATTTCTTTTGTAGTAACATTTGCTGCAACTTTGCCGAAGACAGAATGTCTTAAAATCTTAATTAGTTCAGAAAATGAATTTCGTATATCACTTATAGGTGAACTAATCAGTGAACGAAATACTCCTGTGGATGTGAAATTGTAAGAGTAACAACTTCTCCGAACAAACTATACTTCAATAGTTAACGGTTTAGACGCTATTAATTTTGAGCACGAAAACGACGCCTTAAAACACTGTGTTTGACGTAGTCTAATAACTATTTCTGATTATTTAATATAGTCTTATAGCGCAAACATTAAAATAAATTGATTCTTTTTTTTGCATATTTGCATCTTTAAGATAAAAGAAACATGCTCAAGAAAAGATTTACAGCCTTGTTCGTCTGCTAGAGCCCATCGAACATATTTTCATGCGAGGCTGACCAAATTGGGGACTGACCAAATCGGGTCTTCAATGTACTATAATAGATAGGCAGTATTTGAAGAAGTTTCTTGTGGACGAGTGTAGAACGACTTTGTCCCTACGTACTTGGAGTCAGCGTCGTAGTCAGAAATTCGGTTTGGTTGGGGTTTGGTGAAAATCTAACTTACTGCCCAAATGGCATAATCATGAAACCACCATCTTTGAAGTTTTAAAATTATGGAGAATCAGTTTTTCAAAAAAAACGTAACAGAGCTCTTATCTTTAGCACATTTGTTGAGACTTTCATTTAAAACAACTTTATTGTAGGCATGAATACTATGTATATGGAGTATATTGAGTTATAGAATGACATTTACGAAGTGTTCCTTAATTTAGTTTTTTCGAAAATACCTTTTGAATGTGAGCTTCACAAACTCAAGCTTGGGATTAAATGTAAATTTTATTGTTTATAAACAATAGAAGAGAGTTATAATAAACAGTAAAATCATAATAATTTATTTTAAAGGTAAATACAAATAGCCTTAAATATGTTGATACCCAAAACACATGGAGCCTTCATGTCTTAAACCAAGTGGTTTTTAGCAGCACTCCCCAAAATTTTGTTGAAGACATTAAGTCTGTAAATTATAACGCCAAAATTATTTTATCAAATGATGTGCTGTTTAAAGTTTGTAAAATTCATCAAAGATATTAAACCTGCGAAATTGGCGGTTTCAAAATGATGTGATGTTGACCTTAAATTACTGTTTTCCAATATTTATTTTACCTATTCATATAAATGGTTATACAACAAAAACAAATGTTAACACAAATCGATCAGGACCTGCCAGAGTCAAATGGAAAAGGCAACTGTTCCTAAATTCCCCTACTTTTGGAAAGTGTTTTTCTCGTTATTAATTCTATTACGTTTTCGTCTCAACTTGACGCATTCTCAGAATAAAAACATTTTCAGCAAATGTTGAAAATTATGCAATTTTTCGGTGAGCAGTTCTAAGTTTCATAGACATTAAATCAATTCCAATTTCGCTTCCTATTAAAAAAACATCTAATTCATATTATAGTACATCCCTTCAAAACTGAACTCAATATGATAGGAAATCTGAGGATTATGATTGATTTCAGAACTTTGGAATGAGTTTCTATTGGAATGTTTTTAGGCAGGTATTTGACATTGATGTTATTAGACAACTGTGAGATCAAGACCAATAGATCAGTTACGGATCAAGATCGTATACCCACAATTTTTCAAAGGTCCTCATGATGTTTAAAACAACAGGTTATCAATGTACTGATCAGATAATTATTGTTGTAATATTGAATTAAATCAGTCAGCATCAATAAATTTTTAACTTCAACCTAACTAATTTTTTTTGGGTGATGGCGGGGAGTGTGGTTAAACCCCAAAGCCTGCTTGGCTACACCGCTGCTTGGAGTTATTTATTTCGCTTTTCATTCAGTTTCATAGACATTAAATCAATTCCAATTTCGCTTCCTATTAAAAAAACATCTAATTCATATTATAGTACATCCCTTCAAAACTGAACTCAATATGATAGGAAATCTGAGGATTATGATTGATTTCAGAACTTTGGAATGAGTTTCTATTGGAATGTTTTTAGGCAGGTATTTGACATTGATGTTATTAGACAACTGTGAGATCAAGACCAATAGATCAGTTACGGATCAAGATCGTATACCCACAATTTTTCAAAGGTCCTCATGATGTTTAAAACAACAGGTTATCAATGTACTGATCAGATAATTATTGTTGTAATATTGAATTAAATCAGTCAGCATCAATAAATTTTTAACTTCAACCTAACTAATTTTTTTTGGGTGATGGCGGGGAGTGTGGTTAAACCCCAAAGCCTGCTTGGCTACACCGCTGCTTGGAGTTATTTATTTCGCTTTTCATTTTCCGAGATATGTTTGAGATCGATCCGATGGTTGTAAGTCAGAAGGTTCGCGCAAATCGAACTTTTTGCACCGATAAGTGATCAAGTTCCATCTTCCATTGCTAATTAAATACCCTAACAACAGTCCATCTAGACAACTTGACATTGTTCGGCGGTTATTCTAGCGGTTGTAGATAAAAAATGAAATACAAAATATTTTTATCGAAATAATATTTGCCTTATTTAAATGGATTATTACTATATAGAACAATAAACAGGCGACAAAGTGTAACCCACAAACAACAATCCATAGCTTTAAAAGAATTTAAAATAGATATTTGATGTCTTCAGTAAAGTTATTCGCAAGAGTAAGAGTTACAAATTAACTGAAGGCACCATCTCAATACAATCACCTCCAAGTAAATTTATGAAAATATCTCACTCGCAGGGGGATTAATCAGTAAAATCACAATACCAAAAGAAACAGCATATTGTATTCTTTAAATTCTAATGCGATACTATTGACCTAAAATTAGCCGTTTTGGCGTTAATAATAGATTTCTTATTTTTGGTTTTGTTTCTGGCAACCCTCCCGCAACTTGACGTTTACCATAAGTTGCTTGAAACCACCGTGTTTCGAATGATGTCGCCACCATAGAATGCCGTCCACTGATTGTGATACTGTAAATTTCTATGAGAGAAAATAATTCCGTGACGCCTTTTACGAACTTGTTTTCTTTATTTACATTCGGAAGAGGTAATCAAGATGATCATTTCAAAACAATTAATTCGTTAATTAATTCGTCACTTTGGAGTTTCATAAAAGGATTACACATTGTGCCGAATGTAAAATGTAAAATGCATGATTTGTTTTGAGTGTGCATCTAGTGTGAATGTTTTCTTCTCCCGTCGCCCTTAAAAAAAAATGCGTAAATGAAAACCGCGTAAATTTCAAAAGTGTACTGTCCTATATAAAACACTACGCTGCTGAACAGTGCAATAACTGCAGAAGCACGTTGTCAGATGCCTTACTGATAAAAACATATAACCGAAATATGAAACATTAAAGCCAATAGGCTCTTTACCCTACGCAGCTACAAAGCGGTGTAAACATGGATTAACAAGTTATAACGCACACGCATGCATAAAAATAAATATTTTTTTTCAACGCAACACTCTCAAGCAGCACACATAAGTCGCATCCTGCCGTATTGAATTAAATCCAAACCACTCACCCACCCACTTTGCAAATAATTCTGTAACACCGTGCTGGTACCCGAAAAATCCGCACATGGCCACTGCTGCCGAAAATGCATAGCGTCTACCGCTTAGTGTAGCGTCCAGACGCTGCAGCCTTGATCTTACCCGTTCGACATAAGAATAAAAACTGATTCAAACGTGTACGCGTCACCTCTATTTATAAACTAACCGTATATGGTTTTAGTCACTTAGGTGCGAGTGTGTGCAAATGCCGTTGCCGAAAATCGATAGCGCTTATTGCATCGCCCGGAGACGATGTTGCTCGTATGGGATATTAGCAACAATTGATTTAAACGGACATGCGTCGCTTCTATTTATGACTTTTCGTGTTTGCTTGAGCAACTAAGGTGCCCTCTAATGATGGCTGTGTCTGAGAAATCTGCCTCACGAATGGTAATTTCCCGTTTTTCGTGAACTTTTTAATTTTACCGATTTCCAAAAGTCTACTTTTATTGGGGAGATATTAAATTATTACCAATATTTAAGTTAGGTGTTTCTGAATCGGTTGGTGTATGAATGATTAAAATCCATCTAGTAATATCGGAGTTATAAGCGTGCAAACCTTACATAGTTTCGTTACATGGGAGATAGTTTAGATTTTAGAATGACACCTAGCCCCAGATAGTGGAGTAAGACATTTTTAATGTCAAAATCCGTACACTATGCGAACCACATACCTGAAAGTGATGAACGATTAGGATTCGTTGCGTAATAGTGTAGGGTTTTTCGTTGGCTTAGTCTAAATCCAGTATGACGGTTTAGAGGGTCCGCCAATTGAAGTGACACATGAAAAACAATATTGAAATAAATTAAAAGAAATGTTTTTTTCCAATTCAATTCATTTTACTTAAAAATAGTCTAACTTTCATATTTCATCGACCAAATTCAATATGTCCGCCTTTGAGTGTAATACTCTTTTTCAAACGACCTACACGGTTAAAATAAAGTACCCATTAATGAGTATTGAAAACACCCATTTTAAACTTCAAATCCCAGCTGTCACAAATTGTGTACTTATTCAATAAGTTACTGGGTAAAATATTACCCATTTCTGTATTGTTGCTCAACAAGTAAAATGGATAAAAAATAACACATAAATGGTTGAAAAACACTTGGAATTTTGAATAGTAAGAGCGAATCGACAACCATTTTTCTTTGAGAGCGTTTCCGTATCGATTAATCCGTTTAGAGTTGCCGGTTTGTGATCCTAGTGACAGAAAACCTTATTGGTGGCCATGAATTGGTGAGTTTCGATTAAGTGATTCTTTGACTCGAAACTACAACAAATTTTGATACAATATAATAAGAATTGTTTTGTCCATAACTCTCCGAGCTCTCGATCGAAGCAGTTCGTTTTCTGGTGCTGTGCATAAAGTGAACAAGAATATATATTGACAGTGAAGGTCAACTATTGTTTGAGGCAGTCTTTGTTCGCCGGTGCCCAGGCTGGTGAAGTGAATACCAGAATTGCCGGACACGCCGCTATATAAGCTAAGTATTATTTTTCTTTCTTTCGTTTCCCTTTCCCCGATCGGTCTACTTTTCCCTTTACCCTGAATACAAGTTTCATCTCTCGTTTACACCACGTGCTATCCTCGTGCCTAAATGGCCGAGGGCGAAGAAACAGGATGGGAATGATATTCCCATGGATTTACCGGATAAACCCGATATTACTCCCTCCCCTGATCCCCCCAGTCCTCCCCGTATTAAAACATACCCAGCCAGTTCAAATGGACCCTGGGTGGTGTATTTCCGGCCCAACACGAAATCGCCCAATATTCTAGAAATATCACGGGAGCTGACTGCTAACTACCCGGCCGTAGCTCAGATAACACGTGTTCGAGCTAATAAGATACGCGTTATAGTAAATGACCTCGATCAGGCAAACCAGATTGCTCGCAGCGAGCGTTTTACGAAACAATTCCGAGTGTATGTGCCTTGTAGGGCAGTGGAGATCGATGGAATAGTCGCCGAACCGGGTCTAAAGTGCGAAGACCTGTTGAAGTACGGGGTTGGCTGCTTTAAGGACCCTTCACTTCAAAAGGTGAAGATTCTGGAATGCAAGCAATTGTATTCCGCAAAAACAGAAAATGATAAGACGATTTATTCTCCGTCAGACTCGATTCGGGTGACTTTCTCCGGGTCTGCTCTTCCCAACTATGTCCTCCTGGATAGGGTTCGCTTACCCGTTCGCCTGTTTGTACCGCGGGTAATGAACTGCAGCAATTGCAAGCAACTGGGCCACACAGCCACTTATTGTGGCAATAAAAAACGGTGCGGCAAATGCGAGGGAGAGCATGAGGATGACGCTTGCGGTGGAGAAACTGAGAAGTGTATTTACTGCGGGGGCCCTCCGCATGCTCTTAAGTCATGCCCGGCGTACAAGCAGCGCGGGGATAAAATTAAGCGCTCCCTTAAGGATCGCTCGAGGCACTCTTATGCAGAAATGCTAAAGAATGCTTCGCCATCTGTCCCTTCCGAAAATTCCTTTGCTCTTTTGGCTGGCGTTGAGCAAGAATCTGACGACCCACAAGAGGGAACATCATTGGTTAACCCAGGGGAATCCACGAAGAGGAGAAATCCAGCCTCCCCTACATTGCCTCGTAAGGGTGCCAAGGTGTCGTCCACTCAGAGTGCGCCATCTACAACCAATAAATCCAACGGAAGTGATGCACAAAAGCCGAAGCAATTTGCTCCAGGACTTGGAAATATTAATTCTAACAAGGAGTACCCACCACTTCCAGGGACACCAAAAACCCCAAGTGTCCCCGTTTTTCAAACAGATACTCAGTCCAGTAACGGACTAATGAAATTTTCTGACATAGTGGACTTAATTTTCACAGCTTTCAATGTTACTGATCCTCTTAAAAGCCTTCTGATACGTTTTCTCCCTATAGTGCAAACATTTTTGAAGCAGTTGACTACTAAATGGCCCCTCCTTGCAGCGATCGTATCCTTCGATGGCTAAGTCATCAAACGAGGTCACCGATTCGATCACTGTTCTACAGTGGAACAGCAGAAGTATCCTCCCGAAAATCGATTCCTTTAAATTTTTACTAAATAGTTTAAAATGTGATGCTTTCGCATTATGTGAAACTTGGTTAACTTCCGATATAAATCTCAACTTCCACGACTTTAATATAATTCGTCTGGATCGAGAAAACCCCTATGGAGGAGTACTTTTGGGGATCAAAAAGTGCTATTCTTTCAACCGAATTAACCTCCCTTCAACACCAGGCATTGAAATTGTCGCTTGTCAAGTTTTAATCAAAGGTAAAGACCTTTGCATTGCTTCCATCTACATTCCTCCTAGAGCCTCGGTAGGGCACCGAACGCTTTGTAATATCACGGAATCCTTACCGGCACCGCGGCTAGATCTGGGAGACTTTAACTCGCACGGTACGGTATGGGGTTGTCTTCATGATGATAATAGATCAACATTAATCCAAGATCTTTGCGACAATTTCAACATGACCATCTTAAACACGGGAGAAATGACGCGGATTCCTACACCACCAGCACGCGCAAGCGCGTTGGATTTATCGCTTTGCTCGACATCGCTACAGTTAGATTGCATGTGGAAGGTGATCCCTGATCCCCACGGTAGCGATCATTTGCCTATCGTGATTTCAATTGCTAACGGTTCAAGACCATCGAAAACAATCAATGCCTCGTATGACCTCACACGGAACATTGATTGGAAGAGTTACGCGACCGCGATATCCGTTAAAATCGAATCCACTCAAGAACTTCCTCCGGAGGAAGAGTACAGGTTTTTGGCTGGCTTGATTCTCGACAGTGCGAATCAAGCTCAGACTAAACCAGTACCCAGCGCGAATACCCATGGACGGTCTCCCACACTGTGGTGGGATAAAGAGTGCTCAGAGCTGTACGCGGAGAAGTCCACTGCATATAAGGCCTTCCGGGAAGACGGGTTACCCGCTAGCTATCAACAGTACGCGTCGCTAGATAGGCGAATGAAGAGTTTAATGAAAGCCAAAAAACGCAGTTATTGGCGCCGGTTCGTCGACGGGTTAACGAGAGAAACAGCGATGAGCACTCTTTGGGGTACGGCTCGACGTATGCGTAACCGTAATAGTACCAACGAGAACGTGGAATATTCAAACCGTTGGATATTCGCTTTCGCCAAGAAGATCTGTCCGGACTCTGTCCCGGTACAGAAAACGTGCCGCGCCGCGTCTCCTCCCGATACCGCGAACGAAACACCGTTTTCGATGGTGGAGTTTTCACTTGCTCTCTTATCATGCAACAATAACGCCCCAGGGTTAGACAGAATCAAATTCAACTTGCTGAAGAATCTGCCTGACACTGCAAAAAGGCGCTTGCTGAACTTATTTAACAAGTTTCTTGAGGGTAACATTGTCCCTCATGACTGGAGGCAAGTGAAGGTCATCGCCATTCAAAAACCAGGAAAACCAGCCTCCGACCACAACTCGTATCGGCCGATTGCAATGCTGTCCTGTATTCGGAAGTTGTTCGAGAAAATGATCTTGTTTCGCCTCGACAATTGGGTTGAAGCAAATGGCTTACTGTCAGATACACAATTTGGCTTCCGCAAAGGCAAAGGGACGAACGATTGCCTTGCGTTGCTTTCTACAGAAATCCAAATGGCCTATGCTAACAAAGAGCAGATGGCATCAGTCTTCTTGGATATTAAGGGGGCTTTTGACTCAGTTTCTATCAACACTCTGTCAGAGAAGCTGCACCAGCATGGTCTTTCGCCAATTTTAAATAACTTTTTGCTAAACCTGTTGTCTGAAAAGCACATGCACTTTTCGCATGGCGATTTAACAACATCGCGATTTAGCTACATGGGTCTTCCCCAGGGCTCATGTCTAAGTCCCCTGCTCTACAATTTTTACGTGAATGACATTGACGATTGTCTTGCCAATTCATGCACGCTAAGGCAACTTGCAGACGATGGGGTGGTCTCTGTTACAGGACCCAAAGCTGCCGACTTGCAAGGACCATTACAAAATACCTTGGACAATTTGTCTGCTTGGGCTCTTCAGCTGGGTATTGAGTTCTCCACGGAGAAAACTGAGTTGGTTGTTTTTTCTAGGAAGCGTGAGCCGGCGCAACTCCAGCTTCTATTAATGGGTGCAACGATCAACCAGGTTTTCACATTTAAATATCTCGGGGTCTGGTTCGACTCTAAAGGTACCTGGGGATGTCACATTAGGTATCTGAAACAGAAATGCCAACAAAGGATCAATTTTCTCCGAACAATAACTGGAACATGGTGGGGTGCTCACCCAGGAGACCTGATCAGGTTGTACAAAACAACGATATTGTCGGTGATGGAGTACGGGTGTTTCTGTTTCCGCTCCGCTGCGAACATACACTTCATCAAACTGGAGAGAATCCAGTATCGTTGCTTGCGCATTGCCTTGGGTTGCATGCATTCGACCCATACGATGAGTCTCGAAGTGCTGGCGGGCGTTCTTCCGCTAAAAAATCGATTTTGGGAACTCTCATATCGATTGCTCATCCGATGCGACATTCTGAACCCGTTGGTGATTGAAAACTTCGAGAGGCTCGTCGAGCTTAATTCTCAAACCCGATTTATGTCCTTGTACTTCGACTACATGGCACAGAGCATTAATCCTTCTACGTATACTCCCAACCGTGTTCGTTTCCTAGATACTTCTGATTCTACTGTATTCTTCGACACATCCATGAAGGAAGAGATTCGTGGAATCCCGGACCATATACGCCCTCAAGTGATCCCCAATATATTTTATAATAAATTCCGAGAAGTCGACTGTGACAAAATGTTCTACACTGACGGATCAAATCTCGATGGGTCCACTGGCTTCGGTATCTTCAACAATACTATCACCGCTTCATTCAAGCTCAATGATCCTGCTTCAGTTTACGTCGCAGAGTTAGCTGCAATTCAGTACACCCTTGGGATCATCGACACTCTGCCCACAGATCACTACTTCATCATTTCGGACAGCCTCAGCTCTATCGAGGCTCTTCGTGCGGTGAAGCCTAAAAAGCAATTCCCGTATTTTCTGGGGAAGATACAGGAGTCCTTGTGTACGTTATCTGAAAAATCTTATCAGATTACCTTTGTTTGGGTCCCCTCTCATTGTTCTATCCCGGGCAATGAAAAGGCCGACTCATTAGCAAAGGTGGGCGCATTAAATGGTGACATATACGAAAGACCAATCTGCTTCAACGAATTTTTTAGTATTTGTCGTCAGAGGACACTCAACAGTTGGCAAACCTCGTGGAGCAATGGTGAACTTGGACGATGGCTACATTCGATTATCCCAAAGGTATCAACGAAACCTTGGTTCAGGGGGATGGATGTGGGTCGGGATTTTATTCGTGTAATGTCCCGACTTATGTCCAACCACTACACCTTAGATGCACATTTGCGGCGTATTGGGCTTGCGGAGAGTAGTCTGTGCGCTTGTGACGAGGGCTATCATGACATCGAGCACGTTGTCTGGGTATGCGCCGGGTATTTGGACGCCAGGTCTCAGTTAAAGGATTCCCTTCGGGCCCGAGGTAAACCACCCAATGTCCCAGTTCGAGATATGCTGGCAAATCGTGATTTCCCCTATATGTCCCTTATTTATACTTTCATAAAAACGATAAATATCCCAATTTAGCCCCTCTCTTTTTATTTCTCGTTTTTAGAAGTTTCCTCTTGCCGTGTGGAACCGATATGCTTCAGACTGCCACTATATAACCGCCGTCGCCCTTATCACTACGGAATCTGAAGCGAGAGCGACTCGAGGTCCGAAGGATTCCCTTTGAAGGATTCCCCGCGGGTCCGAAGAATACCATCCGCCAATCCGACCTACTAGACTGAGGCGCAAATTTGTTTCGCTGATCTCCCGTTTGCCCGAAAGTTGCAAGTTTTGCTCTTCTCTACCGGTCACCATCTACGCCTTCTCTCCCCTGTCCTTGATACAACTACTTCTACAACGATTTTGGAAATGACCAAGCATAAGTATCAGATAAAAAATCAAATTTGTATTCCGTATTCCTAGTTTTAAGATAGTTGCAAATTCTACTCTTTGTTAAAACTATTGTCCCCCATCTTGTAAATAGAGTTGTATCCCTAGTTTTAAAACATCTGTGAAATTTTTCATAAATATTTGTTCCCCCTTTTGTGTACCAAACTATATTGTTAGTTTTAAGATAACTGTAAATATTTCCTAAAAAACTATTACTATTGAATTCCTTGTTTTAAAATTTTTCATAAAAAAAATCCTTTGCCCCCTCTCTTATATATAGAATTTTTTTTTTCTAGTCTTAAGATAGCTGTAAATTTTTTCTCTTTTATAAAAAAAATATTTCAACATTGTAACCTCCTAGTTTTAAGATATTCAAAATGTAAAAACAAAAGAATTCGGCACCGCCAAGCTAACGCATTTGTGCCTATCAAATAAACGAAATGAAAAAAAAAAAATTGTTTTGTTTTCAGCGCCAACATCGTCAGAATGTTGTCGATCACAGCTTACAGTTGGTTTGGCCATACATTTGATCATCGTAGCTAACGGAGAAAAGCTTAGTAGTATTTACGACAATATTGGTGTAACAGGAGGATTGATCAGGAGTTGAATGCTCTGCTGGTGAAAAAGTCAATCGTAACAAATGGTACTATTGATGATGTAGTTTCGGACCAAAATTAGAGTCATCACTGCACAAACATCCAGAATATGTCAAAATATATGTAATTCAGTTAATAAAACATTAAAGAGGCATGTTTATATAATTTTCACGATCCGAACTAATTATTCCTATAATTATCCAACATCTTATGAGAAGATTCGAAAATGGTTATTGTTCTACCTATTTTCTGTTCATTTCATATAACTGGGTAAAAAACTACCCAATTTTTGACATATACTCGAATTACCCATTTTTGAGAATTTGATGATTACTCAATAAATGAGTTTTCCCAGTTTTGTCGGAGATGAGCATTATGGTACTCATAAATGGGTAATTTATTTTAACCGTGTAAGCGGGCATTGTACGCTGCCTGGAGATGTTCCTCTGGGATTTGATTCCATTCAGCTACAAGATGATTTTGAGAGCTTCTAAGCTTCATATTTTTTTGGAACAGATCCTGGCTTCCAACATACTCCATACACACTATTGGGTGGATTGTGTTTGCTTTCAATGACACCACCGATCCTTATTTTGTTTATTTGTGTTACAATCTACAGCACCAAGGTTTGATCTGCTGTTATTTGTCACTTTTACGATTGCATCTTTTTATTTTCGATCCAATAATCCGCGGCATACTAGAATTAGGGTGAGAAATTTTCGATATGTTTTATTTTTACGTATTCCTTATCCACGGACTTTTTATGTTCTGTTATTGGCGGGGGAACTCATTCGCTCTCAGGCGACAGCCGGTCGGTATGGACAATGGCAATCTTGACTTTCAATCGAATTAGATGACATTAATCAAGCAAATTAGAGTATAAATTCTTGTCACTCGCTTTGTCCGACCGAGACCGAATGGCAATTGTTACGAGGGGAGTGGGGGAGATTCGGTTTCGGTCGAAGATTTTAAATTAGGTAGCTATTCGTGAACATCAGAGATAATACGATAGGCAGGCTTCTTTTTGCGACTGGGGAGTGTGACTGAAAGTAAATTTGCATTATCTACGCTCTGTTGGGATTCCAATTTATATATTAACATGTAAATTCGTTTATGAAAGCCCGCTTTGAATAACGAACTGTAAATATTTGAATGAAGTATTTTGAATCGTTTCCAGTTACGCTATTAACTAGTATGTATTTCATATTTTGCAAAAAAATTATTCGGGAAAGAAATTTCTTTGTTAGGAAACCGCCATTGACCCCACAAATCCAAACATATCACACCGCACCGCTTGCTTCTAACCATCCAGAAACAACAGCAAACTTCTCGGCGTGTTACGTGTGTATACCATTAGCGCCATTCGCAGTTGCCTATCGGAGGGGGAGTGCAAGTGCAATTTCATGGAACACTAACTTTGGTATAAGACGATTTAGCTGGTGCAAACATTGGACCAACAACCCGCAGGGCTCCGGAGGTACTTCTCTTCCGCTTCGGCTCGATCTAACCAAACTCGCATAGTTTGGCAGAGAATGCAATCCTGTATCTCCCCATCCAACAGCCCAACACACGGGGCTTTGTGTCTTAACTACAGCATGCACATGTCAGGCATCCACCGAGAACTTTGCATCACACCAGCACCACAGCGTGAAAAATGGGAGTTTTGGAAGTGGTTTCAGTTCCAGAGAAGGCATCCACTGTTGCTGAATTTCCCCGCCAGCCATGTATCAGTAGACAATAATATCAGCAACAGCGAGCCAATGCTGTTCTGGCAGTACCCGGTTCAGGGTTAGACGATTGAGCTGTCTAAGCAATTTTCACACTTCATCAAACTATGTTCTAATCTGTTTAGAGTAATGGTTGGATCGGTACTGTTCTTCCCAACCGACAGGACCTTTTACACTGTGACGTTTCACGGGTGGTGGGAGAGCGTTGAGTTTTCCAAAACTATCATGTTTTCATCGCCACCACCCGGCGGCGATGCACCCGTCCGCTTGCTCGCTGGGAAATGGGGAGGCGTGTGACGAGACGCTTTTCCTCGCTAATGTGATTTATTCCTGCTTGAATAACTTTCCTGGTTGAGATAGTTTCTGAACACTTTGTCTAAACTATTTGAATAGTTCGAAACTGCTGAAGCGCGAGAAGGTGTACTTAGTCTGATGAACTATTGAAATTGTAGTAGCAGTAACTAGCAGTGGTAAATTCAAATGGTTTTGATGGCAAGGCTTCCCTTGAATCTGATGGTTGTGTAATGCGATTTGATTGACTGTTGTTGTGCAAAGTGCATGTAGTAAACATCATCTAAACGATACGATTGTTTTTGTTTGTTCACGTCGATTTTTTAAAGTTTATTTTATAATATATTTTACATCTTTTTTTTAATAAATTTCACTAAACATAACAAGGTACTATGATTTCAGGGTATTTCATTTATAAACAGAATTTGTCTATTAGCTCTAACGAATATCGTTACCTCACCTCGCAATGTCGTCGATCATCTCGTTTTACCATCACTAAATATAGTAAAGTTTGATCAGTCCCGGCTGCTTGGTACATATGAACCATATTTCTTTCTTTTCCGGCAAGTTGACGATTTTTTTTTCGAACAAGTGTTTTGCAACTCTTGCATCTCATCTAATGGCTCTCCAGTCCCCCACTTCAGTCAGCCGAAGGTTGTTAGCATACATCGAACGTTCGTCCGTGTCCCGTCTTTCCTATTTGGAGGGTTATTATTACACCCAGTCCCACTACCGTTTCTCCCTGTATGAAAATATGTTTTATGCGCTATGTTCATACATTTCTGCTTTCCATACCGTTTGCGTCAGTGTAGTGTACTCGTGTTTTTTTTCTCGAAAACTACAGATAACAGCAGTGAAGGATGTTCAGTTGAACCTTTTTACGCTCCAGCAATGTCACGACATGGTAGCACACGACACCGGCGTGTAAGCATGACATAGTTGATACATAACGTATTACAATCTCTACCACCTTCCCCAATGAAAGGGAGGATACTGTCCGATGTATGGGACTAGTATTTGGCGTACACCACATCCATTTGCCGGGTGCGTGAAATTTGCTGTGGCACTGCAGCGAAGGGACTTTCGGGTAAGATGGTTACTTTACCAAAGATATCTGTCGAGTAGCATCATCTAAACTAAAGTTTCCAACCAAAACATGACTTGTATTATTTACCATAATTCTTCGGAACATACTATTGAGCAAAACCTAACCGTTATTTCAAAAAAGGTATAGTTCGTAGGAATCGTGTACTAATACGCAAGACGTCACTTCATTAAAAGTTTCTTTTAACGAAGCCGGATTGACTAGTAGTCTTCGATAAAGCTATAGACAATTATCTTTCTTATTTTTACTTACAGTGATAATATGATGCATGCAGTGCCACCTAGTGGTAAAAAGGCGAGCTAGTAGGTTTTCTCCATGTAAATTGTCGAAAAATCCCATACAAACTTCAAATACGTTGGTCCGGTAACTAGACTTGTCTGATTTGCTTCAAATTTAGAGTAGGGACTAGGAATCAAATTAGGGGTGGGCCGATAGGGATCACTTTTTTTCTGGGCACTCTAGTATACACAGTATGAAGACAAGAGGATTTTATGTCACGCTCCAACCAAGTCACCAAGAAGGATTATCAGACGATACATCAGCTTCCGTCAACGTCAACGGAACGTCACCGTTCCGTCCGGGTAAGTTAAATGCGTTTCTCGTGTGCCCGTTCATACGTACCGTATATCAAAACGTTCCGTGCCGTCGATGCTCAGTGCTGCAAAGCTGGCCAAAATTAAAAATATGAAATTCAATTTTCATCATCAAAAATATTTTTCATATTGTCCAAAATAGTTGAATTAATAATCTGCGAAGAATCGTGGTGTTTGAAGATCTCCAAGTCTTTTTGGATGTTGAGATCTGACTAGAAATGAGGTATTATCTGGTTTCCAGCTTATTAAACACTTCTAACTCATAATTCAATTTAGAACATATTTATCGTAAGTTAATTCCAAATATCTTTAAAATTCATGCATGCTAACTCAATATGCAACAAAAATGAACTTTGGATTAAGAAATACTTGAAAATTTGAAAATGTTAGCATCAGACTTCCCAAATGAACATCGAACACCATGTTCGCTCTAGTTCTGTGCTCATCTTAAACCTACATTTCGTGTGCAAACTCGAACGCGCTAATGCGTACCAAAACACGTTCGTCTGCACAACCGAACCCCATGTACGTACGCGGTGTTCGTACACACAGGTGCTTGACACTAGTTTTCTCTTTCTATCACTCATCATTACTAGTTTTGAATCCTTCTGCTTTGTGTGTGCCGTTCTTGTGTACGCACACGGTGTACGTACACGGTGTTTAAACCTAAGTTTGCACATCGTTCGCTTGGGTTCGGTGTTCGAGGCGAACCTGTACACAAAGGCAAAGTAAGTTTGAGGTTGAACGCGTGCACGAAATCTTGTACATAGGTGCAAACCTATCGATGTTCATGGGAAGACTGCCAAGCTTGATAGGTAACTATTTTTCGTCAAAGGTTTGATGAAATAACAACAGAAGCAAGAATTTATTGCAATTACGTGTGTTTCCTATCGTATTCATTTTGCATAAACCGAGCTGGAATAGTTCGCTGCAATTAGGGGCCGTTCATATACCACGTGGACAAAAAAAACCTTCGTTTCAATTGCTGTATCCCTACTCCCCTCTCTACGATGTCCACGTGAACTTTCCAATTTTTTGGTTAGTTTAATAATAAATATTTATTTAGAAAATTTGCCTATGCGTTAGACTACTATGGCGAAGAAGGATTTAATAAAAATTGTTCAAACTGCAACCACAGAATATCATACACTTCTTTAGTCTTTCGTGAAGTTTCTATGAAAATATGTCATTTCTGAATGACAGTATGATCTTTCATATTTACGTTTTAAAGATTCATCTAATCCAAAATAAGTAGTATTTCACCAAGTTACAGAAGATTGAATCAAATGAGTCAGACAGAATATTTTTTCTCAGATTTTGTTTCGCAAGATTTCCTCTGCCTTTTTTGATGATAATTACTATCACACACTATGCTGTTATTGACTATTTTAAAATCTTCAAAAATTTGAAGGTAAGCCTCACATCAATGACGATACAAATTTATTTCATTTTCTCATAAAAGACAAAAATATAATGAGAAGTCCACGTGGACATTTCCGATATCCACACCCCCCCCCCTCCCCGTGGACAAGCGTGGACTTTCTCGTGACCCCTACCCTCCCCTACATTGTCACGTGGTATATGGATGGTCCCTTAGCTGCTTCGATAAATTCTAGGGTACAATATCCGACTGCGTACACAAATTCATTATGTGTTTTACTGTTTAGTATGTTGAAAAATCGTACTATAAATATGTTTAGAAATGTTTTCTAATTAAATAATAACAGAAAATGAAACGCATCGATGATCTATAATTTTTTTTGAAACTAATCAATATTTCGAGGCTGTTGAGGTAATGTACGGACATTCGAAAGTTACCCTTACATTAGCTGTAGCACCGGTATCGGCGCACGGATGTACAGCTGTGGAAGTGTAGAATGTAGGAGAAGACCTGTTTTAATGCACCTAGTGGTGCGATTGTGTCTTTCTCATTTATCCAAGCTATGATTCAATAACTGGTTATATTCAATATAATTGTGGAGATGTCTATAGCAGGAGTTTAATGTTATCTTTATTTGATAATATTTTGGAACGCTGGGGGAATGGGTTTGGAGGGAATGGGGGTCAGTAGAGTGAGTGAGAATCGAGGATATGTTAGAAATCCTTCATATTATTTCGGTATACAGGGTGGATGAAGAGAATGTGGGTGTAAGGGCAGTCCAAAGGAGGTGGGGAAGTGGAAGGTGAAGTCATTTGACAATAATCTCTTTGTGGAAGCACTTCAGCAGAGAAGAGAAGGGCCACTCGAAATCAAAACTTCTCACAATTCTTTTTAAAATCACTAGCGGCACGTGGTGTCGAAGCCCTGCAAAATACACTGTTAATCAACACATTAGTTAAATATTATACGAGGTTACTGGTATAAAATGTCTAGCAAATTCATCCCCGATAATCCGACAAGTGGTCAGAATATGTTCTTCCAAATAAAAATTGTCATGCAATAATTAACCCATCTTTCAAACATTGACTGCGTTTTTGGGTTACAAACGGATATTTTACTTTAAATATTAACCTATCCTTTTCCATCGAAAAACGAAAGTTTTATTGTAGAAGTATGTAAGCATATATTTACGTTTAAATATCGAAACTTTTAACTACATAGTTCATTCTTAGTGCACTGACCAAGAAAGATTTTCAATGGATATCTTCCCAAGGGTTATAGTATGTCCTTTCTTTTGAGAACCACCACATAAGGATATTAAATTTAAACACAAACAGCATTTTGATAGCCAACCATTTTCCTTTTCCAGGATTCGATATAAGTTTTTTGGTCCTAATAAAAGTAGAGGAAATTAGTTTTTAATTATTTTCAATCTTTAATATTAAAGGCTGCTTTGTATAAATTCTCATGAGTACCTTTTCAAGGATTTAACGTCGCATTACAATTTTTAGGAAATGTCACCAAGGTCTGTAAACCATGATAGGCTCGAAAACCTCAGCGGATTAATTCGTATGAAAAATGCAAACGACAATCGGTCTGACTACTCACCAGTGTTGCCACAATTAAATCTGCACTGGGAGTTGAAAATTTTTCGTTTTCTGTACTGACACAATGACAAACAAAATTATTTTATATAATTATTTTTGATTCGAGATAGTAATATACTGAGTTGGTGCTGATGCTGATATTTGGCTGCGAAAAATCAAAAATTCCGACTCGGAATCAGTTATTTCATTTGCGATAAAATTTCTCCAAAAACCAGTCAAAATTCCAGAGTATTTAACTGGGTAATTTCAAAATCAGCTCCAGTTCAAATTCTCGTTGTAATTTTGTTTTCAACCTAAGCTGAGCTGCGGCCAGGGCCACATTGGAAGCTGTGTTTCAGTCTAGAAAATCATTTAGCCATCTGTTTTGCTTTAAACAGAAGGAAGATCTGTGTAAAATTTCCAAAAAAATATGAAAAATTGAAATATTTCCAAAAATCAGTGGAAATCGGTGAAATTTTCATAAAAATGTTAAAAATCTGTCTGCTGAATAAAAGAAGCTGTGACCAAAAATTTGGCAATCTATGAGACGTTTGATTGGCAACTCAGTGATGGGTTTTGTCAACAAGTTTGATTTGCTTTACTCCTGCGAACAGAAAAAAAACCCTTCAGACAAACATATTTCATTGGTTAGGATTTGTTGGATGTTGGATAGAAACAACGGTTTTGTCGGACGCTGTGCCCAGCAGTGCGGAGTAACGTCAGAAGATACAATCAAGAAATAATCAGCAACACGTCTCATGGATTGCCTAATTGTTAAATAAATCTGCGACATTAAAGAAAAATTTGTGAATGTGGCAACTCTGTCTGTGGCTTGTACTAACATTTGGATGCGAGATGTGGCAAACCTGGATTCAGCAAATCAAATGAAGCCTATAGAGCTCTATGCAAATCATTTCACACACACTAATTGGAGGTTTGTTTTCCGCCAACTGTCATATATAAAACTGTCAGTCAATTTAAACATTTGAAGCTAAGACAAGACGTGACAATAGGGGGGGGCGTTTTTGTTCCAATTTTACGTCAGAATGGTCCAGCTCCTGATTGGTTGATTCTGACTTTTTGCACCGTACGCAATGTTACTGCAGGGATAGCGAAATGATGGTTGGCAGTGTTGCTATGTTTATAGGAAAAGATTGTCATTACTTTTGACGAATAAAATTATTATCATTAAAAAAGTAAAAATGACTAAATTGAACATAAATTATTTGGCAAAGTGAAACAAGTATTTATCATGCATTTACCTTAATCGTGGTTGATTAACTTTAACAAAAATAAGACAGAAACCACACCACAATCTAAACATTTTCAGAAAATAGTTTCATCAAACTTTACTAAACACCCATGACATGGAAAAACGGTGCCCTTCATCAATATAGTGGAATAACGATACAAAATATTGCCGGCATAAAATAAATTAACAAGACTCCATTTTCATTAATAAAAATAGCAACACTGTTCGGAAGATTTCGGCAGGGTGAAAATGTGCGAAAAGAAGAATGTCGAAGAAAAAATAAGAAGCCGATTGTCGCGTCTTGTCTTAGATTTGAAGTAGCTCGCTTAAAGTAGTTTTTTCAATGGTGTTGTCATGATCTACGCCGCCGTAAAACTTATTCCAGATACGTACAATACTGATTAGTTAGGACCAGTATAAATAAATAGCATTCCAGAAATCTTCGGAACCATTTCCAAACTATTCGTATAATGCTCACCATATTCGGAATACTACTGATATATTTCACCATTATAATTTAACTGTTATACTACCATACCCATTTTAGTTACCATTTCCAATACCTTCCGTGTATCCTATATTGAAGATTTGTATACTGCATTGTCCTTTGGCGCCAGAGGTTAATATTGCTCTGGTGGGCTTTGTTATTCGTATATCTGTTTACCACGCTCCAAAAATCTGTAGTTTGAGATGGTCAAAAATCCTCGTCTAACAATATTACGGAGATAGCTCAATTGGATAAAATGTCAGTCCACTTAGTGTCAACGAAGCATTCTTCAGAAAATGGCGAGTGCAAAATAATATTTCATCAATCGATAGAATTTAAATGTGAAGGGGGAGAGATTTTTTTCTCCAGCTAATATTTTATCCATCGCTAGACCTAAAATATGCATGCCACTATAATCTGTATGGTTCTTGAATGGTATGTTGTCAAAATGTATATGGAAAACAGCACATTTTGGTATGGTGACTGTTCTAAACAACCCGTTGTTTGTATGGTCGAGTATGGAAAAACGACACTGGTTATGTTCGATATGATACTAGGCAATGGTTAATCTATTGTTGAACGAACCATATTGAAAATGGTTTTGAAACGATTGATGCAATGGTTGGCATATGGTACACATTTATGCGGGGCGATCCATCATGAAAATATTCCGACCGAAAAGCTATTTTCGATTTGTTTTTCTCCACTTGTGACAGGTGGAGTAAAGATGCTGAATTACTGAAGTCGACTAAAGACTCGCCATCTTATCCCAACTAAATAAAATGGTTTGGCAACATTATTTTCCGCAAACTAGCACCGTAGAGTTGCAACGTCGATAATTTCTTCATCATGAAGTGCTGTGTGAAGTTTTGTACCAATAAAACTACCGCCGGTTTTAAAAATATTGGTTTTTTTCGCTTCCTGGAAAACTACGACCTTCGTGCGGAATGGGTCTGATTCGGTGGTTTACCAGAAAATAACAACATTGCGGATAGCTGCAATGGTTGATGCAACTTTTAAAGGGCACTGTAATGATAAAAGTTGTGTTTTACCTTGCCTTAGAGATTCGAAACAGAAATTTATTCAAAATATTTTAACTCACTATCACAATACTTTCCAAAATTCATTCATCAGATTGCAACATTTGCAAGTCTTCTGCTCGATTGGAATGACATTGACAGGTCTCGTGCTCGATTGGAATGACACTGACAGATAAATGGTAAACAAACGATTGACGTGTCGAGCCTTCATCCAGAAGGATTCAGCGTCGTTAAAGTGAAGGAAAACAAATCGTTGAACACACTAATACAGTTACAGATTGTCAAGTACTCTATGGGTGCTTACAGAGTGGCGGCGAGAAGCTAAGCTGGGGCTAGAGCTGACATTATAATGCGAGAAACCTGCTTGCTGCAAACCAAAGGGATGATGTCAAAGTGAAAGCCGAGCGGATCTGCACCGGTTACCTACTTTTACTCTGATAGGTTCCATTTGATACCCGAATAGAATTATACGGTAACAAAACCATGATTTTCACTGTGACAGTACAGTAATTTTACAATAATTTATAGTAAATTCTAGTGTTATGCTACCACGCAAAAACAATAAACTTTAACGTTTCTACAGTAAATTTCAATGTAAAATCGATTTTTGCAATAGAAAAGGGGGGTGGTTATGTATCTTAACATCAAAAAAATTGATTTTTCTTCATACTTTTTTTTTCTGGAAAACAGTCAAATTTAATGTGAATTTTCTTGTATCAGTTTTTTTCTGAACAGTAAAATTGATTATTACATGAAATTTTATTGTAAATATACTGCGAGAACGCTGCGTCGAACCATGTTGAAACAGTAGAAACTATAATATTTATTGTTTTATGATTGTTTGTAGGGTAAATGCTATTGTAAAATTATATCCGGGTAGGCTGCAAGCAGGTTTCTAGCATCTCGCATCCTACTGTCAGTACCAGCCCCTACACAGTTTCTCGCCGCCACTCTGTAAGCGGCCTATCACAATAAACGCAAGCAATCCGCGCAGATCCACTCGGCTCTCATTAGGTTTGTTTCAATACACGCTTCTTGCTCCTAGCTGCTCCGTAGCAAACAGGAACAAAAAAACTTGCAAATTTTTAATTCGGTTTGATACTAGAAGTAGAAAATGAGAAGTACTTCCAGTTTCTCCCGGTACTGTAACAGATCTATTTTGACATCAATCCTTTGATTTGCTGCAAGCAAGTTTCTCGAATCCCGCATCCTAATGTCAGTGCTAGCTCCAGTTCAGTTTCTCGCCATCACTCTGTCAGCGGTCTAACTCAACATTTACAACCTGTTTACTGGTATTCATCGCAGTGTTAAATTATTTTATATGTCATGTTAAAAAAAAAATCAGTACTTTTTTTACAAAAATATGTTATCCGTATCGTATACAATCTGTACCAAAAATACTCGATACTAAACCTTTATCTTTCTAGATAAATCTGTACTTGTGACAACGCTGTTACACACTTTTCAGATCTGCGTACCGAGAAGCAATTATTTATCAGTTACTCAGCAGCCAATTTTTCTAAAATAAATTTAAAAATAGTTAGACTGTTAGAGAAAACAACTCAAATGCTGTTCCGACGATGGCGAGATTGTATACGTTAATTGGGTCACTAAGCCATATGCTGTTTTCGATTTGTTCTGATGCAGCTGACGTATGATCGAACTTTTATTTATTTTCTTGTTCGCAAAATTACAAATATTTTTTAACAAAATTGAATTGTCACGACAAAATCTTCCATTGGATTCCCTAATATGTGCTAAGTGCTCTTGTGACCTTAAGTACTTACATTAGCTTTCACTGCATTGGATTGGAATTCAAAAAAAGTTTACTTCTTCAGCTTAATTATCACAAGTAATATACTGACGACAAATTATGACAAATGGAAAAATCCACCACCCATGCGGAAGATCACGTTCCACTACTTAGGATGCAATCATGTGTTGCTTAGTAAAGGTTGCTTACGAGTTACTCTTCAATGTGCCAAATTAATAAAAGCATTCCCGTCGGACCAGGTAATTAGAGAACATTCCGTTGAAACTGGATGATTCTTTGGACGCCCCGCAAAAATAACAGATAATGTCGTTTTAGAAAACGAACGTTCAATGATTATATACAGCAATAAGCATAATATCAATCAGAAAAGTAAAATCTATGACACGAAATGCAATAATACATTTCTGTTATTTACTGTACGCTTTAGCGAAGCTCGACCGTACTGTCTGGAACGATTTATACGAGCCAGTCTTAAAATTTATACTAGTTGAAACGTCATACGGGTGCACTCTCAAATCAAAGCAAGGAAAACCAGCAACAAATCCGATTCGCTTTTGTGAGAATTTTCGTGATTTTTTTTGTTCTAAGTGGTACTTCTCTTCTCTGACTTCAGGCAGCGCGCGACTCCTCTGACATGGACGCGACATCACAATGCCAAGTAAACTGGAGCCATGGAACAGACGGCGGACAGCGTATTGGTGGAGCGAGGAGCTTGGTTCCCTCCGAGAAAGCTGCCTGAGAGCCAGAAGATACGCCCAGAGAGCAAGCACCAAATCGGACTGAGAGGAGCGTTACATAGTGTTCCGCGCCGCAAAGGCAGCATTCAAACGTGAGATAAAGCGAAAAAAATCGATTTGCTTTAAAGAGGGCCAACGACACCTGCGGAAATGTGCCCTGATAAACTGAAGGTTATCATAGAATGGATCTTTCCGGAGCACGATCCAATGACATGGCCGATTATACCGTATGACGAGGTAGAGCGGGACAATCCCGAAGTGATAGAAGTCTCCAATGAGGAACTCATCGCATTGGCAAAGGGTTTAAAAGTGAAGAAAGCGCCCGGACCAGATGGAATCCCCAAAATCGCATTAAGAACAGAAATCCAGACACTCTCGGATATGTTCAGAAAAGCGCTTCAAAAGCTTCTAGACGAGAGCCACTTCCCAGACAAATAGACGATACAGAAGTTAGTGCTACTGCCTAAACAAGGTAATCCCCCCGAGGATCCATCATCGTATAGACCAATATGCCTGCTGGATATGCTCGGGAAACTCTTGGAGAGATTAGTGCTTAACAGGCTGACAATATTTACGGAAAGCGAGAACGGATTGTCGAAAAATCAGTTCAGATTTCGGAAGGGCAAGTCTACGGTGGACGCCATTCGGACAGTGATCGAGAGAGCCGATATGGCGCGCAAACAGAAAAGAAGAGGATATCGATACTGTGCCGTGATAACGATAGATGTCAAAAATGCGTTCAATAGCGCAAACTGCGAAGCCATTGCGGAATCACTGCATAAAATGAGGGTCCCTAGCTACCTGTGTAGAATTCGAAGGAGTTATTTACAGAACTGGGTCCTGATCTATGAGATAAACGGGGGACAAAAAACGATTAGAATTACGGCGGGGATCCCGCAAGGCTCTATCCTGGGTCCAACGCTTTTGGAACGTTGAATCCCTATCGGCATCATCCTAGTGGAAGATAACGAATGCTATAAGCGGAAGCATACCAGCGCACACAGACTCACAGACTCATACCGGTTCTTTCGACCTGGGTAAATAGGAGGCATGGTGAAGTGACCTTCTATTTGACGCAGTTCCTGTCTGGTCAAGGTTGTTTTAAACAGTACCTACATCGGTTCAAACACGATGTGTCAGCCTTTCGTCCGGAGTGCATAAACGTCGAGGAAACACCGGAGCATGTGATCACCGTTTGTACTAAGTTGTTCCTAATTAATTCTGTTGGAGCTCTAGTGCAGCGGACATACGAGCATTAAGTTGGCAACACCACCAAGCAGTTTCACGGTTAAAAAAATCCTCCAAGGGTTGGAGTGGGGTGAAGGGGCGCAGTCGAGGAGCCAAGGGGCTCTCAGAAAGAAGAGGTGCAAGAGCACAATCCCCTCCCGAAGTAATACTCAACGGTTGTCACGGGAGGAAGGGGATACGGAGATACAAGAGGGTGAGGTTTAGTCGGTAGGCTTGCTGGAGAAAGAGCTGCAGTAAGAATACGACAGTAACACGGCCAAGTCGGTAGTGGTATCTTTTAAAGATTCCCCTTTGATAAAAAACCTGTTTTAATCCACCTAGCGGTGCAATTGTGCCTTTCTCATTTCTCTAAACTATGGCTCGGTGGCTGGTTATGTTCAACATAATTGTGGAAATGTCCATTACATTCTTAGTACACTTTGTACTTATACACAATGGCTTGCCAGCCACGAACTTGATGAGCTACGTGTCGACGGTGAAACACTTGAAAGAAAAAAATGTCATATTTAATTAGCCTAATCAGCATTAGATTAATGTTATCTGCTTGCTAACTCATTTTGTCATGCGGTGGTGTGTGTGTGAGGAGGGCGAAAGTTCCACGAACAAACGACTCCCCAGCTTAATTTGGTATGCTTTGTGATATAATGGTGGTTTAAAGATGATGGGGTTGAAAGGGAGGGGTATGAGGGCTGGAGGGGTGATGTACGGGGATTTTAAAGGGAGGGGAGTGAACAGTAGAGGGGGGAGGAGGTAACCACTCTCCGTATGCCATCACCTACGCCCCCGTTAAAATCCAGAAACCTTATGCCGGGATTAGGTTGACGTTTTTCAGAGTGATTGCATAACCTTTCTATATGAGAAAGGCAAAAAAATACATGCAAACACAGACATTTTCCGATATCGACGAACTGAATCGAATGGTATATGACACTTGGCTCACCGGCCTCGGCTGAAAAGTCGATTTTTGCAGTGATTGCATAGCCTTTCTTTTTATGAGAAAGTCAAAAATGTAGTTTACCGGTACCGTTTGCATCACTGGATATGGCCATAGTTTGATAAAAAAATAACATCATTTAACGAAAAATCATGAACTACGGAATATTTTATATGAAGAAAGGATTTATCACTCTAAACTTTTAAGATTATCTGATAGGAGAAATAAGTATAAACATATTTTTAGAAATTTTTTCAGAACCAAAAAGAACGCGATAATAGGGTTCCTTACACGAGGTACTAGTAATGTCATTACTGAGCAGTAGCGTCACTTTTAATAATCGTGTAAGGTGAGTAATGACGGCATTTCCATACAATTCCGGTCATGTCATTACTTAGTAATGACACTTTTATTGCGCGTGTAAGGGTACCTATTGCTAACACGCTGCTACAAAAATCAAACATTGAACGAACTTTTCAAGTGACCTAGCATAGGTTGTAGGTTTACTCAAAAGAAACTTAAAACCACGTTTGGTCAGTTTACTAGACCACCAATATCTTGATTTATAGCAAAAAATCCATTTTTTTAGATTTTCTGCATTAAAAAATTAGCCGCAGTGCCATTTTCAGCCGATTTACATTTTTTTATATTTCTGTAAAGAATAAAAAAAATGTACTTTTTCAACGGTATGCTAAGTGGTGCTGTTTTGTAAGAAATAATGTGCAATTTATGTACAACAATATAAAAATAACCATTTTTTTTAGATTTTTTTCATGAAAAACATGCAAATGGTTCAATATTTTTCCAAATGCACATCCTAATTCTAATAACAATTTTGATCATAAAAATCGCTCGAGAAATAGCGGAGTTATTCGGTTTTGCATAAATTAGGAATTGACTCCCATGACTCATAAGGGGTTTATGCAGCATGGCTACTGTGAATTGCAAAAAAAAATATCAAATAGATTGAAAAATGACAGCGCAGCAATTTTTTTAGTGCCGAATGTTCCAAAACGTGGATTTTTTGCTATAAATCTAGCTTTTGGGGGTATAAAAGATTTGTCAAACAATTTTGTGTATTGCATTTGATGCGCCCTACAGCCTAAACTAGGTCTCTTAAAAAGTTCAAAAGCACTGTAGCACCGTGTAATAGTTAAATCTCCCAATGTTCCTCTACTTTTGTTACGTTACAAATTGATAACAAAACCATTACCATAATCCATCTTACCCTGCAGTCCCTATATCGATGCGGGGGGAGTTTTTGGTTAGTGCACAAACTGTTACGAACGAACAAGCTCCCAAACGGGAACATGAACCAGTTCGGAAAGCGAACACCAGAGACAGCAGCGTTTGATCATCATGTTGATGTCAATTTTTTTCTCTTCATCACATAAACCATTCCCCAATGCATGTCTATGAGCTCGGGATGATTTGTGGTATTGGGTGGTTAGGGGGCGGTGACGCTCGTTACGTACGCCCTTGAATCAAGACATTTATTCCGATCCATTTTCCTCAATCGGATTTCAAGCTGAGATTTTCCGGTAAATTGAGTGCGTCTAAAGCCAGCGCGCTAAGCAGACGGCACTACGCTACACTGACAAGAGCGCAGTTTCTTCCCGGGCAAACCATATATGTACGCAATCGGAACAGCCTGGATTTCTAATGGCATGTATTTGAAGAAGCTCTTATTGATACTGCTAAAGCGGAGCGATCGG
The DNA here is from genome assembly GCF_030247195.1 of Topomyia yanbarensis. NCBI lineage: Eukaryota > Metazoa > Arthropoda > Insecta > Diptera > Culicidae > Topomyia > Topomyia yanbarensis. Next base: position 393,500,630 of record NC_080671.1, on the reverse strand, counting down.
ATTTGGAAATGTGCCAAATTGACTTGGATATTGTCGTTGTGAAATCGTTTTAGTGGTGGAAGTGGGGGTGAGCTTATCCATAATGGCACGGTTCCTTGGTCGTCAGTCACACTGCTGATTTTATGTTCATCCTTAGATATGTGCATGCACAGTCGCATGCTGCGAAGCGAGACTTATTCCAGGATTAGCGAACGTTCAATGTGACATGTCACAAACGAAATGGCGACGGTGGATGTGCGTACAATTTTCTAAACATACTTGTTAGAAAATATGTTTTACTTTGCTTGTTAGGCAAGCTGATGGTGGGGAGAAAATGCTTTTTCGGGATGCTTGTACACATACACACACATCAAGAAGATGACGCCAACATCCAAGAGGACACGTTTTCGTGACTAAAGTTCATCAATCAAATTCGAAACTGATGATGAGACGAGGTGGAGACGAACCGGAGGCCAGCGGCAGGATTCATCGTTACAAGAACAGCGTGAACACATGTTGAAGCCCTCTGGCGTTGTAACGTTTTTCAATGTCGGAAATTGTGCCACAACGAGCGTTCCGTAAATTGACATGCAGGCACCGGTTGCAGAGCATAAGGCCGGTTCTGGTTGGTAACCATGGTGTGCTTTCGATGGCTGTGGCAATCTGTGCTGTAAATACTTCGACAAAATTAAATTTCGCGCAACTTTGACAACGTGGTCTCCGTAATGGATTGACACTGTGAAATTCATAGCAGGGCGATGTGTGGAAATAGGTGTACGAGAATTTTGATAGCAGAATTTGAAAAATTGCAAAAGAATCCACGAGTCTGCAATTTTTTTTATTAGTAAAACAAACATGGCGAAATCACATATTATATGTAAACATATTTGACGGAGAGTTCGATTTGATTGGTTTTGATTCTGATTATTTATGAAATGATATAAGTTGGAAACCGACAGGAACACTGGTAGGCGCCAAAAGGAACATGAAATTATGCCATCATGCAGGCAATGTTGCAATGATCCTCTCGTTACGGTTCGACAAATTTGTTTATCGCAGAAGGTGCAGTCGTGCATATGAATTGCAGCTTTACATCACGTCACGGAAAATTGGACGGCTGTCGATTTTTTCTCCGGAATTTGTATCGATGGAAAAGATGAAAGTAATAATTAAATATGGGCATACTGATAATCAGCCATAACTGCTCTATGGTAATGCACTTGCTAGGATGGCAACTGCGCCACCGTCCGGCCGTCCATGGAATTTTCGAACTGATGGTGATTGAAGGCAATTATCTTTGCATGCCGTTGGTGGTGCACTGGTTTGATGTGACAGAATGGAAAAATTGTAAAAAAAAAATGTTCAGCGACAGATGTTATTGAACGGAGCGGTTCAGTGCAAAAAATGTTTATTAAATTAATGTTATACATTATTATAATTAAGTGTAACGTGGATTTAGATCATTATTCATTCGCGAGGGTGGCCGACGAGGCAACGACCGTTTTGTAACCGTCCAGTGTTGCCTCACTAGATACCCGAACAGACGGCTCCGTTATTGACTGATCCTCAATGGTACAGTCACTTTTTATCTGTTTTTAAAAATATAAAATTTGCATGAGACTGATATGAATTGTTTATTTAGAGCCATAGTACGCAGGGTAGAGCGAGGGTTAAAAGAAGGAAAAAGTAACGCGTGATTTAACATCATTAGCTTAAAATTTCTTGACGACTTTAGGAGAGCCCGGGGCAAGGTGGCGGCATTCATTAGTTTGCAGAACTCACGCTAAGTTGACACCGAATTAAAGGTGAGATGAAAACAGTTTTGAGTCATGCACGAACCTCGATCTATATAAATTGAATAAAACACATCAAATTGATCATTTAAAAAGTAAAAAAAAGTTATTAAATTCATGATATGGGTAGAATGATTAATATAAATCAAATTAATAAAATAAATAAATCAAAATAGTTCAGATCAAATAAAAATTGGACGCTCTTAAAAATATTTATAAAATTTATATAGTAAATTGAATTAATAAATTAATAATTGGGTGAAATAAATGAAATGAATAACTGATTAGACTTACTAAAATTAATTAAATTAAGAAACTGAATAAAATATATTTATTGAAAAATAATAAAATAATAAATGGAAAATTTTGGCTGAGCAAATTAAAATTGAAATCTAAACATCAAAAACTATTATATTAATGAACACTTTAATGGGATATACTAACTTTTATTTTACTATTGTTGGTATTAGAGTGGCTCGCGGTTGTGTGGGAAAATTTAAAAATGATTTAAGCTAGTGGGCACAGCACTTTTTGAGTTTCTTTTGTGGTCACAAATGCCAATGCAAAATTGGGTAGCGGTTGGTTGCTTCCTGGGTTTGCGCATTGCGCTTAAAGTTTACATGGGTTTTTATATGGGAAAATCAGTTATTTTGCATTTACGTTAATAAAGATCGCTATTTCACTGAATATGAAAAACCAGCATTATAAAACTATAGCTCAAATCGCGGTTTACAACTTTGTCGAAGACCGTAACTAGCTACGATTTTTCAAAAAATAATTATAACGATTTTAAAACTTTTGGTAAAATCCAAATGCAGAAATTAATTACTTTTTCCAACACTGCCGGTGCACCACCGACATCGACATTTAAAACTAAAATAGAAGAGAATATATTCATCGCAGAGACTTGGCACCTTTGAATGAAATGTTCAGAATGAATTTCTGAATAACATAGATGTAGTCAGAAAATGAAAAGAAGAGGGGGAGGGGGCTTGTGTACTCCCCAGTCTGTGTGTTTGATTGTTTTGTATAAGACAAAGAAACATTACGTCCTTGTAAATGTAAACGACTGACCTTTCTTAATATTTTGATAGACCTAAATATGAATCATACAACAATCTTTGTTGTGGGAAATAACATTTACAATATTTAGAATTTATGCCTGCAAATTTATGTGTTGTTTTTGCTCGAGGCAAAAACTAACTCAGGTCAGGAAATCGCGTTGGGTTCCAACCTGAAGTTCACCAACATCACCTCTGTTTTGCGTGAAGCTAACTCAATTTCATCAAAAAACACTTGTTTGAAGTAACTATCCAGGTTTCGTTCCTAGATTCTCAAACGAAAACGTCAATAGAAACAATTCCGAGACTTCAGGGAATCTAAGGATATGCATATTTTTTAAAATTCCGACTCTGAAGGCTAAGAAATAGGGTTTTAAAATATGTAAAACTTATAAGCCGTTGAACCATTTTAGATGAGATACCAGTAGAGCCCTTAAATAGTAGCACTCAAACACGTAAGATTAATTTTAATTCGGCGGTATAAACCTGCCTTGAAGATGTGCTCCTTATGTTAAACTAAACTATCTAAAAAAGGGAACACACAGTAGGAGTACACAAGCCACACCCCCTCTTCTTTTTATTTTCTGACTACGTCTATGTTATTCAGCAATTCATTCTGAACATTTCATTCGAAGGTACCAAGTCTCTACGATGACTATATTCTCATTTATGTAAGTTTAAAGTATCGGTGTCGTGGTATACTGACAGTGTTGGAAGAAATAATGAATTTCTGCATTTGGATTGAACCATAAGTTGTAAAATCGGTATAACTATTTTTTGAAAACTCGTAGCTAGTTACCGTCTTCGACAAAGTTGTTAACCAAGGTTTGAAATATAGTTTTGCAAAGGTCATTTTACATATTGAATGAAATAGCGATCTTTATTAACGTAAATGCAAAATAATTGATTCCCCCATATAAAATCCCATACAAACTTTGAACGCAATGCGCAAACCCGGGAAGCAACCAACCGTTACCAAACTTTGCACAGGCATTTGGGACCACAAAAGGAATGCAAAAAGTACTGTGCTGAAAAATGTCATATTCGAGCCACTCTAGTGGGTATGTGTGAGTGCGGGTTAGTTCTGTGAGTTTTATCCGGTACGTACCGCTGCTATTGCTTGAAGTTACTGAGGGTTCTGGGCCGTCCTGCGAGCGCTCATGCGGCTGTTGTTGACGATGATGGGGTTCGGGAACTGGTGACTATGGTGGTTGCTCTTTTTACTTCACTGGTAGTTTGGCGGGTTCATGTTAGCGTTGGTGGAGTCTAATGTTGGCTGCTGGCGTCTTCCCTCATTGACTTGCATCGACAGGCCCAGGACGATACCGGAGTGACCGTGCCGAGAGGAGTAAGTCCTCCTTAGCGGTTATGGGACGATCGCTGGTCCTTGACGGGTTAGATGTAGCAAGCATCCAAGGCTCGCTAGGCCGAATCGGGTGGCTGCCTGGTAAGAATGATCGGGTCACCCAAGTCACGGAAAATTGTATAAAAACTAAAAGGTCCTGTGAGGGTGTTCAGTTGACGGGTATTAATTAAACCCTTGATTACTCTCATCAAGCTGTACTTCCACCTTTATTTATATTACCTGAACAAATATATCACACCTTACTGATAATTTTCACTTTATTTAAAACTCACTCCACTTCAAGAACATTGAGCACACGAACGCCAGATTCTTTCTGAACTTTGGTGGGTTCGTCAAGTGGTCGAAAAGTCTTGGATGGCGAAGCATTTTGGCGGCTTTCTGCTGGCGAATTTTGGAAGAATCACGCTACCATTTTTTGCCTGCCATATAACAGATTTCTTCCCCTTTCTTTATCTGTTATAAAGTTTGGTATTCGCTGGTTTTACCACCCACTTATACCCACTGTGCTGTTTTAGTGTGTTGACAATCTAATCCTACTAATGCTAATTTTAGGCCAATAATAAATAACATTTAGTATTTACATTTTATTACTACTAACCCTACTAACAATTAACCCTTATTTTTTTTTATTTATTTATATCGTCTTTGATGCGAAGCACCATACAGACTACCACTTAACATAAAATTAATTAATTTACATTTTAACATTAGGAACGAATCACTCGGAACAAACAATACGTTATACAGTTAGAACATTGAAAAATTTACGATATATTCTAGTCATATTAAGGCTCCCAAACGCCGAACCGCTCGTGAAATTCCCGGAAACAAATGCCGCGCGGCCATGTAGCTGGAGATAACGCAATGCGCTTTAACTTTACATCTACTTATATTATTTAGAAACGAGACAGTACATTAAACACATTAAGCCACATACTTAAAATTAACAGATGTTTTTGTAACAAACGGTTACAAAGATAAGACCAAACCTGTAGGTGTATGCTGGTAGACTTATGAAACTTGTCATAAAACTTCAAATCGCCATATCTCTCGAATCTCTCGATGGATAATTTTGAAATTCACTGGGAAGATGCCAGTGAACTGTATCTTTCGAATAGCGTATACCAAATTCATGGTCATTTTTTGTATTATTAACGGTTTTAGGCACACAGAGCGAACACGATTACTCAAAAATTAATCAACGAATTGACTTGATTTTTTTATGAGGATACCCAATATGTGTATCCTGTTGAAGAACCACAGAAAACTGAATAAAATTCATTTCTACCTATTATGTTTGAGAAAAATGAACGAATTTTACAGTAAAATGTGAGATTTTTCGGTTTTCATGAAACCATTTTCCGAAACTCGAACTTTTTTCTATTTTTTGTGGTTCACCGACTAACTACAAGTCTGAGCTTTACAAAACTTATTGAGTTTCCCGTATCAGACAATGTTATCGAGAGTTATCGTGTTCGCTGCGGCGCTCCTCGACTTGGAAACAGATTTCCCATGAACATCGACAAGTTTGTACCTGTGTACAAAATTTCGTGCATGCGTTCAACCTCAAATATGCTTCGTCACGGTGTTCAGGCTCGCCTCGAACATCGAACCTAAGCAAGAGCGAGAAAGAGAAAACTGGTGCCACGAACCTGTTTGAACACTAGGTGTACGTACACCGTGTATGTACTTGGGGTTCGGTTGTGCAGACGAATATGTGCACGTGTTTAGGTACGAAATAGCGTGTTTGAGTTCGTACACGAAGTGTGGGTTCAATATGTGCACAGAACCAGAGCGAACATTGTGTACGATGTTCAATTGGGAAGACTGCTTGGAAATGGTTGGACTGCTACTCTTGGAACGTTCGTATGTGTGGCTCTATGTGAATGAATTTTTTTTTTCGTACACAATGAATGTATAAAGCGATCCTAATATTACACAAAACATTCATTGCTGCTTTGCCTTTAAAATCGTAAAACAAAATAACTTTCGTTTTGAGCACTTTCCACCAGACGCTCCCCTTAAATTTGGCTTCCAAAAAGTCACAGCAAAAGTTTATAAACCTAAATCGGTTAAGCCGAATTTGAATGACAGTATCTCTTCGGGGGTGCCGTTATCTTAATATCCCCTCGGGGTGTTGATATATCCGCTCATTGTAAAGTGTTTTTATTCCCTTGGGTGTGAAGAATACTTCCGTATTGTCTATGTTCTCTGTGTCGTTATTTTCCGTTATCTGAAAAAAATGAGAAAAAAATAAATTGAATAAAACAAAAAATAAATTAAAACAAAAAATAAATTAAAGTAATAAAATAATAAAACAAAATGAATGATATTGATGAAATTAGTTTTTTCATGCCCAATTTTTTCTAGCACACAAAGGATTCCAACACCGTTTTCCCTTAAAAGAGTTGGAGTAAAGAATCACGAAAACCTGTTTTGATCAAGATAGATGCATCTCTAGCAGTGCTAGAAGCTGCTCAGTTTTTACCTTCCGAACTTCAGTACACAGTCCGGCAAAGTTTTCAATAGTTACATTGGGCGGAAAAGGTAGCCGGAGACAGTCTAATTTGATAAGATTTATCCGTTTTCAAAAATATTTTAAGACAACGAAGATATATCAAAATATAACTTTTCATTGTTAACTGAAATTGTCTCTGGCAGCACAGCGCCATTGGAATTTAATCAGAACAATTGCAATAATTACAGTTCTACGGAAAATTCTCGTAGCTGTTAGTGCTTAAATAAAAGGCAGTAGGTACAGTAATTAGCCTTACTTGTTTTTGTGAGGAAATCTTGTATAACGCCAAAGCTATAGCTAAAAGTTGTTGTTTATAAAAAAATATGGACAGATAGGGGTTAATAAAATCAATAAAACGAATGGAATGAATAAAATAAACAAAATGAAAACAAACGATCAAATGAATAAAAAGAATAAAAAATGAACAATAAAATGATTAAAACAAAAACTGTTGAAAAAGTTATAAAAAATAGAATAAATTAAATTGTGTCTAATTAATATTCCAGATGAAATGAACAAAATGAGTGGCTGAAAAAGTTGCTAAGACTATTAAAATGAAGAAAGTGAATAAAATGTATGAACTGAAAAAATGAATAAAATAACTTAAATGATACGAATAAAATAGATGAAATGAGCTCAATTGAACAAAATGAATAACAAGAATGCTGAATAAAAAACTGACTTAATCCACCTATCAGTGAGATGCAACATTTCTTACATTTATCACTGCTAGATCATTCATTAGTTTGCATATCTCATGCGAAGTACACACCCAACTAGAGAGGAGATGAACCCAGCCTTGAGTTTAATTTATTAGTATCTCGAATAAACTGAATAAATTATATAAAATCAATAAAACAAATGAAATTTAACAATTATTAGCCTGGGCCGGTGGAACACTTTTTTCCCGAGTGGGTAGTAACATTTCGAGTGATTTCAACCATAGTGACGAAAGTTCAAACATGGCGTGTATTACTGAAAACCAAAATTTCTTGATAATAGCGTGTGGCTCATTGAAAACATCTTTTGATGACGAGCTGTATGATCGACAGCTCAGCGAAAATGTGTTTGTTGATTATAGTATCATCATGTTTCACAGCTAAGCTTAAATTTAGTCGTACTAATTGTTCGTTCCTTCCGATGCATTCTTCTTTTTGCGGGTACTGAAGCCCGCATGATAGTGTTGGCATATAGGAAGGTATCCCTGACAACCGACATCCCCTCAGGCTCAACGGAGGTCGATTTTAATATTTTTCCAATGGCAAAAATAATCCTCATAAGTCCTTGTCGATACAAACTATATCCATCTAATACAACCGGCCCTTGGATGGTCTACTTCCGAATCAAAGATAAACCATTTAACATCAGCGTTATATGTGTGATCTAACTAAACAACACTCGGACGTGTACGTATTTTGTATACGTACCCGCCCGGGAAGTATAGATTGATGGTGTAGTCTCCGACAAGGGCCTTAAATGCGAAGTATGGAGTTGTCTCCTTCAAGAACCCTTTACTTCAGTCAGTGAAAATTCTGGTTTGCAAGCAATTACATTCAGCAAAAATCGAAGAGTATTAAAAATAACTTGTTTTCCAACCACCTCATTTCAAGCCTTTCATTGGAACTATTCTTCCAAGCTTTGTTCTATTGAACGGCTTACCTCTTCGCTTGTTGTGTTTCGGGATGAATTAAATTAATTGCCGTTGTAGCAAACAATTGAGCCTACAGCTACCTATCGTAGAAACAAGGCACGGTGTGGAAAATTCGGAGTGAATTATGAAGTCTTCATGCTGTGGAGAGACTCCCCATGATCTCTCGACATATCCCGCATGTAAGTTATGCGGGGAAAATTGAAGCTTTCTGTTAAGGAACGCTCCGATAAGAAACGCTAAGAAGGGCCCGACTAATTTCTATGCTCCCTTGTTCACTAAAGAGCGAGAGTCTGATCATCCTATTGTGGGAACATCTTCTAATATGCCTAAACATTTTCGAAAGAGAAAAATCATTTTCTTTCCCAAGCTTCCCCGTAAAGACCTGAGAGTGTCCGTTGAAGGGTGCTGTTACAAAACTGAACTAAGTCTCTCCTCAATCTATATTTTTGCAATATTTTACACAATGCATGTTCATTGTGTAACACCTGGTTAAATTTCTACATAGATCTTTCACAATTTCAACATTATTCTCAGGGGCCGAGAAAACACTACACGCACAGAAATTTTTCTAGGCAGAATTAACAAAATTGTTTGTTGAATTCAACCCTTGTGGTTTGTTTAACCAACAATCATATTTTGTCGCATTAACAATCAAGTTTTTTGAATTAACTACGATATTATTGGATTCAACAAATTATTTTGTTGATAGTGTGTACATTTTATTGAACATGTGAAGGTAATTTACAGTGTAAAGTGTTTATTTTTCATATTACTACTTAGTTCAAAAAAATAGTTTACTAATTTATCGTGGGCTTGCGGTAGTTGGAGAACTCATCAGTAGGTATTTCTGATAATTATTTTGAAATCATAAATGACGTCTCTTTATTTTTTTATTTATTAACAGATTAAGGCCGAAGTGGCCTGTGCCGTATACAAAAGATTCCTCCATTCCACTCGGTCCATGGCCGCGCGTCGCCAGCCACGCAGTCTGCGAAGGGTCCGCAAATCGTCTTCCACCTGGTCGATCCATCGTGCTCGTTGCGCGCCACGTCTTCTTATACCGGTCGGATTGCAATTGAGAACCGTTTTCACCGGGCTATTGTCCGACATTCTGGCTACGTGCCCGGCCCACCGTAGTCGTCCGATTTTCGCGGTATGACAGATGGGCGGCTCTCCCAACAGCTAATGCAACTCATGGTTCATTCGCCGTCTCCATGTGCCGTCTTCCATCTGCACTCCACCGTAGATGGTACGCAGCACTTTCCGTTCGAAGACACCAAGTGCGCGTTGGTCCTCCACGAGGATGGTCCAGGTCTCGTGCCCGTAGTGAACTACCGGTCTAATCAGCGTCTTGTAGATGGTCAACTTCGTACGACGGCGAACTCTGTTCGACCGAAGTGTCTTGCGGAGGCCAAAGTAAGCACGATTTCCTGCCACGATGCGTATACGAATCTCTCTGCTGGTATCATTGTCGGCGGTCACCAGTGAGCCCAGGTACACGAACTCTTCAACCACCTCGATTTCGTCGCCACCGATGCAAACTCGAAGCGGGCGGTTCTCATTTTCTTCATGTACTTTGTCTTCGACGTGTTGATGGCAAGTCCGACGCGCTTGGCTTCTCTTTTCAGTCCGATGTAGGCTTCCTCCATCTTCTGAAAGTTTCGTGCAATAATATCAACGTCATCGGCGAAGCCAAGTAGCTGAACGGACTTTGTGAAAATCGTACCACTCGTGTCGATCCCTGCTCTTCTTATTACACCTTCCAGCGCGATGTTGAATAACAGACACGAGAGACCATCACCTTGCCGTAACCCTCTGCGTGATTCGAAGGGACTCGAGAGCGTCCCTGAGACACGTACTACGCACATCATCCGATCCATCGTCGCCTTCACTAATCGCGTCAGTTTGTCCGGGAATCCGTACTCGTGCATAATCTGCCATAGCTGATCTCGATCGATAGTGTCGTATGCGGCTTTGAAGTCGATGAACAAATGATGTGTGGGCACATTGTACTCGCGGCATTTCTGCAGTACTTGACGAAGAGCGAATACCTGGTCCGTGGTAGCTCGTTCGCTCATGAAACCCGCCTGGTACTGCCCCACGAACTCTCTTGCAATTGGTGATAGTCGACGGCATAGTATTTGGGAGAGTACCTTGTATGCGGCGTTCAGCAGGGTGATTGCTCGGTAATTACAGCAATCCAGCTTGTCGCCCTTTTTGTAGATAGGACACACGACACCTTCCATCCACTCCTCCGGTAAAATCTCCTCCTCCCAAATTTTGGTAATCACCCAGTGCAGCGCTTTAGCCAGTGGCTCGCCACCGTGTTTTAGTAGCTCGCTTGGTATTTGGTCAACCCCAGCGGCTTTATTATTTTTGAGCCGGCTAATCTCCTCCTGGATTTCTTGGAGATCCGGAGCCGGTAGTGTAATGTCTTCCGCGCGTGCTCCCAGGTGCGTTACCGTGCCATCCTCGTCGTCTGCTGCATCGCCGTTCAGGTGTTCTTCGTAGTGCTGCCGCCACCTCTGGATCACCTCACACTGGTCCGTGAGAAGATTCCCGTTTGTATCTCTGCACATGTCGGCCTGTGGTACGTGGCCCCTGCGCGAGCGGTTCAACTTCTCGTAGATTTTCCGTGTGTCTTTAGCGCGGTACAGCTGCTCCATCGCTTCGCGATCTCGGTCTTCCTGCTGGCGCTTTTTGGTCCGGAAAACCGAGTTCTGCCTGTTCCGTGCCTGTTTATATCGCGCCTCGTTCGCCCTCGTGCGGTGTTGCAGCATTCTCGCCCATGCTGCATTCTTCTCTTCGACTAACTGCTCGCATTCGCCGTCGTACCAGTCGCTTCTTCGGTCCGGGCCTACCGTACCTAGTGCAGTGGCTGCGGTGCTACCTATGGCGGATCGGATATCTCTCCAGCCATCTTCAAGGGCAACTGCGCCTAGCTGCTCTTCCGTTGACGTCTCTTTATTTTCAGCAAATAACCGCCACCTATATTCCGGATAATCGACAACAAGAAGTAAAAGATCTGATCTTCCGTTTTTAACGGAACGCGCCAAATTCATCAACGGGATGAATAATTAGGGTTGAATTCAGGTACTTATATCGTATTGATTAGTTAATAATAAATTAAACCTGTTTGAATAATATTAATGATTTTTTATTTGAAAGAAAAAGGTGAATTTTTAATGTGCTGTCATGTCCAAAACTGATAATCGAATCAATAAACAATATTGTTGATCCAATCAAAAAGATTGTTGAAATGACAAATATGTCAAATCACGATAATAGCTTGTAGAATCAATAAACATTACGGGTTGAAGTCAACGAAAATGTTTGTTAGCCCTCAGATGATAAACAAGTTTGTTGAATTTGATCCAATATCTTGTTAAATGTACAATCCATTTTTCTGCGTGTATGGAGAAGCGTCTTTGGGGTTCAAAATGTGCTTTTCCACCAATCAGATCAATCGCAAGGATATCACTTGCACGGTACTAGGTATTTTTAAGTTCACTTTTTGGCATTGTTGCAATAGGGTTATCTTCACGATGATAACTGATCTATCTTACCGCATGATATTTGCGACAGTTTCAATATGGCCATCTTGAATAGAATAGAAATCCTACTCCACCAGCGCGGCCAAGCGCGCTAGATTTATCATTGCACTGGTCTCGCTACAATTGATGTACCCATTGATTAAAAGAGCTACACGTCCACTTTTTCCGAAACAATCGAATCAAAATAAGAAATTCGTCCGGTGGAAGAGTGCGAGGTTTTGGATGGCTTGATTAACGATGCTGCGATTGAAAGTCTGGCGACACGAACAATAGTGTGCTTGTGGTGACATCGCGACATTAAACATGTTGTTTGGTCGTGCGCCTAGTACTCTAGCGCCAGATCTACATTAAACGAATCCCTTCAGTCTCATTCCAGTCGAAGATGTGCTGACTCCGCTCAATCTGCTCTATAAGTATCTCATATTCATATTTTTAAATACGTTATATATTCAAATTTATTTATATCTTCTCTTTTGGTTGATATATTAGCAGCTACCTGGAAATCGGGTACCAAATGTTCCCAGGAAACCAGTCGGCGATTCGGTTCATGATGTTCTGACGGTGATCTTCCGTTTGCCAAAAAATTCTTATTTTCTCTGTCATTATTGTCTATCCGTGAAAGGGTCTCTGCTACTCTGATGTTGGAATCAGTACTTCTTGTGTCTTTTGCCTTTCTTATAAAAAGAATAATAGTGTTTCTCCTTGTTTCAATTGTTAATCAAAGAAAAGTTATTGTTAAAAAATTACAAATTGTATTTCTAGTCCATAAAATTATTTCTAACTGCATCCTTTGATCCGAATAAAATTGTAAAATTGTATTATCATATTTTGTCACTATGTTTTAATTGCTGCAAGCAATGAAATTGAAAGGCGGATAGGTATGGAGCGCATATGGACATGATCGAAAGGAAATGTGAAGAATTCTATCCTCTTCTGCTAAGTAGGAGTTGAGTGTTGCACCCGTCTACCGCAAGTTCGATAAAATCGATACATTATTATATTTTGTATATCGATCTCAATTAAGTTTAAAGATGTAGATGTGTCAAAATGTACTCCCCTTAGTTTTAATATAAAAACTAATTTCAAACGAATCCTAACCATTATACCATATTTACAAAAATTTAAATTGCAAAGAAATGAAATTTGTTTCTGAATAAAAAAAAATTATATTGCATCTAAAATTTCAGGTTCTTTCTTGAAGGCTGGCAACAGGATACATTACATTAGCGTGGCGGGAAAACTGTCAAATTCATTCCCAAAGGTGGCCGCGTTACTTATGAGGATGCAAAGAAGCTTTAGACCGATCAGTCTGACCTTCTTCCTTCTTAAATCAGTGGGACGTTTAATCGTTCACTACATTCGGGATGTTACTACTACCCTGTTCCACAATGTTGTCTACAACATTGAAAAGGCTTTTTCACAAAAGCAATCAAGTTTTTCTCGATGTTGAAGGTGCTTTTGACAACGTGTCTTTCGAATCCATTTTGGAAGCAACACGTGGTCATGGAGTACCTTCATATATCACGAACTGGATACACCCAAATGCTTAGCAACCGACATCTGTGTGCAAGTAGAGATAGGGAAACTGAGTGTCTGCGGGTGTCCTCAGGGTGGTGTGCTGTCACCACTTTTATGGAACCTTGTCGCCGATGGCTTGTTGAAACTTAATGAGTTTGGGTTTCAGACGTATGGTTTCGTCGATGATTATCATATAATGATCACCGGTATTTGGATTAACACACTTTTTGATTTGATGCAATCATCCTTATGTGTTGTTGAGCAATGGTGTCTTCATGTTGGACTATCAATTAATCCAAATAAAACATCAATGGTGCTTTTCACGAAACGAAGGATTACAACCGGAGCTCGTCTATTGCAGTTTTTTGACGCTGAAATCATTATCGCAGATCAAGTTAACTATGTAAGGGTAATTCTTGACCCAAAACTTAATTTGACAGCTCATATAGATTTTAGGATCAAAAAAGCTTACATGACCTTCGGTCAATGTAGATGGGCTTTCGGCAAATCTTGGAGACTCAAACCCAAGTACATTCACTGGATGTACACAACAATTGTTAGACAAATTCTGGTATACGGGTACCTTGTTTGGTGGCAGAAGAGAGAAGTCATGACAATCCAATCAAAGCTAAACTATGGTCTTGATGGCGTCGACTGGTGCGTTCTCGACAACACCTACTGCTGCTTTAGAGGCACACTTGAACATAAAACCACTACATGTGTTTCTGAAACAAGAAGCACTTTCTTGTGCATACCGTCTTAACCCCTTCATGCCCATGTTGTTTGTGGACAACAGAGTTTTTAAACAGCTATAACTTATGATTGAGGCAAGATTTGCTCACAAAATCAAGTAAGGCTAATAAATGTGACTATTACTTTTAATTTGTGTATAAACAGTTATAAGGATCAGTTCTAGAACTGAAGTTATTGCAATTAATCTGATTAGATTCCGATGGAGCAGTGCTGCCAGGGACAGTTTACGTTAACGACGGAAAATGAATTTTTCATATATCTTCTTTATGTAGCAATATTATTGAAAACTGATTAATTTTATCCATTTAGACTATCTTTGGCTAAGTTTTTCGCACAGGTTGACTATTGTGAACATTCTAGGAGAATTGTATTGAGCATTGAAAGGTATAAATAGAGCAGCTTCTAGCACTGCGAGGAACTCACCTATCTGTATGAAAACAGGCTTTTCGTGTTTCTTGACCCCATCGCTTTCAAGGAAAAATAGTTTTGAAGCCTTACATGCACTAGAAAAAAGTTGGGCATGAAAGGGGAAAGGTTACTGGGCTCTGAAACAGTAACCCAATAGATTGTGCAACTAGCCACACATGACTGTGGCCCCAAATGGTTACTTGGGATGAGTATACACTTGCTCCCAGTGACCTCACACTCACATGTAGTTTTCTTTTTGCAACTTTCAATGTGAGAATTCCTCTTCGTATGGGGGTGGGCGTAGCGTATTTGCTAAATCGATTTCTTTGTACGCAGCGCACCTGAGTCCCGACCCCGTACATACGGTTAGAAATTTCTCATGAGAGATTTTTCTAACCCGAAGAGGCGAATGACCTTAAGGTTAAAACCTCTATAATCTAAATAAAAAATCCTCTTCGTGATGGCTGTCTGGCTGGATGGAGCGACAACTTGATTAATACGGAGTTTGTTATACTGACGGTTTTTTGTTGGAGGGCAAAGCCGTTGCTGGTGTCTATTGTGATAAAATGAGATTAAACCAATATCATTCGCTTGGTAGATACTGCACAGTATTCCAAGCAGAAATCTTTGCGATTCTGTGTGGCGTACAATCAGCAGTTCAACAGGGAATTTGTGGCAAAAGAATCTATTTTTGCTCTGACAGCTAGGCTGCCCTGAAAGCACTTAGTTCGGCAGATTCGAGATAGAATGCTATCTATATTCTATGGGTACCCGGTCATTACGGTATTACAGGAAATGAATGGGCGGATGAATTGGCTAGAGCAGGCGCTGCGACTGATTTCGTTGGTTCAGAACAAGTTTTACCACTTTCAATAAGTTGGATAAAGCACAAGATTCGCTCTTGGGCTGCATCCGAACATGCCAACCATTGGCGTAGCTTGCAAACTTGCATTCAAACAAAACCTTTTCTGCCGGATGTGAGTCCGAAAATGTCAAAAAATTTGTTGCATTTTTCTAAGTTCAACTATAGTGTTATAGTCAGGGCACTGACTCAATTGCGAACTCAATTATCACATGGCTGCTATTCAGCGCACTGAGTATTATTCATGTGATCTTTGTGAATCCGATTACGGAACATCATATCATTTGATATGCAATTGCCCTGTAGTAATGCAATTACGTATCCGGTTTTTTGGTTCTCCTTACATAGATGAACCTATGTTCAGAGAGCTGAAACTGAAGGATATGCTATTGTTCCTAACTCAGTGTGATAAATAGCTATAGGTTTAGCCATATTTGAATGACAATATCTCTTCGGCGGTGATGATATATCCGCTCATAGCTCAAATAAAAATTTTAAATTCCTCCAGGGGCTGGAAGTTTAATTCCTGCTATTGTAGCACCTGCAGAACGTTCTACATTCCTCCTGGGGTGCAAAATGCTCTGTTTTAATTGTTCTGTGTCGCTATTTTCCGTTATTTTCCCCAATCCTTCCCATCAGGAAATAATGAAAAGACGATTCGTGGCAAGGCATAAATCTCCAATCAACATGGGGAACGTGCCATTTGAGCCAGTCGCTACTGATTCTTGATTCCTAATAGTGCAACGTTTCGAAGGGATATCCCTACATATTCAGGGGAAAACAAGTTTTGAACTTTAGTAACACTAGTTTACAAGAAAAATAGAGCTCATTTTATGTCGCTGAACATACTCGTTTTCTATTTCAAAGATGCTTCTTTGCGAGTTTTTTTTTTTCAAAAAGTGTGTTTTTGCGTATTTTTTTCTCTATATCTTATGCAAAATTAATCTGAACGGTAAAATCTACATATAGTTCAAAAGGCCGATCACATTGAAATTTATTAGTGTTATTTGCGACCAAAGTCGGAAAAAAATTTTACCCTTTTCAGTTGATTTTTCTATTACATTTTTTCATGTTTTCAGATTCTATTGTGACAGATAAATTATTCACACGAATTTTAAGCTTAAGATCACAAAAATTGGATGGAAAATGTGGATGTCATGAGGCACTAAATAAACATAGAAACTTTGTAATTTTTTTTCGGTCGAAACTAAGCTTTTCCACTTGAACGTTTTCGTATGTGTTGAATTGAATATTCTCACAAAGCCATGCACAACGTCCCGAAAAGCTGTCAAAAAGCTCTTACTTAAAAAAAGGAATTTGAGCGGACCCTGTACATCTATTTTGTAAGAAATGTAAAAATGGTATAAATGTATAAATTAAGTGCATCGAAATACCGTTTCCGGCAGATGTTTAGAAAACCGGTATTTCACTTCAAAACTCTGGCCCCAGCCGAATTTTTTTCTGGCTACGTTCTTAATTCTCATCATCAATATGAAGCACTATCTTTAAGATCGTTCATCACGCTAAAAAAGATTGCGACATTTGCTGAAACAGATGTTCACATTCCGCTAAGGCAGAATAGTACCAAGGCTCTGTTTTTCCAAGAACTCATAATCAACAAAGTGATTTAAACTTCAAAGTTGCACAAAATCTATTTATAGAGACACCGTTAAAGATGGAAAATCCGAAATAAAAAAAAAATAATATCGGTAAATCAAGCAACCTCTACTCGCCATTTGCTTGTTCTACGGTACAGGTCAGAGTAGCCACCTTCTATTAAAAGATTACAAACTCGTCTTCCGGTCGAGAAAGTGTTTTTCCGACGTAGTAAACATTGCCTTATGACCCCTTCTACCGAGAAAAAAAATCATCAAGGTAAGAAACTACTTGACTCATCGAGCCGTATCTGTTTCGTAAAACACGTAATCCGATCATTAAATGCACAACTTACAAACATAAGAGCATCATGCAGCAGTAAACTACCGCTATTGTTGTTGTTTTTAAACGCAGTTATGGTACCGGCGGCGGGCGGGAAAAGACCTTCATTCGCGGTCGGCCCAAATAGATGGGCGGGGGGATAGTAGGTGATGAAAGGTTTTAAGGTTAATTTGATGCAAATTGTACCTGAAATTATGATCACAATCAGTTCTATTTTTTAATTAATGCTTTGCTAACAGCAAACAGTGCAGTGCACCCCTTTACCTTTTCGTCCTTCAGCAACGACTGTGCCGGTAAATCAGCCCGCGGAATGTTAACTGGATGCACTTCCTGCTTGTTGCCCGGTGAATTATTGCTCGGGTGGTGCTGTGATGCTTCCCGATAGAACGCGAAGAGCTATGGTAATTGCTTGTTACTGGATAAATTGTGACTTTTGTGCCGTGGGCTGAAGGGTTCCAAACGAGGAATAGAATCTGAGAAACTGCAAACAACTTGTGGATGGTAAGTAACGCGAAAGGCAGCATGATTTTACACCATAACGATGCAGCACTGGAAATTAAAGCACCTTGTGCAAATTAGCAGTTATGTCTACTAATGAACTGTCTTTTCACATCGTAATGAGTCCTCTCAATTTTAATTCAATTATTCGCTGAAGAATGTGAATTAATGAGCTTCGAAATTAATAGCAGTGTCTCATTGCACCGATCATCAGTTTATTGTCCTCATTCATTAGTCCTCATTCTGCATAAATTATTCTGACCATTGACCCAGTGGATAACAAACGATTCAGGTGTCGGTTTATTTTCCTTCTCGTGCAACATTTAGCTACACCTTGCACCCTCGAAGCGAAATGTTATTCATTATACCGAGGCAAATACTATCACTACAGTTTGGCTTTGATTTTAGTTAGCTTTAGTCCACATCAACGAACTGTTTCATATTAAGCTTCATTCCTTCCAAAAACGTCGGCTTTTTCGCGTATATGTACATCACCCCATACAGTCGAATCTGGAGGTTTTCCTGGGTTACTGAGCACAGGACACATAACAGAGAGTACTTACCCACCCATGATGACAATCTTCCACGCCCAAACGCACATACCCCGGTACACATACATTAATTAAATAATCAAATAAAACAGTCGAGAAAAGCGAGGCAAATGAAACATGGTAATTTCATTTCGCTGATTATGTTTTTGTGCTTCTGTGCTGGCCTGCTCATTGCAATGTGGCCAGTGCTGTCGTTAAGTAGGGGCACACTTGATTGGGGCCAGGGGCCCCGAGATTTTACAGGCCCGTACTTGAGAGAACCAGGCTAGTACTTGGGGTTATCAACGGGTGGTCAATAAAAAATGAGAATTTGTTTAGCCATGTAGTTAAAAAACAATTTTTCACCGAATTCAGTATTTTTTTTATTAAAAACATAATGTTTATTCTTCAAAACAACTACAATGTACGACTTGTCAGTCGTACGACGCAACTTAATCGCGATGCTCTCACAAAAGCGCTGGACGGCACTGACGTCCATCTTCCGGATACAAACCCGAATCCTGGTGGTCAATTGCTTCATATCGTTGGCCCGCCAATTATTATTGTACATTAAAGCACTGAGGGAGCCGAAAAAATCCTCAATGGGACGGCACTGGGACAAGTTGGTCGGGTTCCTTGCTTGCGCCACGTACGGTATCTTTTTCTGCTCAAGATACTCCAGCGTCTTCGTGGCGTAATGGGAAGACGCCTTGTCCGGCCAGAAGACGTACTTGCCATCCGCATGATGCTCCTTTAGGAACGGCAGAAGAATTTTCTCAAGACACTCCTCCTGGTACACTTGTTGATTGATGGCCAGACCGCTTGGCTGGAACCACGGCTTTGAAATCCCTCTGTCCGATATGGCGATATACAGCATAACTCTTCCTGGTACACTTGTTGATTGATGGCCAGACCGCTTGGCTGGAACCACGGCTTTGAAATCCCTCTGTCCGATATGGCGATATACAGCATAACTTTTTTCAAATTTATGCTTAAAGCTATATTTTACTTCGGGGGGTGTTGCCGACTTGTCGCTGGAATAGTAGCTGTCATTTCCTGGAATGTGGCTCTTCGAGAGCGGAATGTAACTTTTATCGTCCAGCACGAACGACGTCCCGCGGTAGTTCTTCGTCATCCACCGGCACTGCGATTTCACGATCGCTATCTGCTCGTCTGTGTAGGGGAAAGAGGGTAACAGTGGCACTATGAAAACAATACGTTTTCATAGTTCCACTGTCACCCTCTTTTCCCTACTCGAGGGACTGAATCTTCTTCCGACAGATGATGTCCTCCATCTTGAGGGTTCGATGAATCAAGGTATGGGAGCAGTGATATTTGCGGCCGGCGTCACGCAAACTCCGTCCTTGTTGTCGAACAGCTTTTTCAACGGTTCCTTCTTCTTCCGGCCTTCCGCTCCACTCTCAGGGATGCCAGAGTCCGGTAAACTGTATTCACGGCACGAAAGTGGTCTGCCATAAAATTTTTTCCACGATGACTATGTGTTTCGTAAAACCGTACAACACGCTCGTGGAGTGCTTGCTGTTTCGACGCCATCTTCGATTGAACTGATAGCATCAGAGGGAAAAGAAACATGCCATTTCTAGGGAGTCCAGAGAGCGATTCTCTTGGAGAGAAAAAAATACGCTCTTCACTTTAATTACAGAAAGGTACACACATAGATTTTTTTACAAAATTCGGTAATCAGTTCTGTAATTGAATCCTTTACTGAACGTTCGTTAATTAAATTTTTGGATGATCTGTCAAAAACTACCAAACAGTTCAGTAGTAAAAGATCTTCCGTAGGTTTTCGGTACTTTGAGTATTAATTTTGTATAGATTTTCAAATATGTGAGGATGCGTCGGTTTTTTTGTAGATATAACTTGATAATACTATTTTATGTTCCTCAATTTTTGTGTTTATTTTACTATATTTAGGTGTCTGGATATACAATTTATTTAAAAATGCTCCCGGTCTTGAGCATAGCACGGGCTTAAAAATATTATTGTTGATTCATTGAGGCCCAATCGCAAAGCAGCGGAGCGGGCACGATCGTTAATGTATGAACTAAATATCAGTCAAAATATGTCACTAGTGTTGTCGTCCGCCGCATTGCGTTTTAAACTTTTATATTTCGGGAAAAATGCACATTTGATATTCTTTCTGTTACACTAAACTGCAGTTTAAATTACTTTTAATTTACAAATGGCCGCGGTTCCGTACTCGGCTACAATCCTGTTTTACCGTTCGTATTGTACTTTTATTTACATAATTCGGTAAAACAGGTTGCATGTACAATACTGATCTAAGTGTGTAAGCTGAGAATGCTTCAAATGAAATTTCTATGACAGTCACAATTAGTAGACATAACAACATAAGCCAGGTCAAAATGGTTTAGTAATTGCAAAGCTAAGGGTTATTTCCGAAGTAAGTTTCTGCGTAAATTCCGAATTCAGTGTCAAAATGTCAGGATTTTATAATATTTATGGTTGTGTACTCGAGAGACTGCGTTTTTTCCTACTTTTGAGGTTAAGTACATAATGACTGAAAATTTGTATTCTGTCTCTCCATTTATACTATTTAGTACCACTGTGATCCATTAATTTGAGTATTCAAGACTACATTCACTACATGTTTAATTTAAGATTTTAATAGATCAATTACGATTTTTTTCGCGAAATTATGTTTGTATGAAGTTACGGAATATATCCCGAGTAACAATTAAAATGCCTCGGGGATTTATCATTGTTTTATCCTGGTTTTATGAAGGAATCCTTGGAACCGGTGATTTTATTATGGTTTTATGCAGCTGTCATTTCATTTGTTCCTAAATTTCACTATAAAACTATGTTATGACTTCCACGATAAAGCTTTAGGTTACAAGTTTATATAGTGGTTGTGAAACGGTTCTATATACTTTTTTAAAACTGCAATAAAACTAACATACAACAAAAAATTAAGTTATAAGACAGTTTTTTCGGAGATTATTGCACGTATTCAGGTTTTGGAATGTCTATATTAAAACCTCTTTAAAGTAATTACTCTCATAAAAGGCATGAACTATACTAAGAAGTTATAAAATTGTCATCAGAAGCTCGAATGTTATTGTTTACTCGCATGTAATATAGTAACTGTAGTGCAAATAAGTTACTTCGAAAATACCATTTGGAAATGGAATTCTCCCTCAATTTCTTTTGACCCATAGCAGAAGATGAACCAAGTCAGGATTATTTCGTCTTTTTTTTCCTTTGCTGTGTCAAGTGAGCTTGACGACTAAGACCGTTCACGGTCAATCTCGCTGATTATTTTGTCTTTTCAGGTTAATAACTCTTAAGAATTTCTGAACAACCGCTGACAGGAGGATTGGTTTGTTTTTTCTCGTTTCTCCAGGATGATTATCAAGATGGTAAATAAAGGTGAAAGCTTTTTTGTGCGTGCTAATGCAGTTGTCAATCACGAGAAGCTCATTAATCTTTAATTGTTTCATTTTTAATACGATTTACGATTTGGTGATTTATGTTGATGCTAGAGAACACATTTAACAAAATAACATTCGTTTGAAAAATAAGTGAATATCGAAATTAGATCATTTGTGAAAATTATGTCATTATTAATAATTAAATAAAAGCTGGTAGTTGATTCAAAGAGCATGGTAGTTTTTAATATTGAAAGCAGCAATGTAATAAATGGAATTTCATTATTTCTAGGTGTTATGAAGAATACATCACTTACAGTGGCTAAATTTACTGGGAGGGTTGCAATGATTTGTTTTTTGACTGTTTACAAAAATTGACTTTGCCGACAACAACAGCGTTGCAAAAATTTTAAGAACTACTTCTCGCATTATATTACAAAAAAGGAAGTACATCTGCGATTTAGTACTATAAACAATAATCTCATACAAATTCATTTCGGTCCAGGGTCAGATCACTCTAGAAATGCATAACAAATTTGTATCCAATTTGAAAAAACGCATTTCATTTCCATTATTGCATCAACTTTCACTCTTTTGCCGAAACATTTGTTCAACAAGCGTCTTACGCTGATCTACTTCGTTCGAAACTTTGTTGGAGTAGAGTTAGTTTGTGACAACCGCACCGTTACATAGTAAAAAATCCCACCTTTCATTTACCATCTTGGACAAAATAATCAAAAGCAGCAAGCTGAGTAAAAATTTCTGAAGTGGCCCCCCATTTTTCACAAAATGGTGAATTTTGAAAAACATGTTTTAATTTTATTGTTTAGGTACCCCTAAACATCTTCGTGAAGTATTTTGTCGTTATTCGTTTTTAAAATATTTGATTTTTTGTGTTACCCGGTATGCGAAAAACAACGCGAGAGCGAAGCAGTCGCTGGTCGCCACAGTACAGTACAGTGAGCGAAGACAAAGAGTGTCGTTAAATTCATTCGAAATTTTAAACATGAATCCTATCTAGCGGTTTGCTTTGTTAATGATATAGTCGACGTGAGGTCGGAAAGTGAGTGCAGAATCCAAGGTCACACACTTGTCGTACCCGACGGAAATGACTCTCCAGTGCAAGCATCTGGACGAGTTCACGACCGCAGAAGATGTCGTCGCAGCCGTCAAGGAGCAATGCGACGTGACAATCGAGCGGGCCTCTGTGCGTTTTAGAGGGGGACCCTCTGGCACCAAAGTAGCCTACCTCAGGCTACTGAAGGCGGATGCCAAAAAGGTAACCGAGAAAGAGAGGCTGAAGATCCTACGAGTGCAAAAGCATAGACAGGAGCAAACTATGTCGTCGCTGCGGCGAGGAGGGGCATAAGGAGCGGGGTTGCACTAAGGCGCACAAGTGCCTTATCTGCACCGCTAAGAAGCAAGCCCATAAACATGCTATGCAAATAGCAGGGGCCAAGCGCTAATGGAAGCGCTTGCGAAACTCGATACTGTGCTAGCTAATAATGGCTCCGCTAGTACATTCCGTAGAAACGGGGTGGAGGTGTGGATTGACGTAACATTTGCCAGCCCGAGTCTGGCTCCAGGCATGGAATGGAGGGTAGACGAAGGCTACACCCATAGCGATCATTTAGCAATCCGCTTTAGGATCAACTATGGTGTGCAGCATCCGAGGGCGGGAGATCCCTGTCAGGTACGCGGGTGGAAGTCCAATCACTTCGACAGCGAAGCTTTCACCGCGGTCCTGTGACTGGAGGCCAACACCGACAGTCTAAGCGGAGATGCGCTGGTAGCTGTTCTATCACGCGCGTGCGACGCCACTATGCCGAGAAAAACACTGCCAAGAAACGGTAGATGCCCGGTATACTGGTGGAGTGCCGAGATTGCAGCTCTACGGTCAGCCTGTCTCAGAGCTAGACGTAGGATGCAAAGAGCTCGCACCGAGGATGCAAGAGAGAACCGCCGTGAAGTGTTTCGAGCTGCGAAATTGGCCCTTAACAAGGCTATTAAGAGCAGCAAGAGAGCGTGTTTCGACAACCTGTGTGAGAGTGCCAACGCGAATCCGTGGGGTGACGCCTACCGGATTGTGATGGCCAAGACCAAAGGGGGCTCCTCACCCCCAGAACGGTCTCCGGACCGGTTGGCAACGATTATCGAAGTACTCTTCCCGTCTCGAGCCACAAGCCCCTGGCCACCTGCACTACGAGACAGTGCGGGCACGGTCGAAATGGTGGCTCCAGTGACGAATGAAGAACTACTCGCAGTGGCTAAATCCCTAGCAATGAACAAAGCTCCAGGGCCGGATGGAGTTCCGAACAGCGCTCTCAAGGCAGCAATCATAGCGAACCCGAACATGTTCAGGCTAGCTATGCAGAGGTGCCTTGAAGAGTGCCGTTTCCCCGATAGATGGAAAAGGCAGAAATTGGTGCTGGTGCCGAAGCCCGGGAACCGGCCAGGCGACCCATCGGCGTACAGACCAATCTGTCTGATCGACACGACTGGCAACCTGCTTGAGAGGATTATCCTCAACAGGCTAATCCCGTACGCGGAAGGTACGGACGGCCTGTCAAGCAACCAGTTTGGCTTTCGGAAGGGTAAGTCCACAGTGGACGCTCTCAACTCAGTGATAAATATTGTCGTGATAGCGATCCAACGAAAAAGGCGAGGCATTCGATACTGTTCGTTAGTGACACTTGACGTGAAGAACGCATTCAACAGCGCAAGCTGGGATGCCATCGCGCACTCGTTACACCCGCTTAGCCTACCGGTGGGTCTGTACCGGATCCTGGAAAGTTACTTCCAGAACCGCGTACTGCTATACGAGACCAATGTAGGTCAGAAAAGGGTTCCGATTACCGCCGCAGTCCCGCAGGGCTCGATCCTAGGCCCGGTGCTATGGAACCTCATGTGTGACGGGGTTCTGAGACTGAAGTTCCCTCCTGGGGCCAAGACGTAACCTTGGAGGTCTACGGGGAGTCAATCCCTGAGGCAGAACTAACCGCAGAACACGCGATCAGCACGGTGGAGGAATGGATGAGCGCGAGAGGCATGGAGCTCGCTCATCATAAGACGGAGGTAGTTATCGTCAACAACCGCCACTTGGCACAACATGCAGTTATCCATGTGGGAGAAGTCGCGATCACTTCACAGCGAAGTCTGAAGTCTCTCGGAGTCATTATAAACGACAAGCTGACCTTCGGCAGCCATGTCGACTATACATGCAAGAGAGCGTCGACTGCTGTTGCGGCTCTATCGAGGATGATGTCCAACAGCTCAAAGGTGTGCGCCAGTAGACGTAGGTTACTGGCAGGCGTTGCCGTGTCTATCCTCAGGTACGGCGGCCCGTCATGGTCAAGAGCACTGAGGGTAACCAGTTACCTACAGAAACTGGAGAGCACCTACCGCGTGATGTGCCTCAGAGTGATATCTGCCTACCGCACGGTATCACACGATGCATCCTGCGTGATAGCGAGCATGATGCCAGTCGGGCTGGTCATTCGGGAAGATGAGGAGTGCTTCGAGCTACGTGGAAATAGGGGAGCCCGCGAGCGCACCAGGGTGACCTCGGTCGTCAGATGGTAGCGTGAGTGGGACAACTCCTCGAAAGGTAGGTGGACCCACTGGCTGATACCTAGCATATCGTGCTGGGTGGTAAGACCCCATGGGGAAGTTTACTTCCGCCTGACACAATTCCTGTCAGGCCATGGCAGTTTCTGACAGTACCTCCACAGGTTCGGGCACGCGGAGGTCCCAGCCTGCCCGGACTGCCCAGGTGTAGACGAAACTGCCGAACACATACTGTTCGTATGTCCTCGGTTCGACGTCGAAAGAAGAGCAATGCTTGACGTCTGTGGCTGGGACACAACCCCTGATTCCCCTATTCAGCGGATGTGTCAATCGATGGAGAAGTGGAACGCAGTCTCGGCTGCTATCATCCAGATTGCCTGTAGGCTACAAGTAATCTGGCGAACCGAGCAACAGACGACGGGCACGGCTAACTAGTGATTGGTTAGTTGGAGCGAAAAAGGCCAAGCGCAAAAAAGAGAGTGAATGGTCTGTTCATGCTGAGGCAAGCTTGGCGCAGCGACTGGCAACCGCGTAAGGGGTAAACCCAGCCACCGCGAAGCAAGACAGAAGAGTGAGTGTATAGGCGTATAAGTGGACTGCCTCATGCCAAGACGGGAGGGTCGTAGCGTAGTATGCTGGGACTTAGCTATCGATGCCTCATGGCGTGGCAGAGGAGTGAAAGGGTGGGCATCCAAGTCAGTCTCACACGGCATGTTAAGGGTGAGCACAAAAGTCAGCCTCACATGGTATGGTAGAGGCTAGCACAAAAGTAAGCCTAGCAAGGAATGAAAAAGGTGAGCACACAAGTCAGCCTCGCAAGGAACGAAAAAGGTGTGCTCAAAAGTCAGCCTCATGTGGAGTGTTTGAGAGTGAATCAAGGTGCGATAGAGAGAGTACCCAAGTAAGCCTCATACAGGATGTATGAACGCGTGAGTTAGAGTGAATGAGTACATTAAGTACAGCCATCCCCCAGAAGTAATACCGAGAGGTAGTTCCTGGGAGGAACGATGGCGGAGCCCAATGGAGTTTAGTCGGTATTAATGGCAGCGTCACCATTCGAGCCCGACACGCCCCCAGTGCACCCCGTGCGGCAGCTTGAACACCTACCAATAGCACGTGTACTGGGCTAGGACGTAAAGGTCTTCTCCACTTGTCGTATCCGCTCAAGATGCTGATCTTCAATACAGCAGGCGTATGAAATTCGCTTGTGCTTGCGATGATACGATATTACACTGCACATGTGAATACTGTGCAACAGTCATTGAAAGTGCCTAAAGGCTGTTGTAAAGCTAAATCCTGATGCACTTGACGATCATGCATAATTCAACGTCATCAGCGTAGAATATACGACAACCCGGTGGTAAAACCGTGGCTATATCATCGATTAAGAGTGTGAATAAGAGTGGACTCAAGTTACTGAGGAACACCCAAGTTGTTCGAAAATGGGGCAGAGAACACACATCCAATTTTTACTACAAGTGTTCGATCTCTCAGATATGATTCGAGCCAACGAATCCGATCAAGAG
This sequence comes from Topomyia yanbarensis, assembly GCF_030247195.1. NCBI lineage: Eukaryota > Metazoa > Arthropoda > Insecta > Diptera > Culicidae > Topomyia > Topomyia yanbarensis. The sequence continues at coordinate 393,473,695 of NC_080671.1, read as the reverse complement.
ACACTCCTAATAACTTCAACCATTCCAGAAGTATTGCGTGATCAACTCTGTCAAATGCAGATTTCAAGTCGGTATATACAGAGTCAATCTGAGCACCAGCGTCCATATTACGAAAGCAAAATGGCACGAATTGAGTGAGGTTCGTGGAGGTTGATCTTGTTTGGGATGAATCCGTATTGATCAGAGTAGGTTTGGCAGGATGCAGGGAGCACATCGTTCGTTATGTTTTCAAAAACTATGGAGCAGGCCGACAACGATGTAATTCCTCTGTAATTTTCAACATTTCGCCGATCTCCCTTTTTGAATACAGGAAGCATAATTTAAAAAAATGCTGAAAGGATGGCGACACTGCCTGAAGGAACTGCTGAATAGAGTTGTCAACGGTGAAATTAATGCATCCGCGCCTTTTTTGAGAACACGTGAATGTATACCGACAATACCAGAAGTGACTGAATATTGTAGCTTGCTGATTGCTGCTATAACCTGCCGATCTGTAACAGTGAAAATTCTCAAAGGACAAATATTTAATGGAGTGTCTCTACAAGCGTGCGCAATTTGATCAGCAGACGAAATAGTTTCATTGAATGCGTTTTTAAAGGGAGTGGCGAATAGGTCACACTTCTTCGAAGCCAGATTAGCAGTCTGATCCTTCAAAAACATATCAGTAGAAAATCTGTTCTGCTTGGAGTTCACGAATTTCCAAAACTGCCGTGGATTACGGCGCAGGTTTGTTTGTTGCTTGTTTGAATGGAGTAGCGTTTGTACAAGAGTAGGTTATAGGAACGATAATTATTACGACAGCGTGTACGGCAATACAATCGAAGTGCCTTAGATCTGAGTCGCTTAAGATATCGTAGATGTGCATTACCTCACGGTGGCTTACGAGCTTGCCTACGTAGATGAACGTAATCAGTCATGAGAGCATTAGTCACGGCAGTGAAATATTCAACTGCACAATCAATACCTTTCGTATGCTCAAGTGAATGCCAATCAGTATGAAGGAGTGCTGATGCAAGTCCCAAGAAATCAGCTCGGTGAAAGTCCAAACCAAGATGATTCGGGATATCCTCAAAAATAACAGGTTTAGGCAGACTGATGCTAACTTCTACTGGAGGATGATTTGCATCGATCACAGAAATGGATTCGGCAGGTACGTGGATCTGACAGTCGGCAAGTGCTGTCTCATTCAATAACACAAAGTCCAGGATACGACCATAACGGTTTATATACTGTCCATAAATCATTCTTACGATCTGGTGGTAAATAAATTACACCGATGCTGACAAAACGATCAGGTAGCTTCAGTTTAACGAACAGCTATTCAAGGGAAAGTCAATATATATATATATATATATATATATATATATATATATATATATATATATATATATATATATATATATATATATATATATATATATATATATATATATATATATATATATATATATATATATATATATATATATATATATATATATATATATATATATATATATATATATATATATATATATATATATATATATATATATATATATATATATATATATATATATATATCGTTAAAAAGCTGACGATAATGAATTCTATCATCTAACCAAGTCTCGGTGAGAACAATTATGTCGTAATGGGAGGAAGAAATTGCTAGGAAAACTTCATCGATTTTTGTGTGTAAGCCGCGGACGCTCTGGTAATAAATCGTCAGTTTACCATTCAAGTCTGCGTCGAGAGTCAATTCCTCAAATTCCTCCACATCATTCCCAACATGATCGCTTGATAACCCGTACTCCTGGAAGTTGTCAATATTTGAGAGATGAGCTGTACCTGTCGAAGCATCAGCAGGACATGTGCTGCTTCTAATGTTACCTCACGGTGTAACGCTGCATGCTCGTAGACCAAGCAGATCTAATGAAGTGACGCAGCTTTGATGATCGGATGACGTCACGCACGCCTGGAAGTTATCATTACTTAAAAGGCGAGCAGTACCATTCGAGGCTTCAACAGGACATGTGCTGCTGCTAATGTTACCTGACAAAGGAACGCTGCACACTGATGGAATAACGCTGCATGTTTGAGGACCAAACGAGTGACGTCATACACGCCTGGAAGGTATCGCAACTTAACTATCACTATCTATCTCTTATTCTCTCTTACGACACGTTTTTGGTGAGATGAAGCTTTCAATAGTGTTCAGGGACCTCTAATGGTCTTCAGGCGGCCCTGGTTATACAACTCTGAATCTGAGCTCGGTTTTATTTATTTCGGTTATGAGTTGTATTCCAGAAATAACCCGTTTATGTAGCATTTTCACTGATCGCGCGTTTGCTGTCATCTCCTCTGATGACGGTAAGTAGCAATAGTCGAGTTGGGGTGACAATATTAGTTGGAAAAACAAACAGTCTGCGAATTTTATTAGTAAATTGTTATTTCTTAAAGTCGGATGGTAAAAAACGGGAAGCGCATGAATAGTGTTACTTCAAAGCGAAGGGTGTCTTGAGCACCCATTATTCCTGCTCAGCTACTCGCACAAGATAGCGCAGTATTTGAAGCGGACTCATTACAATGATTAATCTTCTAAAAAAATGCATAATGCGTCTGTCCTTTGATGGTGGAGAGTAGCAATTTTCTTGTTTCGCACACCGTGATTAATTAGTGCTTCCTCTGTTGAACTTTCTCGCCATCGTTGTCACTACTGGTATGACATTCAAGTTGATTTCGACGTCAAACGGTGGGCCCCATTAGGTGCAAATTTGCGTGACCCTTCCACCTCACAGTTGCTTCCGAAGTCGCATCTCGCATATGTGTAGCACTAGTAATGATGGTTCAAATGAGTGCGGCCTTGTGATAGTGATTCCCACAGCAGCCACCCGATCCAGGATATTGTCTGGTCTTCCATGCTACGACGACGACACCCTCAAGAGTAGTAGCAGCTCTCGCGGAGACTGTAATTTATGCATCAATTAATGCAGGAAGCTGCCGTTAGGATGTTCTGTTACGGCAACAGCCTCGGTTCAGTTGTGAGACGGTGTGTTTTGTGCTTTCATTGCCGGTGCTGATGTGAGGACGGCAAATTAACGCTTTTATAAGAAATTATACACTTTTATTACACACATTCAGGCAGCACCCGAGATGCTGCTGTTGCTGTTGCGCTGCTACTATTGGTGAAGATTGCGACATAAGAGGCAATGAGTGTGAGCTACCGGATGTTAAGGGGAAGGAAGTTAACTTGATTGGTCCTCATACGCGCGACACTTGACGATCGGGTGCGGGTACTGTGTGGCTCTATGAAGCTGCCGATAATTTGGTTCGTATAACGTAATCTAGAAGTGTGAACTGATGGTTGGGCAAGTCGCTCACGTTTGAGAAATTCCGTTTTCGGAAATCACTCTAGAACGACGAGCGCAAAGGAGCAAAACGAAATGAATAATCAATCCCCCTGACATGCGAGCAGCTTGTGGAAAGCTAAACGATGCGAAGCGTTGAAGAGAAAATACTGCCTTGCTACGAAGGTGGATAAGATATTCCCAACAGCTTTACCACAAAATAAAGACTAACGATTTCCCTATATCAAATATATAGGCAATCCCACAAAACAAAATTTAGTTTCGGGTGACCCATATCTTGAATATGAAAATAATTTAGCAGAAAGTGTTCTTTAACGTCGACCGCGATAAAAACCATTGCAATGGTTTCTCTTCCGCAGTTGCGACAAAACCAGACGCCCGCGAAAAAGAAACAGCACACCACACTGCCGGGGCGCTGGAAAATGGGTGCATTTCCGCAAATTATGACAATTATGCTGGAGAAGCACTGCGGCCCGGCCATCTGCCGCTACCGAGAGCGGAATGCAGTCCTTTGCTATAGGTGAAGTGGGCATCGCGTATTGGCGCGCTAAACTGTGGTTTCACAGTGAAAACAAAAAAAACCATCCGGAGGTGTTGCTGCAGACCCCGTCATTACGTGAGCAGCGTAGGGAAAACAACATTTAATTTCCTCCGAGGCGACGCGCTCCGCCACGAGAGCAATCCAACTTGGGGGGGAACCGTCTAAAGTGTTGGGGTGCGACTTCGCCTATGTGGAGAGTGCTTGGCGTGTTGGAGGTGGTGGTGGTGTTACCGCCGCTAGCTGTTACGCTGGTGGGAGGCGGAAATAAAAACTTCAAACCGTTTCCGTTTATGTCGCTTCGAGACTTTAGTTTTTTTTTGCTCCGCACTTCTCGCAATGCTATCTTTCTATGTCGGTTGGTCAGTGGGCGCAAATTGTTGGTACGAGCCATTTCAATGTTGGATGGTATAACTTGAGAGAAGTACTTGTTTCAACAGGATGATAATGCAGACATATTTGCACAAACTCTGCAGTTATATGGCAGTGGGTGATTATTAGCAAATTGGTTTTAATATTCTACTATTAACAAAGAATGTACTCGAATAAATTTGCAGAGTGATTGAAGAATCTGTCATTTCGTTTTCGAGAACCGGTGAATAGAGGTTGTTATTATTAAAGATTTGCGCGCGCTTTTTATTTATTCTTTCGGAAGTCGCGTGAAAACAAACTACATGTTCAGTAGCTTAGTGTACTGAGTGCATATCCCATTAAGTAGAGAAAAAAGCTCGAAAGTAAATTTTCGTTCGAGTTCGCTCGAAGAAGTACTAGATTATCGAGAAGTGTTGGCATTATGGAACCATAACAATCGAACTCGAAAGCGACTCGAGTCGAACGTATTTGCTCGATAGTTTTATTGCTGTCGACTGTCGTTCGAGATTATGATTTGTGTTTTTATTTCGGAATACTTAGAGGATATAAAATTATCAAAAAAAAAAAGCTCCCACGTATTTTGAGCTACTTTATGTTATATCTATTTTCACCATCAGAAACATACTTTTTTTGGAAAAAGTAATACTAAATATTGATAATAAATTATCTTACACCAAGTAATAATAAAAAAAGTGTTAAAACAAATCGATGGAGCAAAGTGAAGACACCTTGACTTGTCTAATCGCTATTTGATAGATGTATAGAATCACAATCATTCTTGATTTCAAAGTGGTGATTTAAACAATTTTTCATATTTTTTTTGATGCATTTGTTCCCGACTATACCTCAATGTTTTTCAATATTACAATATAGCCTTGAATTCAATGCCATAATGTACGTACAACAGAATGAGGCTTTATATCGTCATTTGTATTAAATGCATGAAAATACAGAATATTATCTTATATAGCAAAGAAATTTGAATTTAATTGAATTACTAAATTTGAATGCATCAACCGATTGAAAATTATACCATCTACAATTTCTGGAAACACTTCATTTTGATTGTGTTCTCCCTATCTCTAGTTGTGTGCTATAACAGAATAATTAACTTACAAGTACACGGACAACCCTGCAAACACGAAAACGCATTTTTGTCTTGACTATTTCAACTCAAAATGGCTATTTTTACGAATTAGTTTTTAAATTTTTGCGTCATCAATTGTTGAAAAAATGTTGCTTTGGGAAGCTATCAGTTTCCTGAAAAAAACCCTGAAAACCGAAACTTGAATGCGAAATTAGCCATTTTTATTGAAAAGGGCAGTGCTCCGTTTGATTATTTTCCAAAAGATTTGAGGAAAGCGGTTTTGAAGTTGTGTTATTTTAAGCAATTATTTAGATATTGAATATGTTATTTAATCTAAGAATAAATGTGAATAACTCATTCGGCAAATAATACATTCCATCACGCGACTGAGGTCCGAATAAGACACACTACCAGCTAGGCATTTTGATGTTTCGGTGCATCAGCTTAAACAGCGAGATATATTAAAATTTTGTGGTAAGAAATTCAAGAATACAGTTTTATCAAACTAAAATAATGCCCAAGCATTGCAAAAGGTGGAGAGGGTGAGTGACGTGAACAAATTATGAACAGGTTTGGGTCAATTTATTTACCACTATCACTATTTATATTCTGTGAATTTGACGCTCATCGAAAAAAAAAAAAACAAAACAAACTGCAATTTTGTCTACACTGAAAAAAATTCTTAGGTGGAATTAAAATTATCATACGATGAACAAGATCATTACTCGTTTTCTGCAACGAAGCATTTTCAAGCATTGTAAATAGTTCGTTTCGTCTAATGGCATCTTGATGAACGAAAAGTTTAGTTTTTTTTTTATTTTGATTATAGATATTTAAACCTTAAGGTCATTCGTCTCTTTTCGGGTTAGAGAAATCTTTTTTGGAAAAATCTCTAACCCTATGTGCGGGGTTCGGAATCGAACCCAGGTGGCTGCATACAAGGCAATCGATTTACCAACTACGCTATGCCCGTCCCCTTAAAAGTTGAGTAGTTTTACATATTTAATGTACGTATATTAAATTTACAACCACAATTTTAATTCCTTCCAAAAAAATTTCGTGCATTCTTAGCACAAAATAATTGACATCTATTATTTGTTTTGGCTGAATACGATGGATTTTTTTTCAGTTATGAGTTTTTGAATTTTATGAATTTATTCAACCACTGATAACTCAGAAACTCTTAGTTGTACGGAAAAAATTATTAATAATAACAAGTGCGTTTTCGAATGAACTCACCAATAAAATTCTGATATATTTTTTTTTGTTATTTTGTTATTTATGAATTCAATGAACATATCGAAAAACAAGCTTGGACTAAAAAGTTTTTTATTCGATGAAGACATTTATAATTATATGAGAACCTTATTACTTTACGAGATATTTCAATTAAAGCGTTTAATGGCGTTTAATGTAAAAGCGTTTCATGGCGTTTAATGTAAAAGTGCCATTTTTAATGTTATAATTGCAATATTGCGCAAAACATTTAGAAAGCCACTGCAAAATTTTAACACAATATTTCTAACATGAACATGAAAAAAATTAGCAAAAAATTTGATTCAACTTTTAAAAAATTCTCGATTTTTCCGGAAAGCTCATGCGAAAATGCAACTTTTTATATTTAATATTTTTTCCATACATCAAATACTTTACGAGCTATCAGCGATTAAAAAGTGTTCAATTTTTCTAACTTCAAAAGTTGAAAGCTCATACCTTGAAGTAAATATTATATTCAGCCATAACAAAAATACCTGTCAAATATTTTTAGCTAAAGAATGCAAGAAAAAAATTTGGAATGAGCTAAATTTTTATTTGTAAATCTGACGTTGATTGGCCCGTACGGTGCATAAAAGTTATCATCGATGTCTAAACTATTTTTCGTCAATGACACGAAATGATTCGTTCTTTTATCAATTGTTTTATATAATATAAATATTTTTGGAAAGGGTAAAGATATTTTTCGTACATAAAAGGAAAAAAAATCGTATTTCCGTATTACATCGGATCTTTTTGGATCTATGTTTGACAACATCGATTTTATTTCAAAGAGCTCACCCCTATTATGTACTAGAAAAAAAATATTATATTTGCGAAACTTGTCCAAATTTATTTCGATAACAAGCAACTAAAAACTAAACAAATTCAAACAATTCCTATATTTTACCAAAGTTGGTTTTATGAAACTTATTCGTAGCAGAATTAAAAATATTTTTTCTCAGTGTATACTCTTATTTAACAGTTTGCGCTCGAACAGGCAGTCGAAATCTAGTACCGCAATCTAACAAGCTCGAACGCTTGGTCGAATGCGATACGTAATGCCGAAATTTAGTCGAAACGACTTCAAAACGTTTCGAATCGAGTCACTCGAATCGAGATGCAGAACGCCACCCCTGATTCGTGCAACGCTGGATGGATCGAAATCAAGTGTTCGGGTTCCGGATGAGATTTCGACGTCCTTCGTAACCTTAGACGGATTGAAGCAGGGTGATGCGCTGTCAAACTTGCTGTTCAACATTGCTCTTGAAGGTGCCATCAGGAGAGCAGGCGTGCAAAGGAACGGTACCATCGTCACTCGGATATGCTCCTAGGATTTGCGGACGATATTGATATCAATGGATTCGACCGCCGAGCCTTGGAAGAGCCTGTGACTGTCGCTTCTCGTTTGTATGTGAGAAGGAAAGAGATATCAGTTATCTTATGTAGTCTTCGGCTCTTTGACTAACTGTCCGCTGCTATTTTGCACTGCAACTTCATTAGGCCCTTTGGCCCGCCCTCTCGTTCCATTTCGCCCCATTTCCCCGATGAGTCAGTCAGCTCCCAACTTTACTAAAAACCTGTTCGCGAACTGCTCGGTCTAGTCCTCGACGATGGAACTAGGCTACACAGACGGAGAAGTCTCCGGCGGGAGTGGTTCTCCCATAACCGAGTGGTAGATTTCTCCCGATACCGATGTTCGATTCCCTGAGCCATTTAGCTCCCCGCTTCGTCCCGATCAAATCGATTTAGTCCCCGGCGGTGAACCTAGCCTACTCAGCGGACCAGCCAGTATGTGATGAGGTCTATTCAGCGATTTCGGGTGGAGCGTAACTTCCGGTTAACTGGCACCCAAACAACCTTTTTTTACAATGGAGAATGCAATTTACGCACTGACCCAGTACACATGCATTAGTAGATGGCAAGCTACCACACGGAGTGTACTGGAGTGTCGGGTTCCACCATGACAAGGTAATACCGACTAAACTCCATTGGGCTCCGCCATTGTTCTTCCCAGGGACTACCTCTCGGTATTACTTCTGGGGATGGCTGTACTTGATGTACTCACTCAATCTCGCTTACGCGGTCATACATCCTGTATGAGGCTTACTTGGGTGTTCGCTCTGTCACACCCTGATTCACTCTCTAACACTCCATATGAGGCTTACTTTTGTGCTAACCTCTATCACGCCATGCGAGGCTTACTTTTGTGCTCACCTCTAACATACCATGTTACCCCAACAACCAATTGCTAGCTATTCGACGAGGTCTGCTTGGTCCAATTCCTGGCGGTGGTTCTAGCCTCCTCTCGAGCTACCTAGTAGGGTGTCAAGGTTGGTCCGGCGATTCCGATGAAGCATACTACTCAACTGGTCCCCGGCGGTGACCTAGTCTACACCGACGGAGAGTTCCCCGGCGGCGGAATTTCTCACGAAACTCGATTTGTGATTTCACGGCGAATTTCTAGCCAATCGCGTTACTTTGTTGGTCCCTTCGTCACTTTCTCTGCAGCTCGGAGAGTATACTCGTAACCACTCTGTTGACAGCGTCCCAGATATGCTCGCCATGGCACATTTCTTCGCCGATATTGTCAACTGACACACCATTTGTCTAAGTGTTGAAATTGCCTTTAAATCGCATTCGCAAATTGCATTTGTTCTTAGGGGCAATTAGCACAGGCGCGTTGAGTTAAACGTCAAACTGTTTAAATCGCCTGACCATGTTCGTCCGCATTTTTCTTGACAGGGATACTGCCTCCGACGATATTGTTCTATAAGCACTCGCGACTCGTACGGCCATCAGCTGGAATGTTCTATTCAGCTTTTTACGGTTCAGCTTGGTTTTCAGCGCAGCATCCTAGGCGGGAAACTAATTTTGGAGGATGATGATTTTCGCTATTGTTTTCGTTTCCTTTGCTGACTTTTCGCAGGCGTAGTCGAAGTAGCTCAACCAGTCGCTTATCACTCCTAATTGCTTCAGTGCACGCTTCAATGCAACTAGGTACCCCCCGACGTCGATCTTGATCTGCTGAACTGTTTTGCAGTTGCTGACCAACAGCACGTCCGTCTTGTAGTGAGCAATCTGCAACTTGATCCCGTTCATGCAGGTCTCGATCGCGTCTATTGTCTCCGTCACCAAAATCTCCACTTCTTTAAGTGTCCATCGCCGTTAGTGATGTGCCGTCCGTGAAACTTACTCGCACTTACTTCTGCCCTTTGTTCGTTCCATAAAGCAACATTCTGAATGTAGCTGTACAGTCGGGGACATTCATTTTATACAACGCTGCGGCAATGCTTCTCCAGCTAGCGCTTTTAAACGCATTCTTCGCATGTCGCTACCACAGCGCAGTATCGATCTGCGCTTCGCTTTTGTATAGATGATTTTCGGCACTCTCGAACACTGTCCTAATTGCCTCCACTATCAATGGTTCTTTGCGGAGTCCAAACTACATCTTGAACAGTCCGCACTCACCCTCCGTGCAGCCTTTTGAAGAATGATTCTTTCCAGGAGTTTTTCGAGTGTATCCAGTAGACATATAGGCCTCTAGGAAGCATATTTGCCCGCTGTAACACCAGCTTCTGTACCTTCCACATTACGCAGAAGTTTTTTTTCATCTAGACGCTTCTGCAGCACAATTCTGAACATGTCCAGGTATGCCATGATCGTAGCTTTCGGCATCAGGACCGGGGGCTTTTTTGATTTCAGTCGCTTCGATGCTTCTGCGAGTTCATCGTTCATCACTTGCCGATCGTCCTTGGAGCATCTTCACCGTACGGTGTTGGTGGCCAGGTAGTACCCTCAACCATTATCTTCTGTTTACCCGGGCACATTTCGGTTGGCCTATAACTTTTTCAGTTTTCAGTTTGATGCAACATATCCTTTAGATGACTTTCAGAGTTCAACCAATTTTAAATGAAAGGCCTATCACCCAGACAGAATGCTATTAATTTGTTTTTGATTCTGATGTTTAGTTTCCAAGATATGAATGTTTGAAAGTGTAAAAATGGTGTATTTTGCAGTTTTTTAATTATCTGCCGAAATTGACGACATAGATAAAAACTTTATATACCTTTGAACAGCCTATACAAATACCTTTTGAACGAGCTATATATTGTTGAAATCGGACAATTATCAAAATTTATAATTAAATATGGACGAAAGATTTTTATCATTTCCCATAGCCACAAATAAGACCAAGAACAGGTAATCTATTTTTAACGCCAAAACGGCTAATTTTAGGTATTCGGAGAATTTGATGGATGTAATATGGTCTTTCTTTTGGTATTATTTTTTTGCTGATTAATCCACCTACGAGTGAGATATTTTCATAAATTTTCTTGGAAGTGATTGTATTGAAATGATGTCTTCAGCAAATTTGTAGCTCTTACTTTTGCGAATAACTTTACTGAAGACATCAAATATCTATTTTGAATTTTTTTTGTGCAATACCCTTTGTCGCCTATTTATCGTTCAATATAGTAGTAAAGCACATAAATTATTTCGATAAAACGAATTTCGTATTTCCTTTTTCTATCTACAATCGCTAGAAATAACCGCCGAGCAATTCCAAGTTGTCTACATGGAACTTGATCACTTATCGATACAAAAATGTTCATTTGCGCGAACCTGATAACTGCAATGTTTCCAAGTTACAAACATCGGATCGATCTGAAACATATCTTGGAAAATAAAAAGCGAAATAAATAACTCCACCCAAAAAAATAATTGGATTGATGAGAATAATTCACTGATGCTGACTGACTTCATTACAATAATTATTTTCAAATCAGTACATTGATAACCTGTAGTTTTAAACATCAGGAGCACATGTTGTGGGAATGGGATCCTGACTCCTGTCTAATCACATCAATATCAAATACCTGCCTGAAAACATTACAATAGACACTCATTCCAGGGTTCTGAAATTAATCATAATTTTGAATGGATGTACTGTAATATGGATTAGGGTCTTTTTCAATAGGAAGCGAAGTTGGAAACACAGAAATATGAAACATAGAACTGCTTATCGAAAAATTGCACAGCATTCAACATTTGCTGAACAAGTTTTTATTTTGAGAATGCGTAGAGTTGAGACGAAAACGTAATAACGTGGATAACACTTTCCGAAAGTAGAGTTAAACTTATGTAAAATGGCTTTTTCCGTTCGACTCTAGCAGGTCCTGATCAATTTTGATGAGCTTTTAATTTTTGTTGTGTTACCAATTACATGAATAGGTAAAATGAATGTTCGCAAACCGTAATTTAAGGTCAAGATTACATCATTTTGCAACCACCAATTCCGGAGGTTTAGTATCTTCGATGAATTTTACAAACGTTAAACAGCACATCATCTAATAAAATAGCTTTGGCGTTATATCCGCTAAGAAGTATTTATGGAGAATTTACTCTTCAAACAAATCTAATGACGGCGCCGGTGGTTGAGTGGTAAGCGTGACCACCTCTCATTCCAGTTGGCCTGGGTTCAATTCCAGCCGAGGTCGTTGAGATTTTTCTGAGGTAAAAAAATCTGTGGTCACGTCTTCCTTCGGAAGGGAAGCAAAGTCGTTGGTCCCCGATCCATGAGTTGATGGATCGATATCTAGTCCAGATAGTAGAGTCATCTCTCTGGCGTCGGTACAGAAGAAGTAGAATCCAACTTCTATACTTACTAACAAATTCCTACGCCTGTGACACTTGTGGAGTGCGCAGTAGTATATACGGCTTCTGGCTAAAGCAAGTATCGGACTAACATCCCGTCCCTTTCCCTCCGCGATCTACGTTCGGGTCTGGCCGGCGCCGCCAATAAACACTTTAGGATTACCAGGAATTGCACATTGAAATATGTTTCGCTACTCCCAGGCATATCTATCTACTTATTCCTTGTGTAACTTCAGTTAGTCCAGATCGATAACGGAGTAGCAGCCAGGAGTGGTCGCACAAGCTTAAGCTCAAGCTTTACTCTTCAAACAAATCTTGTTCGAGACTTGATGTCTTCAGCAAAATTTTGGGGAGTGCTATTACAAACCACTTTGTTGAAGACATGACGGCTCCGTGTGTTCAGGGTATCAACATATTTTAGGCTATTTGTACATTTAAAATAAATTATTATGATTTACATTTTATCCAAAGCTTGAATTTGTGAAGCTCGCAATAAAAAGTTGTTTGAGATAAAAAAATATATTTAGAAAGATTTCGTAAATATCATTTTAAAACTCGATATACTCCCTACGCGTAGCAGTCATTCCTGCAAATAAAGTTGTTTTAAATGATAGTCTCAACAAATTCGCTAAAGAAACGAACTCTGTTACTATTTTTTGAAAAAAATAATTCTCCATAGTTTTAAAACTTCAAATATGACGGTTTCAGAATTATGCCATTTGGAGATTAAGTTCGATTTTCACCAAACCCCCACCAAACCGAATTTCTAGCTACGCCGTTGACCCTAAGTAAGTAGAAACAAAGTCGTTCAACACTCGTCCACAAGAAACTTCTTCGAATACTGCCTATTTATTACAATACAGTGAAGACCCCATTTGATTAGCCCCCGATTTTGTCTCATATGAAAATATATTTGATGGACTCTAGCAAACGGCAACCCTTTCTTAAGCATATTTTTCTGATCCTTAAAGATGCAAATAAAATTCATTTTTAAAAATTTTGCACTAGAAGGCCCCTTTTAGAGAAATTTATTATATGTAATCAGAAATAGCTATCAGACTAGATCAAGAGAAGGGAAGAATATTTTAACAGCTTCAGTTTATTATAAAGAAGGAAAGAAATATGTCCCGATTTAGTCAATGTCAGCTTAAAACACATCATGAGGCTGATAAAAACGGGTCTTTACTGTATTTATTATTCACAGTGTCCCACATTAATAGATACATCCCATTTTCTGAAGATATTTTCTTTCAATTGCATCGAACTACACCAATTTTCAAGGGGTTATTTGATCGACTTCTTCCAACATTTTGGTGAACCTATTCCTATTCGTGCGATAGTTTATGTTAATAGGGTTTTCTAAATTAATTGGTATACTTAAGGGCTTATATGTTGCGGATTGAGAACATACAGAAATTTTCAGCTTTTTTTCCTGCACAATATTACAAAAGCTTATTAAACAATTTTCTCTAATAAGGTTTTAAAAATTAAAAAGTATTTGAGAATTATTATTAGATTTAGTAAACGGCGTAGTGACCGTCGCTCCACAACGCAGTTTATTTTTCATAACTTGCGGTGAGCACGATTTCTCGAATTGCTGAACTGAAAATTTGAAGTTAGTTTTTTGAATTTTTTATAGATTAAACCCGCCGAAAATCGCGCAAATAGCTCGGAATGAGACCCGCTGGTGCCTTAAGACGATTTCGTTAGATTTTCAGAGCAACGTGCACCCAGTGCACTAACACAAGTGACGAAAGGTTATCGAAAAGTTTCGTGGAAACGAAAATTCCAGTGATGATGATTTTTTCAACAGGTTTCGAGAGTTTTTTATTTGTTCTTTGGCATTAGGATGAGCGATAATAATTCAAATCAAAGATACTACTGAGAAGTCACTTTTAGAAAAAGTCGATATCGAAGTAAAGTTTGAACTATGCTCGCATGCACTTCAGAGGTAGCGTGATATCAAGAGCCACAATTTCAGTTTTTAGTTCTCTGCATGAGTTATCAAAAACATCGCGAAATATAAAGTTCTAAATATTCTCGATCGATATAATATCAGAAGAGAGTGATAAGAGTTATAAGAAATGTCTCATCACACTGTTAGGTGGATTGAAAACGTTTTTTCTAACACATCAAAACTCTAGCTTTTATTATTAAGAAGATATATAAACTTATAATATCCAAAATTGATTTTCAAAAATGTAAAAAAATATCGCCATTGCCTTTTGTTTTCTCAATTATACTTCGATTGATACCCTTATAAGTGATTGAAAAATTTACCTTTCGTTTACTCTAATCAGTTATAGTGGAATTTCCAAAAAATTCTAATTTTGACGAAAAAGTGCTCATAGCTTTACAACGATAATAGTTAGATATGTAGTACAATGAATGCAATCATTCCCGTAAAATAATCACAAAGCTCTATGAAGACTACTTCAGTTTTAAATCATTACCGCAACAGTTATGCGAATGAAGAAGTTTTTCTAAGAAACACCCTAAATCTTGATTTGAAATTTCTTGAGTGAAACCTTGCCGACGATTTGTTGCTACTGCGTACACACATTCGAACGTTCCCCTTTCGCAGCCCATACCAAATGAGCATGCTTTGCATCAAGGCGTTCCTTTTTATTAACTTTTCGGAGCAGATGGAAGTCCATCCTTTTGTGCGATAAATGAAAATATTTTCATCACTCGTTTTGGTGTAACTTTCGCTTAGTGGTAGAGTTACTACATTCACTGATTTTCTTGAAAGGATTTACAAAAACCTTCGGGTTTGTAGATAATTTGAAAAATATTTTCTTAGGGTAAAGAGCCTATTTTCACCATGCTAAATAGGGTGCCTCATTATCTCATTAATTTCTCTGCCTACAATAAATGGATTGCGTAAAAAATGACATCAACAGCTTTGCTTTGTTGTTAGGAACTAATATAATAACACAAATGGGCTGAAAACTGCAATTCTCGTGTTTGAGCGCAACGAAAACTCGAATCGAGTTCCCCTATTGTTGCGTTACCATTTAACTCAATGCGTTGAACAAAGATGGCAGACACTGCTCTAACCAACTACTTCAACTGGATAGGGTGATAAAAAACATAGCGAAAATGGGCTCATCACCCTATATGATAATTATTTTTAATCAGTTCCGGTTCCGGAATTACGGATTTAAGAGTACGGACACATAGCAAAATCACATTTTTTCCTTTCTCCTATAGAAAGATTATGCAATCACTCTGAACATCGTCAATCTAATCCCGCGCCAATTTTTTTTGACTTTCGTAAGTTTTCTGTATTTTTACACATCCCACATCACTCACCACCCTTCCCTAAACCGCCTTTCCCTCATCAAGTATCCCTCAACGCGAATAAAATTTTTCAATTCCTCTAGAATAAATTTACCAGTGCAAAATTTGGTTTGAAATGATTTTGAGTTGATTAATTAAAAATTTCTTGGCGTTTCAGCGTCGACATATAGCGACTCAAGTTCGTAGCTGTCGATTCATTGTACGTATGTGTAAATCGCATTGACTATTTAATAGACATTTCCACCATTATATTAAATATAACCAGCCATGGAATCGTAGTTTGGATAAATGAGAAAGGCACAATTGCACCATTAGGTGGATTAAAACGGGTTTTTTTCTTCTCTCCGGTGGTATCCGATTTGATTGGTCGTCCGATGCAGCTTCTCAATGGACGATCTAGCACGCACGTCCGTTATGCACTGCGTCTTACACACGTCTGGCTTTGAGAAAAGCTGCGTCACCCCTATTTATAGGTTTTATCATTAATGTTGATTCTCATTTAAAGTAGTTTTTGAACTATTTAAACAAATTTTATATAGCAAACAACGTATCGGTAGCAAGCGTCGAACGTTTTCCTTCCGATTTATGAAACAAGATTAGCAATCCGTTTAGTAGAAGGAAAGTTATTAAGGTTCAAAATGTACGTAACGCTTTCGCTAATATGCACTATTATCGCTTTCTCGCTCGTTTTCGTGCCGTGCATGAGCCTTTCCTTTCCGTCCGGCTTCTAATGGCATAACCAAAACGAATATGCCGGCTTACCCCCACCAACTACTCTCGTCAAGCAACCCAATACGAATAATCATAGGAACAAACATGTAGTGGACCTGCATTTTAAAACTTTTCATCATTTTATTGTTCGGTTGGTGCACCATATTGACGGCTCTGTGCGGGATGGGCTGAAAATTTTCACTTTTCCGGGTCGTTTTCGAAAGATTTTTCAAAACACTATTTTTCCGTTGATAATGAGTGTACTACATATTAGAGATGGTCGGGTTCGGGTTTTTGGACCCGAAACCGACGGGTTTCTGGTCGGGTTCAAGTTCTGTAAATTTAAGCATCTCGGGTTCGGGTCGGGTTTTCAAATTTGAAATTCTCGGATTCGGGTCGGGTCCGGGTTTTTGAAATTTTGGACTTGTGGGCTCGGGTCGGGTTCGGGTTTTTCAAATTACAAATTATCGGGGTCGGGTCGGGTTCGAGTTTTGAACAAAACAACCCATCCATTTCATGACACTGTTTGCGTCTGTACACAAAACGCAGTCTTTTTTGTAGTAGTGAATTATACTTCGTAATACGAATGGATGACACATATAACCGTACCAAATGTTAGCACTTCTGAATCGCTAGAATTCGGCGTATTTTCTAGTGCTCAAATATTGTATTTTTTCATTCTTGCATAAATTTCCGTCTCTTCAGATTCGCAAACTGCCTGAATTATTTATTTTTTTAAACAAACATTCGTGAAAGAGCATTCAAAAATACATGTTTCACATCTAAAATCTCATTGCGATTTATTTTTCATGATAATTAGTAATAAACTAAGGAATTTATCAGAAAATATTGGTTCAACTACAGGTACTTTAAAACCGATACGTAGGCCGCGGCGACTTTTTCTCTACGCAAACGGTTTTGTGGGGTACATTCGTACCCCAGAACTGAAATCGCTCTAGTATGTCTAATTTTTATTAAATTTATCATTAAATTGGATAGTTTTATTTTAAATTCATTCGTAAAGTAACCTGTTTAAAAATATTCGTGTTTTGAATATTTAATTATGTAATATTTTATTTTGTATAGAACAAGTCTTTAAAATACGTCAAAATTCCCTTTTTTCTTCATATTGCTATAACTCCGGTAGTTTCAAATCGATTTTGACCATTTATACGACGTTGTAAAGCTTATTAATTTCCTTTTGAACAATTTTTTCAAAAACCGGTCAAAAAGTATATTTTTTCCGATGCTTTTTTGAAAACCAAACGCCAATACAAACGTTACAAATACAACAAAACAGGAGGGCGTCAAAGGAATAGGTAGTTCGGGTTTTCAAATTTTAAAATTCTCGAGTCGGGTCGGGTTCGGGTTTTACAAAATTTTCATTTTCAGGTCGGGTCGGGTTCGGGTTTTTAAGCTTTAAAGTATTCGGGCTCGGGTCTGGTTAGGATTTTTCAAATTTTATAATTTCGGGCTCGGGTTGGGTTCGAGTTTTTAAATTTTCATGCGCTTGGGTTCGGGTCGGGTTCGAGTTTGAAAAAATTTAAACCTGACCATCTCTACTACATATTCCAAAATTGAATACAACATTGGCACAAATATTTTCGACAAAATGCCGAAGAAATTGATTAAATCCGTTCAGTACAATAAAAGATATAAGCGTTCAAAACCTTACATCATTTTTTTCCCGAAATTTTGAAAAAGGGTCCCAATATTGAAAGGTAAGTCGTTAGTCACGACAAAAAATTGGTTAGGGTTGGAAATTTCGATTTTGAAATATTCATTATACAGAACGTAATATGCATTAACCTCACCTAATTATAATCAGTTGTGGTGGTACAATTCGATTTGGAATAATTTTTAGTTTAGAAAGAAATTTAAAATAGAAACTAATTTAAAATTTCCCAACAAGTTAATACATTTCGAGGAGTTAATAAATTTGTCATTCTACAACTTCGGCGAAGGTGGAATGACTAAAATGTTTATTTTTGTTCTTGATCGAACTAGAACCATCCTAACTGTTGTTTTAACAAGAGCGAGAGGCTCACAAGCTACGAAAACTTTCCCAAAGATTTAAAAGGCTACGCTGTTTAATTTTAGTAAAAACTTAAAATTCCTGTTAAATTTGCTTAATGAAACTGGTTAGATGACCAGAGATTCGCAAAAACCTTGAATCATATGCCAATTTAAGTTCAATTTGTAATCGAATCCCTATCGCTACTAACAATTTCACTCCTCGCGTGACACTTGTGAAGTGCACAGTAGTATGTATAAATGGCATCTGGCAATGGCAAGTGTCGGAGTAACATTTCTTCGTTTTCCTGCTGAAATCGACGTTTAGGCCTAGCCAGTGTTGGCCAATAAACGTTTTACGATTACGATTAGAGTTGTACATAGAAGAAATATTTGTTACTACCATGCATTAGCTCTATTGATTTTCTGTTCAAATAAAGCTTGTTCCGTTCAATAACCGAGCTGCGGCCAAAAAGGCTCGCACAAGCTCATGCTCAACGACAGCCAGTGGCGCTAGGGAAGTTAAAATGAAATATGTAGTCAAATTCTAAACCCGTCGGCGTATACACAATGATTCGAGAAAAACTCATCGTTCCTGACACCCGATTGTTATCTGATATTCCAAATGAATACTTTCCAAAGGTTACAATTATAATGCATCTCATTCATATTGTCAGAATCATTAAACTGCAAATGAGCGCCGAATGATTTCCACCAATAAACGACGAATGCTGATTTGAAGCGCGACTTATTGAAAGTTTCGACGATGACAGAGCACTTGTTTTTGGTAACTGTGCTCACTAGACAACTAGCTACTCCCACACTCTACACCAGTCGTCCAGCTATCAAAATTGTCATCACCATAGCAAGTTAGGCGTGTGATAATAATGGGCAAAGCTTGCAATTGATGGTCGACATTTTGATGATATGAATCAAAAGCTAATTTTAATGACAGAATAGGTGTGTATCCAATTTATGATAAATCTGTTGGGTTTGCATGTGCCAAACTGGAATTGAAACTAGACACAGTTTCTGTATTGAAAATAATGCCGGCGCGAAAACGTAACGGTTTTTCCAAGCGACATTAAAATAATTAAAATTCGTGGAACGGAAAATAATGAAAAATTCACCGCATGTGGGAATAATTTCAGGCAATATAATATTAATCATCTAGTAAAAGCATGCAGTTCGACTTTCGAAATGTTTCATCTACAAAGAATTCTCGTTATTGACTTTGTACTGAACTCTTTGATCATCCGTCAATCTTCGGTAACGCTTTCAATTACTTGATCACAGGAACAGTATCAAACGATTTCCTCATTCTATTTACATATTTCAAGTGTGTTTCCTCGGTAAAAAAAATCCTTTTAAAATTACACGTGTACGAACGTGGTCCTGTATCAGCAGGAATGCCCCATCGACGAGTGACAGAAGCAGCAGGAGCGCCTGCACGAAATAGATTTACCATGCGGAAGAGCGAACACCAAAGGTGAAAATATGGCTTTCATCATCTCGCGATGGCGTCTCGTCTCCAGTCGCAATTGGAAGGGCCCCTGGTCGTTTCCGTTCTGCGGTGTGGAGCTGAGAAAATATGCGAGCACGGTTTTTTTTTCGTCGACAAGTGCTCGGAAGAACTGTTCTGCTGAAAAGATAACACCAGATGGATCCGTTCCGTGAACTCTAGCAGCATCCGAGTTGAATAATAGACGATAATGGATGAAATGAGGGCACTTTTAATGGTCATGGTGAGTTGGGTATGTTCCCGGAGCACCGACGGATGACGATGGTTCCGCAGCAAAATGGAGATGAAGACTCGCGTGTGTGTGTCGGTGTCGGGCTAGCCAGTGTCAAATGAGTAATTTGCATCACAAATCACTGCCAAATCATAAATATTGCAATGTTATGATAGGAGGGTTTAGATGTTTTCCTTGTAATGCTTACCAGCGAAGCGATTTTCTATCGAAATGTGAATGTTACATGATGGAATAATAGAATCTGGCAAAAAACTTGCCGGTAAAGGTATCGATACCTCTCTAAGCGTCAACTGATTCGCAAATACCGACAAACTTGCTCATATTTCTTATTGTGAGTGGACACACTCACGGGATTTCTTGTCCGGCTTAGAAGTGCTGCTACTCGTTGTCCTATAATCACTAGATATTCAGGATTTATTCGACGGAAGATTTTCTGCCAAAACGTATTTCATTTGGCATTCCACTCCCAGTATCGAATATTCTTTGGCGGCGAATCTATTTTATCCCATTCCCCGCCAGAGACAAACAAAAAAGCTTGATTTCTTCTCAGCATTTGTATGTTTGCGATATAACATTAGAACGAACTGTGATGTAATATACATAAAAACAGCTTAATCTACAATAATTTCAGTAAAAATGCCAGTTTTATCTTGTGTATCCCAAAATTGGCCGATATATAGATTAAGGTAAAGGAATCAACATTGCGGAAAACTGAAAACAGATCCAATTTTGCAGTAAATAGATTTTCAAAAATGGAATTATGTGTTTGTAACGTATATATTAACCTTGCTATTATAGTACCTTGTACCAACAACCTTGTACCCTACCTTTGTATTAGATACTACCTGCAAATAAACATACATTGATTCATTCGTAGTCATCTTACATGGTGTCAGAAATCGATTACGCTCGTAATATTTTTTCGATTCAGATGGAGAAATCTGATGAAATCGCGGATAAATGAAGTCAGCAACGCAGATTTGTGGCTGATTGAACGTTCGAACGACGGCGGGAGTGAAAACATTAATTTTTCAAAAGAAAAGCGATCTCTATCGTGATCCGACAACATGGCGTCATCTGCAGGCTTGAAGCCGCCTAGGCCGATTGTGTTGGGGGAAAACATGGCCACCCAATGGAAAAACTGGATTCGGCAATACTTGTGGTTTGCTACAGCAACGCAGCTGTCAGATAAGCCGAAAGAGGTACAGGCAGCAACGTTCATGATCGTGATAGGAGAAGATTGTGTGCGGATATACGATACGTTCTGCCTGCGTCCGGAGGAAGAACAAAGTGTTGAAATAATCAGGGCGAAATTTGATCAGTATTTTACGCCAAAATCGTGTATCACGTTTGAGCGCTACAACTTCAATCAAATCTTTCAGCAGGAAGATGAACAGTTTGACAATTTCGTTACGCAAGTTAGAGAGCAGGCAAAAAAAATTAAAGGGTTGTGTACAGGACACGACCACGGTGACATTAAAAATGTAGCTTTTTTCAAGAGCGTGCAAATGAATTTTATCTATCACACATATCGACTCACGTTCTTGTTCACTCGCCTGTTTTCATATGTTAATTTGCTATATACCCTCCCCATCAAAACATAATTTATTGGAGGTCTTTTAACGGTAACCTATTAATTAATCAAGTATCTCACTAGGTGATTGGCATTATTTGGCTGATCCATCTAGTAAAAATAGGCTGGTCTGTCCAAAAATATATTCAAAAGAAAGGTTCCATATTGAGAGCTGTGATGAGGAAGCCCCACGCCCGCCAACGGAAATATACATTCTCCATGAAATATGAAATTTCATTTTCCATTTAAATTTTCAATAAGGTACTAATGAACTTAAGTAAACAATCTTAAGTTTAAGTATTTCTTGATCGATTAGTGGTGGAAAAAATGAAATTATTTGATAAATTACATTGTTATGCAACGTTCGCACTACCAGTTAAAACGGGTTTTTATGCTATCTTGGTGACATTTTTCTTGTTGCTAATTATTAAAACGTGTTATAACTCTGTAGTGTAAACATTGTATTATTAAACCAATTCTGCAGCGTTTTATGTTATATAGGTGTTTTATGTGGTAATAGGACTGACATAATTATATCTTCAGTACAGCGGTTTGTTTCATAATTTAAAACAGATTTATTTTAAAATTTAAATTAGTATACCCAACCGTTCTATTTGTTGTATGCTTTAAAACGCAATTAGAACTGTGTTTTAAATACATAGGGTAGGACATATATTCTGACTGGATAAACTGGGAAAACAATTTTAAGTCCAGTAACGCTTACGACATGGCTTGAATTTGAATCGAAAAAGAACACCCGCTTAAACTGCTGCTGGGACGGTAAGTTCTGTTTTAAAATTTTCCGTTGTGTGCAGTACGAAACAAAAGTGTTTGAAATTAGAAAACAAAAAGTTCTGCTGGGAATGTGATTGATTCCTATGCAATTACACTCAGATTTTTCACGCAGGGGATACAGGCCGTGTAAATGAAAACCGCGTAAATTTAAAAAAAAAACGCATTAATGAAAACCGCGTAAATTTCAAAATCCGCGTAAAAAACCTGAGTGTAAAATACTACGCTGCTGAACAGTGCAATAACTACAGAAGCACGTTGTCAGATGCCTTACTCATAAAAAACATATAACCGAAATATGAAACATGAAAACCAATAGGCTCTTTACCCTACGCAGCTACAAAGTGCCGTAAACATGGATTAACAAGTTACAACGCACACGCATGCATAAAAATAAATATATTTTTTTCAAACGCAACACTCTTAAGCAGCACACACCGTATTGAATTAAATCCAAACCACCCCACCCACCCACTTTGCAAATCATTCTGTGACACCGTGCTGGTACCCGAAAAATCCGCACACGGCCACCGCTGCCGAAAATGCATAGCGTCTACCGCTTATTGTAGTGCCCAAACGCTGCAGCCATGATCTTACCCGTTCGACATAAGAACAAAAACTGATTCAAACGGGTAGGGTACGCGTCACCTCTACTTATAAACTAACCGTATATGGTTTAGTCACTTAGGTGCGTGTGTGTGCGAATGCCAACGTTACCGAAAATCGATACCGCTTATTGCATCGCCCGGAGACGATGTTGCTCGTGTGGGATAAGAGCAACAACTGATTTAAACGGACATGCGTTGCTTCTATTTATGACTTTTCGTGTTTCATTGAGCAACTAACCTGCCCTCTTTTGACGGCTGTGTCTGAGAAATCTGCCTCACGAATGGTAATTTTCCCGTTTTTCGTGAACTTTTTAATTTTATTAATTTCCAAATTCTACTTTTATTGGGGAGATATTAAATTATTACCAATATTTAAGTTAGGTGTTTCTGAATCGGTTGGTGTATGAATGATTGAAATCCATCTAGTAATATCGGAGTTATAAGCGTGCAAACCTTACATAGTTTCGTTACATGGGAGATAGTTTAGATTTTAGAATGACACCTAGCCCCAGATAGTGGAGTAAGACATTTTTAATGTCAAAATGCTCTTTCAGTGTGCTTCACGATTCCCTTGTAAAAGATCGAATCATAATCGGAATCAAATATCTTAGCTTAGTGCCACAGCTGTTAAACGACGATTTAACCCTCCCAAAAACTATTGAGCTCTGCCGTAATTTTGAGTTGACGGCGATCGGTTGGGGAAGCCAAAGTGGATATTGTGAAAACGGCGAAGCAAAAGTTGATTGGTGGTCGATCTGACGAAAAGGAAGAAGTTTTCCAGTGCAAAAAGTGTGGAAGAAAGCACACGAAGCGATCTTGTCCCGCTTTCGGTAAAACTTGTAGAAAATGTGGATCGTCTAATCATTTTGCTGCTATGTGCAAAGCGAAAAGTGTAGTGCACTCGATACAAGAGTCGGAGAAGAATGAAATAGATTCCGATGAAGACTCGGACGAATTATTTATCGGTTCAGTGGAAAGTTCAGGAAATGATAAAGATTGGTTTGAAATTGTGAAAGTATACAACAAGAAGTTTTCGGTAAAGCTACACTCGGGTGCCCACTGCAACGTTGTTCCATTGTGGTTAGTAAAGCAGCTGAAGATCTGTCTACGGCCATCCAAAACTAAGTGGCTTGTGTCGTTTTCAAACCATCGGTTGCGAGTACTTGGGGAAATTGATCTTTTGTGCCGAATTGAGAACAAGGATAGCATTATCACGTTCAAAGTAGTAGAAGAATCTGTGGTACCAGTGCTTGGTAAAGAAACGTGTATTGTTCAAAGATTGATTGCACGAGTCGATGCTGTTCATGTATTGGATGATACATTGTATGAAGGACTAGGCTGCCTGAAGGACTATGTTTACGATATTGACCTGATCTCAAACCCTCAGTGGGAAGCGACGTCACGTTCCGCATAGCATCAGAGCAGCAGTGAAAAATGAGTTGGATTCTATGGAGCGCCTCGGAGTTATCGAAAGGATTCACGCCCCAACCCCAGTTGTCAACGCAATGGTTTTGGTTAAACGGAATGAAAAGATACTCATTTGCATTGACCCATCGCAGGTAAACAAAAAATTATTGAGACGGCACCATCCTCTTACCACTGTAGAAGAGATAGCGACCCGATTAACAAATTCGAAATGTTTTTTAATTCTCGACTGTAAAAAGGGGTTTTGGCAGATAAGGGTTACAGAAAGAACGTCCAAATTTTTAGCTTTTGGTACTCCTTGGGGAAGATATGTCTGCAAGCGGTTACCTTTTGGGCTTGCTTCAGCTCCGGAGGTGTTTCAAAAGTTATGAACGACACACTGGAAGGCATTGAAGGGGTAGAAATTTCCATGGATGACATTCTCATTCACGCTGATAGCAGTGAGAAACTGGCCAAAATTACGGAGAAAGTTGTGAAAAGATTGCATTCGTCTGGGCTGAAACTGAACAGGGATAAATGTTCGTTTAATCAATCTAGTGTAAAATTTTTGGGTCACGGACGGAGGATTGAAAGCAGATCCCGAAAAGTTGGAGGCTGTTATCAAACTCAAAACACCTTCGAACAAGTCTGAGCTACAAAGGGCATTAGGAATGATAACCTACATGGGAAAGTTTGTGCCTAACTTATCAGATGTCACAGTTCCGCTAAGATCACTGTTGGCCAAAGATGTTGATTGGGACTGGGGTTGTTAGCAAGAGAATGGATTTATGCCGAAACGTTCAACATCTACGAATCTTCTGTCGTTCACAACATATGTTAAAGATGCCATGTCGGACGGCCTTCAAACTGACGTTATCTACACTGACCTTTCAGCTGCTTTTGACAAGATAAATCACGCTATTGCAGTGGCAAAATTGGATAGACTTGGCTTTGGTACTAATATTCTCCGTTGGATGCAATCGTATCTCAGTGATCGTCGTCTAGCAGTCAAGATAGGTGATTGTGTATCCGAAGAGTTTTTTGCTTCATCTGGTATTCCACAAGGCAGCCATCTCGGTCCATTGATTTTTCTTCTGTGTTTCAACGACGTCAACTTTTGTTTAGAAGAACCACGGTTGTCTTTCGCCAACGACCTCAAGCTATACCATAGAATCCGGAATACTGATGATGCAGCTTTCCTTCAACGCCAACTGGTAACCTTTGCAGAATGGTGTGAGCTCAACCGAATGACCCTAAACCCCAAGAAATGTACGGTCATTACGTTCTCGAGGAAAAAACGCCAATTCGATTCGATTACTGTCTAGCTCAATCCACGATTAACAGAGCGAATTGTGTCAAAGATCTCGGAGTTTTTCTCGATGAACAACTGACGTTTAAACAGCATATCAGCTATATTGTCGTAAAGGCATCACGCTGTTTGGGGTTCATAATGAGAATATCTAAGCACTTTTCAGATATTTACTGCTTGAAATCTCTCTACTGCTTACTCGTTCAATCAACTCTGGAATATTGTTCAGTTGTGTGGAATCCTCATTATCTTAACGGTGTCCATCGAATTGAGACAGTCGAGCGCAGATTTGTTCGGTTTGCCCTTCGTCGATTGCTTTGGAGCAACTCTCACCAGCTGCCAAGTTACGAAAGCCGGGGATTGCTTATTGGACTTGATACATTGCAAGTGCGGCGGGATCTATTCCGTGCTATGACGATTTCGGATATTTTGCAAGATCGAATTGACTGCCCCGAGCTTCTCAGTGTGATAAATATTAACGTTCGCCCTCGCGCCCTTCGCAATAATTTATTCCTCCGATTACCGGACTAACTATGGAGTAAACGGTGCCATCATTGGTTTGCAGCGGACCTTCAACAGAGTGTCATCCGAGTTCGATCTTCACATTGCACGTAGCAGATTACAATTTGACTTTTTAAATAGATTAAGAAATTATCATTAGGACCACACTGTGCCTGTTGAGATCAATTATTAATTATAAATTATAAAAAGTGAAGAATGCGTAATCCCCGAGGTAGCCCAATATGACCCCACAGTCGTGTACATCAAGGGAACTAACATTCCGATCCCGGACATCTTGAGCCGTGATGTCGATAACTCTTCCACTGCTAACAATGAAGAACAATTAGAAAGTACTTTTGATATTGCAGATAACCAAAAACGCTAGCGCGGAGCTAAAGCACTACACCGAAGCGGACTTTGAGATGCAATCTCTGATATCAATCATAATCCAAGGGTGGCCGGAAACGAGAAATGAACTGTTGCCGGAATTGCGAAAATACTGGGGTTTTCGAGACGAAATGGCAGTCTATGATGAACTTATATTCAAATCAAATCAAGTACGTATTCCAAAACCGCTAAGGAAAGTTATTCTAGCGGATGGTGCATAGCGGGCATTCGGGTATTCAAAGCTGTATTCGTAGAGCAAGACAAGTGTTGTTTTGGATAGGCATGGGTAGTGACATCCAAGATATGGTAGAAGCCTGTACGATTTGCCAACGTCATCAACGTAATAACACAAAAAATACCATTCTCCTGAAGGATATCCCAGGTCTTCCGTTCGAAAGAATTGCTTCAGACCTTTTCCATGTTAAAGGAAAGGATTATCTTCTCCTCGTCGACAGCTATTCTGGGTTTTTCGACATAAAACAAATGCCAGAGACAACATCCAAAAAGGTCATCAAACAGTTGAACGAATTTTTCTCAGTTCATGGTATTCCCCAAGTTTTAGAAACAGACAATGATCCTCAGTACGTTTCTGCAGATTTTCGTCAATTTTGTAATAAATGGGGGTTTGAACATCAAACTTCAAGTCCCCATTTCCCCATAGCAAACGGATTAACTGAACGGTACGTGCAAGTAGCCAAATAAATGCTAAAAACCTGTTTTAATCCACCTAGCGGTGCAATTGTGCCTTTCTCAATCATGAATCACGAGAATGTGTGCGTTGTTTATACTCATTAAAAACTTTTAAATGCATATATTACATTTTATTATCATACATCACATGACAACTATATACAGGAAAATAAATCATTATTCGAGTTCTAAAATTTTGAAAAAGAAAAAACAGCCACGGTAATATTGAACTGAAAAAAGGTGCGAAATCGGCAGTCCCAAAAAGTCGATTTTTATAAAAAAAAATTTTTCGAGATAACATTAAATCTCGACGTTTCATGCATTTTAAAGATGTTTGGCATCAAAAATACGAATTCGATTTCTGAAATTTCATGGGGTCCCCCCTTTGAAAAAAAATTTTGAGTTCCGGCTTATATGGGAATTTCATGTGTGACCGGACCGTTCAGTCTATATTTCCGGAACCATACAAGCGATCCGTGCGAAATTTTACAGACATCTGTGGGGATAATATAGCTATCATTTGGGACTAAGTTTGTGAAAATCGGCCCAACCATTTTCGAGAAACTGATATGAGTTTGCTAGTTATGAAAGATGGCCGCTTTTCCCGGGCACTTCTGGAACCGTCTATGGTGGTCAATGTAGTCAACGAAAGTTTGTTTGGCCGTCGGTGACCTAGAACTGCAAAGTTAAGTTATTTGAGAGACATTTTAGCGAAATTTTTACCTTTTTTGCTTCCATCGGGGTATCGGTTTGAATCACAATTTGCTATGTGATCGCACGCCACAACCCGTAACTCCGGAACCGGAAGTCGGTTGGGGATAAAATTTAATAGCCACTTACGGGGACGCAATACCTTTCATTTGAGGTCAAGTTTAGTCGAATCGGTCTAGCCATCTCCGGAACCGATGATGGTGGCCAATGTGACCAAAGAGACTTTGAATGGCTGTTAATGACCTAGTACTACAAATCGAAGCAGTTGTGGTCACATTTTGGAAAAATTTTCACCATTATACATTCATTGCAGAATTTCTTAAAATCGACGTTTTCTGCGTGATCGTACTCATCACCCTGTAATTCCGGAACCGGAAGTCGGATCCATTAGAAATTCAATAGCAGCCTATGGGAACGTTGCACCTTTCATTTGGGACTAAGTTTGTAAAAATCGGTTCATCCATCTCTGAGAAAAGTGAGTGAGATTGTGTTCGCGTACACACACACAGACGCACATACACACACACATACATACACACACACATACATACACACAGACATTTGCCGAACTCGACGAACTGAATCGAATGGTATATGTCACTCGGCCCTCCGGGCCTCCGTTAAAAAGTCGGTTTTCAGAGCAATTGCAATACCTTTCTATTGAGAAAGGCAAAAAGGTGCGAAATCGGCAGTCCAAAAAAGTCGATCTTTTTAAAAAAAAAATTCGTGATTACATAAAATCTCGACGTTTCATACATTTTAAAGATGTTTGGCATCAAAAATACGAATTCGATTTCTAAAATTTCATGGGGTCCCCCCATTGAAAAAAAATTTGAGTTCCGGCTTATATGGGAATTTCATATGTGACCGGACGGTTCTGTCTATATTTCCGGAACCATATAAGCGATCCGTGCAAAATTTTGTAGACATCTGTGGGGATATTATAGCTATCATTTGGGACTAACTTTGTGAAAATCAGCCCAACCATTTCCGGAAAACTGATGTGAGTTCGTAAATTTTGAAAGATGGCCGCTTTTCTCGGGCACTTCCGGAACCGTCTATGGTGGTTAATATAGTCAACAAAAGTTTGGTTCGCCGTCGGTGACCTAGAACAGCAAATTTAAGTTGTTTGAGAGACATTTTAGCGAAATTTTTACCTTTTTTGCTTTCATCGGAGTATCGGTTTGAATCGCAATTTGCTATGTGATCGCACGCCACAACCTGTAACTCCGGAACCAGAAGTCGGATCAGTATGAAATTAAATAACCATTTACGAGGGTGCAACAACTTTCATTTGAGACTAGTTTTGGTTGAATCGGTCTAGCCATCTCCGAGAAACCGATGTGACTGTTATTCTGAATTTGGATACTTCCGCCGGGGCTTCCAGAACCGATGATGGTGGCCAATGTAGCCAAAAAGACTTTGAATGGATGTTAGTGATCTAATACTACAAATCGAAGCAGTTGTGGTCATATTTTGGAAAAAATTTCACCTATATACATTCATTGCAGAATTTATTAAAATCGACATTTTCTGCGTGATCGTACTCATCACCCTGTAATTCCGGAACCGGAAGTCGGATCCATTAGAAATTCAATAGCAGCCTATGGGAACGTTGTAACTTTCATTTGAGACTAAGTTTGTCAATATCGGTTCAGCCATCTCTGAGAAAAATGAGTGATATTTTGTCACATACACACACAGACGCACTTACACACATATGCATACATACACACATACATACACACGCACAGACATTTGCCGAACTCGACGAACTGAATCGAATGGTATATGTCACTCGGCCCTCCAGGCCTCCGTTAAAAAGTCGGTTTTCAGAGCAATTGCAGTACCTTTCTATTGAGAAAGGCAAAAATGCAATGACGACCAATCTGACATACGTCTAGCCTTACTACACATGCGGAATACACTTCGTAGCAGTTCTATACCATCAACCAATGAAAGACGTATGGGTCGTTTGGTACGATCAAATATGCCGATGACACTGGAAGCGCTCAGACCTAGAGTAGCAGTGAATGTTCAGCAACTACTAGAACGTGAAAGTGAGATTCAAAAGGATTTCGCAGATAGAGGAAGCATGAAACCACCACAGTTTATTAAGCAGGAGAAAGTTCTCATACAGGACCAAACATCGCGAAGATGGACACCGGGAACTGTAATGAAACAACTGGATGAAAACCGTTCGTACATAGTGACCGATGGTGAGAGAACATTAAGAAGGAATACTCATCACTTACGCAAGCTACGTGGAGGTGATCAGAGGGAAGAGAATATTCTAGACAGCGTCCAATCAGCGGAAGTTGATCCTGATGATAATCGAAGCGAAATAGCTGCTGAGACCAGCAACCGGAATCAAAGCTCGTTACACTTCGAAGAAGATGTATCGGCAACACCTCGAGTGACGCGCTCAGGACGCAAAGTGAAACCTAAGAGATTTAGTGAATTTGAATATTATTAAGAAAGGAAGACGTCGGCTCCGACAGCATAAGTCATTAAATTGACTTTACGCTTGTCCGGACATGCCGCAGACTCAGGTGATTCGCATTTAATGCCAAAAGATCCTGACTCCTGGGCTGCAGAAGACAAAAAGATAAGTAACCGGGAAACTCTAAGCTTGTTCATTGACCCTACTCCACGCTTTTCTAAACATTCTTACTTCAAATCCTTGCTCTCCCTTGAGTATTATGGCTCTTAATATTTGAAAAATACTTCACCTTCCAGTCCCTTGCTAATTATATGTCGTTACAATATAGAAAAGTATTTTTACCGACAGAAGTAAGCGGTCTCTGAAGCAGCCAATCCTGTATTTCAGCAAATCCTCGCATGTCAAATTCTCATCGTTGACGACACCTTCAATCTCAACCCGTACAGCTTGAAAATACACACTATAGTCCTGCGTAAAGTGATATTTTGGTAACAGCCGGCGGATCAATCGCAGCAACTAACAGTTGACACCACGTGGACAAAGTCTTGCGCTGCGCCTGATGGTTCGCTGATAAATCGTTGGCAAAATAACGGCACCGAGTGTAAAAAACAAATGGATTTTTTTTTCTTATATGCATAGCAGAAAACTGGCAACGAAGAGCGTCCTACTCGAGGCGAGAGCTTGCCAATATGATGGTATAAAATGCTTCCTAGTTTGTAAAGATCGGTTCAATTATCTTAGAGACTCCGATGTCGACAAATGGCTAGCTAATTCACCCAAATATATACACGCCAACAAGTACATACACACATATATAAACACGCACAGACATTTCACAATCTCGACGAACTGAGTCGAATGGTATGTGAAACTCAGCTCTAAACGTCATAAAAATCGACAAAAAAATTTCTTTCTAAAAAATTTTTCCGATGAAAGGTATTCAGAGATGAACAGCAGCAATCTCATTGATACCAATCGTTTGATCTTACGTAGCTTTTCTTTTGCCGGTTCTCACGGTAAAGAGCTACAAGTCTGTCTTTACCAGGAGGCATGTTGGTGAACTTGAGTGATTCATAGTTATGCTGCCTAAGCTCGACCCCCATCAACGCAAGACAAAAGTTAAGCCACTTCTAGTTTTTCGATATGTATATACTTCACATCCTTGCTCTCACTTGAGTACTATGGCTCTAAATTTTCATAACTTTTTCTATCCAGTAATCTCTAGCAAATTGAATGTTGTTAAAATATCAAAAGAAAATGTGACTGCATATAGTCGAATAAAAAGGAAAAAATCAATGAAAAAATAAAATGCTGTGTATTTCACTGAAGAAAGCAATTTTGAATATACTGTAACAATTCCAGAACGATTAAAAAGGATTCATTCGATTAAATTTCGGACAAGCTCAGTGGTTTCGGTAATAGGGGAACCCGGGGCTATTCGGACCTATTCAAGCAAATCGCCCTTTTAGGTGGATAGATGTGAAAAAAGTTACCGGCGCAAAGTCCTAATTGTTAGTTTGAAACCTCAGCTACATTTTGGTGCCATAAAAGGTTCATTTGCACCACTCAATGGTAGCGCTAGGCGAAGATTTGCAAACCTCTACGTTTTTCCTTCCTTTTACAATGTAGGGGTAATTCGGACCTCCCTACGAGGCAATTCAGACCGATTGGCGACCCATATATTTTCTTTGCTGTGGCGTGTGTAATGGTGTGCGCAGCCGCAAGCCGCTGAACGGTGGTTGACGGAATAGGGGGGTCCGAATAGCCCCGTACGCTCATATCGCATAAAAGTGGTGAGCGTCTCGAAAATATCTCTGTTTTCACCCAAACAAAAATCATTTCATAAAATAGGAGCCTCAAGCTTTCCAAAACACTTACCTTTTATTTTTTCACTTTTATTTGTTGCTTTAATCACGGTTTTTCCACTCTGCTAATGGTGGCGGTGGGAATTTGATCATGGGCGAGTATAACACTTTTCAAATGCTTTCTAACTCGTAAAAAGAGGCACATGACCATAAAAGTAAAAGATCTATCTTACATACATATTTTAATCGGGATATACCCCTGATAATTATTTTATTTTGGGTTCATTATCGTAATTTACTTTTGTATGTATAACCAAA
This sequence comes from Topomyia yanbarensis, assembly GCF_030247195.1. Classification (NCBI taxonomy): domain Eukaryota; kingdom Metazoa; phylum Arthropoda; class Insecta; order Diptera; family Culicidae; genus Topomyia; species Topomyia yanbarensis. Next base: position 393,441,117 of record NC_080671.1, on the reverse strand, counting down.
AAGTAATAGAATGTTTTCCTTCATGTTATGGATGCAGATCACTAACAAGCATTAAAATTAATACCAAATTTTTATCATTATACAACTATAAAACAAGCTTGGCTACTAATTTCGTCCAGTTTTGTTTCGGCAATGTTTCGCAACATTTACCACGGAACCTGGCTTATATCGTAAAACCACGCAAATAACAAGCTGCTGCTGAAGGCACAATTTCACGCTTTTCATACGGTTAGAGCCAAAGCCTACACAGTATTACACCGTTTTCGGTCAACCGTTCGATATAAATAGTAATTTATTTCATTGCCCCAATCGATAAACCTGCCGCACAGTCGCCGGTTTGCTGTCCGATGCCAACCTGCACTGCAGGTCTCCTGGCTCTGTACGTCGATCCGCCGATGGGTAATTCCATAACATTACCATTTAATTAGATTTTTGCTCTCCCTTGGAACTGATTATATTGTATGGAGGCTCTTTTTTTCTCGCTCTCGCCGTACCCGCTTCCGTCCGCTTCGACGACGTCTCAAAGAGAAACGGAAGCGGGCACCTCGGCGTAACGTTCTTCGCACTGAGTGCGGGGCCTGTATTTTGCTTATAGATAATGTATTCGTTACTGATACTGCTTACTCTCTAAACCCCGGACTTTAAAAGATGCCGGTCGTCGTCATCGTAGTCTTCTGGTTTTGCTCAAGGTACCTGTTTTCCATAAGCGTTGTTTAGTGATTTCTCATAATAGCGGAATAAGCTTGCATCAGTGGGATGGGGATATTGCCATTTCAATTATTGCATTCTATGTTAAGCTTTTCATAATTCGATGAAATTAGGGCATTTCAGTGCTATATATTTGATTATTGTAGTAATGAGAATTATTTTGTGATGACTATTTACAGAAGAAGAGTAAAAATGATTTTATTTGATGAAACGAAAACGTTACGTTATCTAAAGGGAAAGTCATCAACGCTGCTGCGCAAACAGGATTAATTGCTGTCGAATCCCGACCAAAATTCACCTAAAAAGTTTTATTTTTCAACGGTATTGCTTTATACAAACTTTTGGAATCCTAGTAAAATGGTGTAGTTTTCTGCATTGAAGTACGAATGAATGCATCGAAGCAGCTTGACATGAAATGAACCCATTTGGAAGATGAAGCGTAATGTAAAGCTTGGCTTAATGAGTCCCAGAATCCGATTGGACTAATGAGAAAGTCTAAAACTTACACGAAAATTATAAGGAAACACTGCATGTTTTGCCTCACAATCGTTAAACTTCAATAGAAACTATGACCACGTTCGTTCCACTATCTTTTCCATTTGCAGGCTTCTGCAGTGACGCAATATCAATTAAATTTAATAGAATAGACTTTTCTCGTCAGACTTAAGCCCTATTTTTCTTATTTTTAAACGTTAGATTTTATATTTTTAAGAACATTACAGATAAAATGAGGTTTTTAGAACGTATCCTGATTTTTTTAAAAAAAATTAAAAATTTAAAAATGCAAAGTTGAATATTTTTTTCACCAAATCCAAATATGCAGTTTGGCACCATTGTTTCGCAAAATTTCGTCCGAGTTATCGGCAACACTGCAAATGAATTGAGGTGAAGTGCGGTGCAGGTTCATTCGCGACAAATGTTAACACAAATGATTTTAGTAGAACATTGCATAAAAATGTTTAACCTCACTTTTTTGACAGTTCAGAGAGCTTGTTTACATGGACTTGGAAAATTGTTCATTCGAGCACAGTATGATAAACTCAGTTCGAATCAAAGTCCCTCTAAACAAGATCCTAGCATGCGTCAAAATTGTTAGTGGCAGTGAACAGAGACAGCCTATAAAACGTGGGATTGATTACGTAGACGCTACCATTCGCTGAAGAAGCTGTCACATATTCGAGCAGAGAGGCAATTTTCGTGTTGACGCATGCTAGGACCTTCCTATATAAGGACTTTGGGTTCGAATCACTTTTCAAATGCTAACACCTAATAAACAAGTACGCTGAGCTGTCATTTTTACCTTCGATTTCGTCATCGTGCAATATTCCATGAGTCGCCGAGTTTATTCTGGCTTTCTTGTTCCGAAATTACCGTAGTCTCATCATAATTTTTTTACAGAGGTATACTACCCATAATCGCAAGTCAGTATCATATTCTGTGGGGTTCCCTATCTACATGGGACTAACTTGCGATTATCGGCAGTATATTCCACGCATAAAAAGAACAATGTTTCAATTAAAAATATTAACACTACTGAATGATAATGAAGTCAATACGGCCATTCCTTATGAACCCAACTAGTAAGTGATGTCCAAAGCAGTATCGGTTCTTTAGAAACTGGGTCAGCTACAGCCCAACTGTTTAGCAAATACCTATACTGCCGTGATACGCATAACAATGCCACCCGAGACCCCATCTGCATAGGAAACCCATAGCAAATGGGACTGTTATGCGGATCACGGCAGTATACTGCCCATAAAAGCATAAGAGTCACATATGGATTTTTGTCGAAAATGAGCTATCTGTTAGATTGTATTCTGCGTCACCATTGAATCACAAAGCACAAATAAGATTAACAGGTTTGTTTAGAAAATAACAAAAAAATACCAAAACATGGTTGTCCCATCCATAAGGCTCAATGAAAATGTAAATCTTAAACAGCGTGTTTCTCGGCTTTCTGTTTTTCAATACGGGACTCTTATGCTTTTATGGGCAGTATCTAAAAAGTAATATTATGGCGGATGAAAGCCTTTACCCAAGTAGCAAATCGCAACTAGTTTTAATCGTCTAAGTACAAACTATGTTGCAGCGAGAGAACAATACAGTTATTTTTGTTGCACTGGTTGAACATAGATAACATCAAGGTTATTTAATAACATCTTTTGTCACCAAGTAGTCATTTATGTTGCCAGCTAGAACATGTTCATTAATGTTCCGAACTGCAGAGTTTGTTGAAATTTAGTTGTGATTTTGATTTTGTTGTATGTATGTAACAGTTGTCAAACACCAAAATTCTTACTGAAAATGTTTCAGTTTACTAAGTCGTATTCGTTATACGTATGTATCCGCCACATATCATCATTACGCCTTTCAGCACAAACTCACACGTATTAATAAAATGCTTTCGCAACATTGAATCCATAGTTCACAACTAATGCTTAGCAAAACAAAAAATAAGTTATATTTTTGTTGGCATTGCATTGCGAAAATTCACCGATGACACTTCATGCACTCCACTTGATATTATAGAAGCATTGAGCTGTACGGTGGCGCCAACTATAATATGTTCGGTGTATCGGAAAAATATAAACAAATGGCATGTATGTTATTGCTGATTTTAAACGAAGTGATTAAATTCTTTGAACACTGATTATATAATTGATATATTTGAAAATAGTTTCGGAACTAAGAACACGAAAGATAGTAGATAGATCGGAATGAGTAGTATGAATTTGAGATATATCACTTACTTGGAGAACCTTCCGGAAACAATAGAAAAATTAATGTGATCTCAGGAGTACTCCTATTTAGCAAATTCCTTGTTTAATATGTGAAGCGTCTGAAAATACTAGTCCAGGATATGCAAATTTTCAAAATATTTTTTTTGTATTTTTTAGCTGAATGACATTTTGTCTAAAAATTCAAATTTTTTCTTGAGAATTCCACCCGAAAAGGGACCGTTTACAAAGCACGTAGACAAAATACCGGCATTTTTGGACCTACTCCCCACTCGTACACTCAAGTAGACTTTTCCCAACAAAAAAAGTCTTTAAAAATGTTCCACTACCACATTTTTAATGGGTATTTTGTAGCATTTATTTGACAATTGGGATTATTTGCCAACTGAGTTGATATAGAATCTATAACTTTTTTTAATTGTTGCAGCCTTCATGAAAAAATCAACGCTTGAATTACGTTTTGATATTTTTGATAATTTATCGAGGAATCTCGTGTTTAAGTGCAGTATCAAAACTATTCGAGCTGGTTGTCTTAGACCCTCTTTTCTTTCACTGCAAACACTACATTGCAGACGATCAACACGGATTTATGCCTAAACGATCGACAACGACTAACCTGCTCTCGTTCACAACATATGCAATGGATGGATTCGCTGACGGATTGCAAACCGATGCTATTTACATGGATCTATCTGCGGCCTTCGACAAAATCAATCATGATATCGCAATAGCGAAGCTGGACAAACTCGGTATTCATGGACAACTTCTGCGCTGGTTTCGTTCCTACCTCGATGGAAGGCAGCTCCAAATCAGCATTAAGGACTGTCTATCTACACCATTCTTCGCTACATCCGGCATCCCACAAGGAAGCCATCTCGGTCCAGTGATATTCCTCCTCTACTTTAATGACGTCAACATCAAATTACAAGGACCCCGCCTTTCTTTTGCCGACGACATGAAAATTTTTCAACAAATACGGGATAAAACCGATGCCGAGCTTCTTCAGAGGGAATTGGACAGCTTTAGTACGTGGTGTGATCTAAACAGAATGGTTTTAAACCCGAGCAAATGCTCAATCGTTACGTTCACGCGGAAACGCCATCCGATTCAGTTTAACTACCATCTCTTCGACTCGAGTATTCCAAGACACTCTAACGTCAAGGATCTCGGAGTCATCATGGATTCGGCACTAACGTTCAAACCACATACATCATCCATTGTGGATAAGGCTTCAAGACAGCTTGGGTTCATCTTCCGAATAGCGAAAAACTTTAAGGACGTATACTGTTTAAAATCTCTCTATTGTGCGCTGGTTCGCTCAACACTGGAATATTGTTCTGCTGTTTGGAACCCTTACTACCAGAACGGTGTCGACAGAATCGAGGCCGTCCAACGCCGGTTCATACGCTTTGCACTCCGACATCTTCCTTGGCAAAACAGATTTCAGCTGCCGAGCTACGAAAACCGTTGTCAGTTAATACAGCTCGATACTCTAAGCATCCGGAGGGACTGCTCTCGAGCCCTGTTCGTCTCGGACTTACTGTCTGCCAGGGTGGATTGCCCTACAATCCTCGGACGCCTCGATCTTCAAGCTCGCGTTCGAGCTCTGCGCAATAACTCTCTTCTGCGAGTCCCATTCAGGAGAACTAACTATGGGCGCCAGGGCGCTGTTACCGGACTCCAGCGTGTGTTTAACAGTGTGGCGACGGCGTTTGACTTCAACCTGACAAGGAATTCGATAAAAACTAAAATTATTCGTATTCTGAAATGTAATTAGTTTAAGTAACCACCATTGGGGCCAAGGGGTCTGTTGGTGACGGTACAACAAATAAACAAAATATCTAAAAAATTACCTTATTGCGAGGCCAATTTTTGGTTAAATAGGTATAAAAAAACAAACAAAACTGTATTGTCGGTATGATAAGTATCCTGATGAGATCCTAGAAACTCTATTCCATCCTGTAAAGTGACTGCATTTTTCTTCAAAAATCATATTAAGAACTGCTTGTTTTCACATGTTGCCGCAAAAGGTTTGGAACACCTTAAAGTTTCAACAAGCTGGAGTAACAAGTTGCAATTTACGATTTATTGAAATCAAGTTCGAAAGATGATTCATATCAAAATAGGGTAATGTCGATTGACTGCTTGCTGCAGTGCCATTCGAATTTTTGAGGTTATGTAAGTCTCTCATCTACGTCGACAAACCTTAAACAAATGATGAGATGCCATAATTGAATACGTTACTCACATTCTTCAGTCGTTCTCGAGAATGTGACTAAAAGGTGAACTAGGGAAAGTTTGGTTCACCGGACTGTCATTTGCAATGATTCAGGTGATAATTATAACTGAAATAATGAAAAAAATGTTGATCACATGCTAACTCAAATAGTCCAAAATGAAAAGAAAAGCGCTAAGCGCGCCCTTCGATCGACAATTACTAAGGAGAAAAATAATACAGCAATCAAATACCCTCAGTTCCTATTTTGTCGAAAAATATTAAAGTTGCGAGTAAATTTAATTTTCAATTTGTAATCTCGTGGTTCACTCGCGGAACATACGTGTACCACTGGTTGCGTTATTTCCAATTTCAGTTCCTGTAGTCCTGAGTCCTTATTCCTATCCATTCATTTATTATAAGATGCACAAGTATAAATACATATGATTTACCGTTGGTTTCAAATAGCTCCAATCTTAGTAGAAATTGTTTATTTTCATTGCATCTTGTAATAATATTTCCCTGTGCTTTTCATAGAAGTATGACCCAATAGTACAACTATTGGAATTAATGTTACTACTGCGGTAAAAGAAAGATTTCCTTTAAAATTACTTGTTAGAATCATACATGTCACATGTTTACATTTTCCCGATACACCGAACATGTTATAGTTGGCGCCACCGTACAGTTCAATGCTTCTATAATATCAAGTGGAGCGCATGAAGTGAGACCGGTGAATTTTCGCAACGTAATGGAAACAAAAATTCAACTTAATTATTATCTTGCTGACCTTTAGTTATGAATTGGTCAATTCAGTGTTGCAAATGCCATTCATCAATACGTGCGAGTTTGTGATTCAAGGTATAGTGATTATATGTGCCTGATACGTGCGTATGACAAGAATACGACTTTGTAACTAGAACGTTTTCAGTAAGAATAGTATAGTACAGGGTCATATCAAGGAATGGTATATTTGGATGTGAACTAAAAATTGTTCGATGAAAACAAACCGTATGCTGGAATGTACTTGTTCACAAATCAAAATCTTTGCTCATAGATATAAATTTGTTCTAAAAACGAATTGTTTCGCATTCACCAAAATCACATCCTAAATTTGGCCCTGGATGGCTAGACAGCCATGTTTCTTATATGCATCATTTTCTAATATATTGGAAATAAAAACTCAACCGGCTCACGAATATTCATAAAAGTCTACCGTTAAAGCGATTTATGTTCCTGATTTATGATAAATGTGTGATTTCATTGAATTATATTGAATTTCTAATATGATTCGGTTTTCCCCTTGAAAAAATGAGTTTTATTTTGTTGATAATTTGCTTTCACCAAGAGCGCATGAAATAATATGAAGTGGAATAAAATATCCCTCGATAGACTCTGATGCGCAGTAAAATTTGATGCTTCATTGGCAATTTTTGATATGAAGAATGACACTACTGTTCAAATTTAAATAATCAACACGTATTTTGACTTGGTCTTCATTTTCATTTCCACTGGTAACATAATCTTGACATATTTATAAGAAAATAAGTTACTTTTCAGTTGCGATTGACAGTCTAGGTGAACGGAAAAATGGTATGATTAAGTAATCTTGTTGCGACCTGCATTCAACATGTTGACAACAATATGATTTCATTTAGTTATTCTCGCATGGTTATTTCAACGAAACGGGAACAAGTTTTTACTGTTTTGCTCAATCATAATCATGTTGAAAATCGGCCCAAAACTGCGCTTTTTGGGTCGCACAGGAAGTTAGATGTCAGTCACAACAGCACCTATTTTTTGTTGCCAACTGGTTGTGAAACGGTTACTGAAACAAAAATTGCTGCTTGGGATAATAGCAGAGACATTTCAATAGACTGGCACTGACGACACCCTTATCTATTCACGCATCTATTTGGGGATCTACACCTAATAGCGATCAAGTTGTCCACGCACAATCATTAGTTTTTATTATCCAGCTTTCTTCAAAACTCATGCAACAATAATATCAGTGAACAATTACGATTCGAACTAACCCTGTAAAGATCCGACGTAAAATAATCCGAAATTCTAGCTGGTTCTTGCTTGTATTCCGGCTCCAGTGACACAACCTATTGTAATTAGAATCGGCTGTGTCACTGGATCCGAAATACTAGCTAGGACCAACCAGTATTCCGGTTGAACTTACTGGGAACCATTTGAATGATCGTTTGGTTCTATTCACCAAATCATTATTCTTCTCGCCATCATTCCGGTTTAATCGACGAATCGACATTTTCGAATGTATCTTTCCTATCTTAGCAAAATCTCAGTACTGTCGAAAACTGAGACTGAAAAATTGAGGACGATTTTATGAACAAAAGCGGGCTTGACTTTTTTTTTCTATTGTAATAAAGTGACCAGACATCGCGTCCCGGATTTCAATCACTTGTCCCGCAAGACAAGAAGTCCAGGAAAGTATCCTGCCTATTACAACATAATGTTTACTCTAAAACACCCATATTGTACATTCATATCGTACAGAACACTCAAAGTTTTGAGTTAAAGGTACCTCCTTATCTCCGAACAACGCGGGGAACGGGCAAATTGAGCCTCATGAATCTTTGCCAAAGGTTTCAGTATATTGTTGTGTAAATTTATGGGAAACTTACATCTTCACTTGGTTTCTTGACGCGCCCCGCATTCACCCGAAAACATCTGGCCACTTTATATAATATCATCAATACTTTTGCTAATACCTTAGTATTAAAAAGATAAAGAAAGTGTAAGGGCCGCTTAATATCATCTAACTTGTGTCGATTGCAGCGATGAAAGATCTCTTGAATCTAAACTCATACAGCCTTACTGTCCTGATCACATCCAATCAAACATGTACACATTTCTAAGCATCGGTATTGTAAAGATTCGATTAATGGGGAACTACAATCGATACTGAACCCCAATGCGTGCAAACCATCCTCGCTGAAGTATAAACCGTGGCTATGCCAACAACAAAAGCAAACTTCGGTTGTTGGTAGCGACAGCAGACTGCCCATAATCGCAAGTCAGTCCCATGTTCTATAGAATTCCCTATCTACATGGGACTGGTTTGAGATTATAGGCAGAGTTGTACATAGTAAAAGGTTTATGCATGTTGTGAAACCGATATTAGGTGTTACACCAACCGACATAACCCCACAAAATGAGACGGATGAACTTCGTTTGACAATTCTCGGTGGTTTGTTTACATAGGAGTTACGTGAGATCGAGTGTGACAGATGAGCACCCGTTTCACTCGAACTCACGCAACTGACAAAGTAAACAAACCACCGAGAATTGTCAAACGTGAACTTAATTCATCATAAGTTCATTCGTGTCGTCATCTTGAGGAACTCAATAGGACGTCGTAAAATCACTCGTCCCGTTGCTATCAGCAGTCAATACTTTCCAACAAGTAATGCAAGTTCAGACAACTAAGAAATTCGTTCGAATTACCTGATTTTTATCAATGTTGCTTCAGAATCTTCATCGCGACGAAGCACGGTGAATATGAATCACCTGCATTCGTCCAACATCGTTCTTCGCTGTTATATTCAACTTGCTGTTGATATTCATCCACGAATGAATCCGACTGCCAATCCGTGTTTACCCGAATGCCTTATCCATACGTTCTTGCCTTGCTACTCATCGAACGACCGAATGAACTGCACGAGGAAGCTATGAAGCGAATGACGAATAAACGAATCAGCAAACCATTCCTCACCATAGCGATGATCGCTTACAACTATTGGCGAAGATGACTTCAATTTTATCTTCGCAGAATGATGGCTCGCGAAGAAATATATTTTTATTCTGATGCGTTGTACTTTTCGGAACAAGCCAATGCGCTACTGGTTCTTCAGTACAAAACTATGGGTTAAATTAACAGCCGAATCAAGGCAATATTTGTTAAATATAGTACAATCTTAATAGAAGCCTTGTGTGTCAAGTATTCAAAGGAGATTGAACCCATGTTTGGTGATAAAACTCGGCATAAGCAAAACAAAATTCTTTTGGATGAAGTTTTGATTTTAATCTGCTCATGGTGTTATACCACAATAATTTAACCTATTGCGCATGTTTTGCTAGTATCACGACGAATTCGCTTAATCAGCACGGTTGTTTAAAAATAAATTAGCTGTAGAATGAACAGTGTGTTGTGGGTGTAATATGGACAATACAAATATTACTTCTTGTTCCTCCATCGGGAAAGACTAGGCATAAAAAACGTGCTGTAATTATTTTACTCCATATTGTCGAGATCCTTAGATAAAAAAATATAAAATGGTTGAATTTCGATTTTTTAATGCATTCCCTTCTAGGGATTAGCTATAATGATTACATTGCATGTGCACATCTCACGAATTCAACCATGATAGCTAACTTTGTTAACTAGTGCTATAAAGTTAGATTGATGTTTAAGGTGAGATTTTTTGTGACGTGGTTAACATTAACAGTAGGTACTACAGTTTGATAAAAAATACATCATTTAACGCAAATTTATTAATTAGGGGTCATACACTAATTACGTAAGGACATATGGGGGGAGTGGGTGTTTCAAAATATCTTACCAATTCTCACCTGGGGGAGGGAAGGTTTGTCCTTTCTTAAGTAATATCATAAAACATGCATGAAAAATGAAATCGATAAGAAAAATATTCTTCTCATAAGAAAAGAAACTATTTCTTATTTGTGCCATGAACATTTTATATATCAAACAAAATGAGCACATACTGTACATCATGGTCATGGAAACGCAGACCTCAAATTGAAGTGTTTTGCAGCGACAAAATATGATTGTTAAATTAGTTATGGAATTTATTGTTGCCAACGTAAGGGGCGGCTTAATTGTCGATGGTTATGGAGCAGTTACAGAAATTTCTTGACTCTTGGTGGTACATTGTTCTGATCGGGAACTGGAGTCACAATCTGCTTTACGAGTTAAGAAGTGTTGAGACCCTTCGTGTTGTTAGACCAACATCCTTCTTTTCAAACTTTCGCTTCAAACCCGCAAGGTATATGAAAAATTTTCTGTCATGTGATTGTCAAAGAACTTGTTGGCTGTATAGTTCCAGAGTGTGAACTGTATTTTACTTCAAGAAAATTCGAAGATAGCTATGTCGGAACTATGCGTACGATAAGCGTTATAGTTGAAACTCCGAACAAATTCACACCAGAAGAGGTTATAAATTCTTTTGAGTTCTACATCATAAAAAAATAGATTCAAAGGAAGTGGAATATAGCGAAGCAAATTATGTGGAACAAATCGGAGTTTCTAAATATCTCTTAAAATTTATTCTGAAATTTCTACTGGGCGAGATTAGGATGCAAATGAAATTTCTACAGATGATTATACACACACTTAGAAAAAATCGTATAAATTTACGTCTCCTGATCCTGACATATACGAGCATCAAAAATGACTTAGTTTTACGTTTGATTTTAATTTTACATGACATTGAATTTCGTAAATCATGTAATTTTACTCCACATATGGCGTTTGTTCTGTATGACAGTAAGTGTAATTTTATGTCATTGCGCATGGAAAATATGTTTCATGTAAAATTAAATGGAACACGGTGAAGTTTAATATTTAGTCATTTCGTGAATTACGGTTTGTTAAATTGTGTCATGTTTGCAATTACGTCAATGATAAAATTTATAATTTTTTGGTGTGTAGTTAAATTTTGTCCTGAGTTCTCTTTTAATAATTCAATAAGTATCGTGTTCGCTATCGAATAATTTAATGAATTAACAATATGATTTATAATTACACAAAGTAAGATAAAATCTTATGTAGGGGGAGAGGGAGTTCACCAAAATCATACGAACTCTCATCTGGGGGGAGGGCGAGGTTGAATAGTTCTAAAAAAGCCTTACGTAATTAGTGTACGGCGGCCCCGAGCCGAATATTTTCTATGATGAAAGTATTTTCCATTTCAAACATTTATAATTACCTTAAGGGATCGAAACAAGCATAAAAATATTTTTAAAAAATTAAAAACCAAATAGAATACGTTTTAGCCAAATGTAGAATCTTACACTTAGTCAAGTCTCCCCATGTTCCCCTACTCTATCGTCAGAACAATTAAATTTTCGTACATTTTCGAAATATGCTAGAAGTACCAAGTTCCAATCAATTTTACATTTAAATTTCGCCCACTTAAAATAAACAACTTGATCAAATTTAGTAACGCAAGCTTCAAGATAATCAACACATTTCTGATCAAAATAAGTCGATTAAAAAAAAGCATATCGCGGAACGCATTCTCACGCTAGACATTTTGAATTTATTTATGAAACTGTTATGAACACTTTTTCATTAAAAATATTTCTGTTTAATATTCCAGTAGCACTGATTATGGCAAGCAAAGCTTATTTCCGTTCAACTTCATAGTATGTCATGACTTGTAGAACACTTGAGCGATATTGGAAAATATTGATATTTTTAACGTCCATTTCTCATATTCTCCACAAAAGAAATTTTGAAGCTTTCGAAGAAAAATTTTGCCTTTAAAAATCTGGCCTAGAGGATTGATATGTCTTGACATATTGATTCCCTAGACTCTAGTTTGTTCCGTGAAAAAATTATGAACACTTTTTATATAAGATTTTGAATGAATATTGCAACATATAAAAAAATTGTTTTGGCATTTTCAGGCCATTTTTTTCTAAAAAGTCGTATATTCTTTATGGAAAAAAAACAGTTTTCACTTTCAGGCACTTTATTCGAAGATGACGAAGTTCTTATAACTTTCAAATGAAAATAGTTTAGTGGTTGGTGTCCTTAAACATCTCATGCGCTCTAAAATATTTTTAATATGTCCAGAGATTACATTTATGTTAAATAAAAATTACTAAATTTATCTAAAAACGGTTTTAAAGTGTCACAGCACTGTAGAATAAAAAAAAAGTCGATTTTCAATTTATTAGTCAAGAATGGCTTTAGAATGTTAAAAATGATGTCCCAAAACATGGAAGACGCAAACAATACATAAATATTCAGATTTTCCATTCTACCGCAATGCCTCTTATGTATATCTCGTGTGTACTGAAAACTTTAACCGTGTTTTTTCTCGAAGCTGCAAATGTAACTCGAACAAATGATTTTTGAACGCTTGGAAATTTTCACAGTATATTCAAAATTGATTTCTCCAGCGACGTACGTAGGATTTTTTTATTGCTTAGCTTTTTTAATTAATTTTGTGTCCATTTTCATGACATATTTGGCGTGCTCTACAGTGGTGTAGCCCCTTAATAGAATATATCCAAATTTTATTTCTTGATGTCATGTCAAGTAAGATATACATATTCAGCATTTTTTTCTGTAATGCTTTGTTCTACAACTTTATTGAAAACATGCTAAATTTTGCTGAAATTAAAACCATATTAGCTGCTATTTATGCTAAAGAATAGTCTTTCATGGTACAAAAACTTATGTTTACAAGCAACAATTGAAGTTTTATAGCACGCTACAAGTGCAATTTAAATGTTATGAGTGGCTATAAAAGTACGATAAAACCTCAATTGATATTAGGGTATAAGACTAACCAGTTCAGTTTTGGCAAAAAGTTTGATATTTGCTAAGTTTGGTTGAAATCGGAATGCATCGATTTGTCAAAAACTTGTGGCTTGATTATACTTCTATAGATATAGAAATTATATTATATAAGAGTATTTCGTCTTACGGTTGCTATTTGTGCCAAATGGTCCTAAGAAAATCATTAAACGTAGATTCAAGGAAACTATCACCCAGTGTTGATTTCATCATTAGAAAAAAAGTTATTTGAAGTACCAATAATCTACTATGTAGATTCATAATTGTGTTGATTCGGTTTTCGCCCGCGAGACATCCGCAGATTTACATATGTAATTGATTTATTTTGCTTTGCTTACGCAGCTTCCCGTTTCAAATCTGATAAAAAAACATCAGCAAATAATCATTATGTAATACTAATTGTTGTTTATAGCAAAAGTCATCCTATTCCGAACATAGCAAGCATTTCTGCACCACTTCAGTCATGAAGCTCTGACCCTTCCATCAATTAACATGAAATTTGTTTTTCTTGGTCGCAATGCAGGAGGAATGAAGAACGAAGAATCCTTAGCGAAGAATGGCTAGTGGCGATTATCACCTAAGCCATTCGTGTGCCGATCCGAACGATGCGTGAAGATGAACATTGCATGAATGGCTAAATTCAACAAACAACGATGCGAACAAGCAGCGAACAGCAGACATCAGATTCGGATTTTTTGTTTGTTTGTATTATTCATTTTCGCTGATTCTGTGCTTCCGTGTGACGAACGGCGCAGCGTTATTCGAGGCATGGGTGAATGACACGACGAATATCGCATCGATGATGAACGAATGAACTAGTTCGGCGAAGAATATTTGCAACATTGATTTTTATCATGTGACCTTCATTGCCATCATCATGTGTTCAAGTTGCTGATGCACCATACGGCTATTACAAGGAACCGTACAGAATCAAAAGTGTGACCATGACCACTACGGAAAAATCGACGAAAATCTAGAACCAACAAAGTCCATCTGCCCTATTGTTCAGCTTCAAAGTGAAAAAGGTCAATCAAAACTTTCAGGTCATTTATATATTTATATGCAACGAGTTTTCTTATTTTGGTGATAATAAAGTTTGATTGTAAAATTAGGTCAACAAATTTTTTTTCGGTCCATCTGCAAACTCCATCTGTTTTCTTGATTCCAGTCAAGCGCTGGGTTGAAATCTGGTTGTTGATGTCGATGCTGCTAAATATTTCGTTTCTAGTCGTTCATCTTCCCTAGCCTAGATTTCGCGATATCCTAGGGTTACCAACCGTCCTTATTTTAAAGGACATGTCCTTAATTTCGATGATTAGGGAAATTAATTTTACTTCAAATGTCCTTAGTTTTAATCTCAATCCATGTTATATTTGAAATTTCACTTAAATTCACTCAAGCGAATGAAACATTTTACTCGCCATTTTAGTTGTTCACTTCCTATAGTCTTTTGATTTGTTATGTTCAGATTAATGATTCAAAAACATTGATTAATTTTATTGCTTGAAGAAAAGTTACAAACTAATACTTTTCATGTTTCTCATCTTGTTGAGCGCTGACAGAAAAAAAACGATTTGTCCTGTATTTTGAACCATCGTATTTTAAACAGCTATCACTTTCTAGCACAGTCGGCAAATTTCTTAGTTACTTCATGGACGTTAATCAATATTCTATACTTAAGGAAAAAACTTTGATTTTTGGAAACGAAAATGCTAAAAATAGGATTTCTCGTACTAATATCCATACAAATTTCAAATGTAACACGGGATGCCACGACCTAATATTCTGCATAGTTTCTTAGGACCCCAGAAGAACAAAAAAGGGCTGCTCTAAAAAATATCGGACATCACCACACCACTCAACCAAACACCTTTTAGTCAAAGATGAGTAAAATTTGTTAGTCTCGGTCAAAAATCAAGATGTCCTTATTTCGCTTTCACCCTACCCTACCCTACCCTAGATATCCAGTACTTTTAATTTTTCATTTCACTGTAAGCGCAATCATAATTGGCATTGGCGGTGATAATATTATCGATCGTTGTTCTTGTAGACATTACTCATTACTTTCGGCAAAGTTAAATCTATGTACCCGTAAAAATCACTTAAATTTGCTACGCTCTGGTCGTTGTACACAATGTTAATGCGACGTGGTATTTTAATTTGCACCGTGACTTGATAGGCGGCACTCTAAGTAATATACGTATAATCTTAATCCCGTGGGTTGTCGAAAAGTTGAGGGAGATAAACCAACGGCAGATCGTATTATACTAACGGCAAACGGTACTAAAAATAATCCAATAATTAATCCTCGCGAAAATAGACTCGCATGGAAAACGTAATACTTACCGATGTAATGTTTTACAATCGACTTATTTATTGCACTGCACTGCATACCGCTTGTTACACGCGGACAGTAAGTAAAACATACAATTCCGACGATCTGAACCCGAAAATAAGACTAGCGACATTTTGTTTTGATTGATCCAAGAAGACTGAGCAGAATTCACTCATGTCCAGAGATGCCAGGTACTTTTTTCAAATGTTTGCAATAATAATTTTAAAAGTCTGGGTAGAACAAAAAATGTCAGGAAAGCTAGTGTAACCAAAAGCCTTTATATTCAAAAATCTGCAAATATCTGCAACCAAACTAAAAAATCTGCAAATATCTGCGTCATCGAAAAAATCTGCAGCTTAAATTAAAAATCTGCGAATTTGCAGACTTGTCTGCATATCTGGCATCTCTGCTCATGTCAAAACAATGTGTTTTGACAGGATGTGAATGAATTGTTCATCTAAGATACGGTATAGTGAAGGTGGTAACATTTCTTAATGCGTGAGCGTGGTTGTCATTTTTTCGAATCAGCAGAAAGAGGTGGAAGATGAAATAAAAATACGTAGTGTCATGCTACCTAGTGATGTCAATATCTACATCGAGATCTACGTTCAGCTAACCCGGCCACCATGTTTATTTTCTCAAGCAGGAAACTGATACATTCAAAATGAATAATGTTTCCACCTTTCTTTTACTATATTGTGCATATTTTATATTCACGCAAAATTCATCCAAATGGTGTAATGGTAAGGGGAACCTGGGTAAGATGAGGCATGGGAATATGGGGTGAACTAGGCTGTTCGAAGAATTTTTGATTTTTTCAATAGTTAGAGGCTGCAAATCATCGCGGCACTAAGCGAAATCGATTTGAGGATGAAAAATGAAGTAAATAAGCATATACAATTTTTTGACGAGAAAGGTCTATTGGAGACATCGACGATGTCGAACCAGATCTTTCGCTAATGGAATCTACCGGTCCAAATGTAGAATCTCTAAAACAAGTGGATGATTGTTGGTTCAGAAGCTTGCCAATGCCGGAATACTTTTAGCTAAGGTGATCGTCCTTATTATAAAGGACATGTCCTACCCTTTCATGCCCATGTTGGTTTCAAACAATAAAGTTTTCAAACAGCTTAAATTTTTTGTTTAGGCAAGATTCGCTCGCAACAATAAACAAGGTTAATAAATAGGACTATAACCTGATAGTTATTAGTATTATTCTTATTAATGAAGTTATTTCTATTTGTCTGATTTGATTCTGTCGAAGCAGTGTTACAAGGGACATTTTTAATTAGCAGTGAAAAATTATATTTTCGTTATCTTGCATTATTATTAAAAACTGATAAATCCTATCAATGTAGACAGTAAATCGGCTGTCTTTTCCGTGCATCTAGACTATTTTAAACATTCTTAAGCAAAAGTAGTTTTCGAACTCTACATACGCAAGAAAAAAGTTGGGCATGAAATGGTTAATTATGATGATTTTGGGAAGCGTCCTTATTTTTAGTTCAAATGTCTTTAATTTTGGACTTAATCCATGCTATGTTTGAAATATAACAGATCAAGTCCATTTAAGCGAATGGAACATTTCATTTGCCATTTTAATAATTTTAGTTGGACACTTCCCTCCAGTTCTTTTGATTTGGTATGTTCAGATCAATTATTCAAAGGCATTGAGTAATTTTATAAGCTGAAGTAAAGTTCCATAGCTATTTTGCATATTTGTCATCTTGACGTTCGAACGCATTCAATCGACCAGATAATCTACATGATATGATTCCGATCTATGTCAGACCATGGTAAACGCCAGATGTTCGTTTGCCGAAACTTGCTTGAATGCTTCCAGTTATCTTAAATGTTAGTTTTATATTATAACAAGACCTCCAAACTGATAAATTTGAATCGAACGGTTAATTTTCAACAATAACTGATAGATGGGCTGATTCTTTGAAACTAGAGCAACAGTGACGAAAAACAAGTGTTTTACCAAGAAGATATGTTGAACTCGATTGATCCAAATTACCGTTGGTTCCGATTTGCCCCAGGGCACATACCTTACGTTTATTTTCCAATGTAGATCTATCTGAAGTAAAATGTGGACATTTTCATAAGGATTCCGCTGCATACACCCAGCAACGAATTTAAATGAAAAGTGAAAAGTATTTATATATTTTTACTGCGATAATCGATAAACTTGTGTAAACCTTTGGACGAATATGCATTAAAACACTAGCGCCGCCAAACCAGCCTATCCTAACTAGAGGTAAAATAATGGCTACAGTAGCGCACCTCGTGGTGTTATCCCAACTACCTTCCTTTGAATAGGATTTTAATTGTTACACAACTCTTACCCTCGCAATGGACATCTGTTCTCTGTTATATTACTTGGATGTCAGTTATCAATGGCAAAGAGTAGAGTTGTTTTTAGAATGGGTCAAAATTCATTTCGAGGAGATATTCGGGAGATTCTGTGGTTGGCCGAGCACAGTGCACAGCAGTCAACGAAAGAGAAAGCGATTCTCTTTTGCTTACTAGTGATAGGTTTGTTTGGTGGCTATCGGTTTACAATTTTGACAGTTTTAAAGCCCTAATTTTAAATTACAAGAGATTTGACGACTTTATTAACATGCCCCATGTAGGTGTCTAGGTGTTTCTCCACCGGGGACTGAATGGCTGGCAGGCCTAAAATATGCCAGTCGCGCACGGAGTTTCGTGGGTTTGCTGTGATACGCGAATCTCTGGCACAGTGGAGGTTTGTTTCTTCGCAAGTCGTGGGATTCAAATGATGGTCATATCCTTAATACCCATTTCGGGGTTCGCTATATGCGATTATAAGCCAACGTGTTTGGTATCTTCTAGTTGCTGTACAACAAGTGCTGGTGATGAAATGTGTAGTACTGTAATCGAGTATGGTTAGAGTAGCACAAATTAATCTTTAGCGTAAACGTACAGCAACTATGAATCTATCCCGCCTTGTGCAGGAAGGAAAAGCTTCCATAGCTTTGGTTAAAGCTTCTGCAGCTGGTTAACCCTTTATTCGTAGCTTTCAACAAAAATGCATGACAGATTCACGTGAAATTTCGAATAGTGCTATTGACGCATGTCTTATATCCGACCTCAAAACTCGCGATATTTGTGCAGTCACGGTTAATATGACTGTTGACAAAATAAACAAGAAATACGTCTATTGTCCTGCATGTTTGCCGCATAATGAACCATCACCTTCTGATGATTTCAAAAGGGTTGTATCATACTGTGGCAGAATAATTTTTTTTGTAGGAGACGAACCACTGCGACCAGTATTTAGATCTATTGTGGAATGCCCCTTCCTTAATCTATGTGTACTATCTACTATGACATGTCATGGCAGAATCATAATCAGCAGTGATGAAAATGCCCTCCACATAATTTGGGGCAGCTCAGATATAAATTTGAGAGGCACCGAATTAATGGAATACAGTAGTAGCACAGTATCTGTTGTAGTACAAATCTGTACATTATCAATGCAGGAAACCGCTCAACATTTGCACAAGCTGGCATAGAAAAGGTGTTAGATGTAACTCTCTGCTCTGACTGTATTACGCATCAGTTGGCAAACTGGCTCGTACTAAACGAGCTCGAACTGTCGTTATCTGATCATAAGTACTTCGTCTTTGATCATTTAAACGTCTCACTAGATATCGTCACATACCGTAATTCCAAATCTACGAACTGGGACCTCTACGAAGAGGGCTTGGCGACTAGATTTCATGGGTATCTTCCGACGATTGAATCTCCAAGTGACTTGGATGAGGTCGTGGATAAAACAAGCTCACTCATAGTAGCAGCATCCGCTGTCCGCTTCGAGTTATGCGTGCTTCTAGAGGAGCATCTTGGTGGAATACCGAACTTGTTCGACTCAAAAAGTTATGTAGAAGAGCTTGGATTCGCAGACGCAGGGACGGGTCGGAGGCATCTAAGTTGACTCGCAAAGCATACAGAAGTGCCCTTCGATCCTTTGAGCGAAGTGGTTGGAAAAGTATCTACATAAATGTCTCAAGTTTCAGCGAGACTAGTAGATTAAATAAGTTACTTTCGAAATCGAAAGACTTTCATGTCAGTTCAATTAGACCTGCTAATGGTGAATACTTGTCTGACGAAGATGTAGTACTCAACTGTCTTTTTGATATACACTTCCCAGGCTGTACGGAGCCATCACTGATGACTGCCGACTCTTTTCAGGTAGTTCTGATTCTTGGGCATTTGCTCGTAGAATTGTGACAAGCGAATCGGTCAAATGGAAGGATATGAACACTTAAAGCATATTTCGAGAAAGTTTCTTACTTGTAGCCATGTAACAGGATACTTTCCATTAGCGTGGCGGGAAATAACTGTCAAATTCATTCCCAAAGGTGGCCGCGTCATTTATGAGGAGGCGAAAAGCTTTAAACCGATCAGTCTGATCTCCTTCCTTCTCAAATCAGTGGAACGTTTAATCGACCACTACATTCGGGATGTTAGCTTGGGCGAGCACCCGCTCGATGTATTGCAATATGCAGATCAGCGGGGGAAGTCTACAGGGTGGTTACACAATATTGTCTACAACATTGAAAAAGCTTTTGCACAAAAGCAATCCAGTTTAGGAGTTTCTCTCGATATTGAAGGTGTTTTTGACAACGTGCCTTTCTAATCCATTTTGGAAGCAGCACTAGGTCATGGAGTACTTTCATATATCATGAACTGGATACACGCAATGCTTAGCAACCGACATTTGCGCTCATCGTTAAGACAAGTAGAGATAAGTATCGCCGATGATTATCACATAATGAGCATCGGTATTTGCATTAACACACTTTTTGTTTTGATGCAGAAATCAGGAATCAGAATATATTGGCTTAAATGGCACGTTCCCCGGATGTAGTCGGGGATTTGTGCGTTGCCGTGTGTTTTCATCATTTCCTGAGCGGAAGGAAATGACAAGGAGGTGTAGGGAAGTAGAATCGGAAGGGTGGGAAAAATAACAGCACAAAAAGCAAAATACACAACATGTAAGTTAAACTCACAAGTAGTTCAACTTGTCTGCGAATAAGCCTAAAGCTCTTTACCACATTGGATAAGAAACTTTAGTATGTCTCTGAGTTCCAGTCGTCCAAACATGGTTTCGTCTATATAAGGACGGCCGAAGACTCGATATCGCAATTGCGCTACCGCTGGACAGTTGCATATCAGATGATATGAGGTTCCGTAGTCGGATTCACAAAAATCACATGAAAAAGACTCAGCGCGCTGAATAGTTGCCATGTGATAATTAAGTTTGCAGTGGCCGGTTAAAACCCTGGTCAGCATGCCGCAGTGGAGCTTCGAAAAATGTAAGAGATTTTTCGAAACCACTGGGCATGGTTGTTCTAGAAACGCTTTTGTTTGGCGACACGTTTGTAGATTTTTCCAATAATTGCGGTGCTCGGACGAAGCCCAGGACCGTATTTTTTCCCTTATCCAACTTGTCGAAATTGGTAGCGCGGGCTCAGGACCAATGAAGTCAATCGCTGAACCTGCACTGGCCAATTCGTCAGCCCATTCATTTCCAGTAATACCGGAATGTCCGGGCACCCAGACAAGGTAGATAGTGTTGACAATGCTTAGTTCTTCGATTTGGGTTCGGCACGCGATTACTAGCTTGGACCGTGATTTGGCTGAGTTAAGGGCCTTGATTGCAGCCTAACTATCGGAGCAGAAGTTTATAACTTTGCCAGACAAAGTCAGTTGAAGCGCCGATTGTACCCCGCACCTAATCGCAAAGATTTCTGCTTAGAATACAGTACAGTATCTACCTAGTGAGTGACATTGTTCCAATCTCATTTCACGACAGTAGACATCAGCACCAGCACCAGCACGTCAGTGTAACAGACTACTTGCGTTTGTTGTTTTTTTTCCATATAGCCAGACAACCACTCCTCTCGAGAGGGAATCTCCACATGGAATATTCTGCAAGGAAAACTACATGTGAATGTAATATCGCTGGGAGCAAGAATATCTTCACCCCATATAACCATTTTTGACCACAATCGCGTATGACTGGTAGCAAGATCAACACACACTTTTTGATTTGATGCAACAAGCCTTATGTGTCTTCATGTTGGATTATCAGTTAATCCAAATAAAGACACATAAGGCTTGTTGTCACGCAGCGAGCGATTACAACCGGAGCTCGTCCATTGCAATTCTTTGACTCTGAAGTTATTATCGTCGATCAAGTTAAGTACGTTGGAGTAATTCTTGACTTGAAACTTAATTAGACAGCTTACATCGATTTCAGGATCAAGAAAGCTTTCGGCTAATCTTCGGGGCTCAAACCCAAATACATTCAGTGCTGCTCTAGAGGCACTCTTGAACATAAAACCACTACATGTGTTTCTGAAAAAAGAAACACTTTCTTGTGCATACCGTCTTAAGGTTACTGGGCTCTGGGCTCTGGAACAGTGACCCATTAGATCGTGCAACTAGCCACACAAGACTGTGGGCCCAAATGGTTACTTGCGAAGAGTATACACTTGCTCCCAGTGACCTTACACTCATATGTAGTTTTCCTTTTAGAACTTTCAATGTGAGAATTCCTCTTGGCGAGGAATGGCTGTCTGAGTGGATGGAGCGACAACTTGACGAATACGAAGTTTGTTATACTGACGGTTCTTTGTTGAAGGGCCGATCCGGTGCTGGTGTCTATTGTCATGAAATGAGATTAATTCAATCTCATTCGCTTGGTAGATACTGTGGCATATTCCAAGTAGAAAACATGGCGATTCTGTGAGGCGTACAATCAGCACTTTAACAGGCAGGCCCGTGCGCAGAAAATGCTCATGGGGAGGGTTTTGATTTTTTTACGTTTCTCATAAAAGAAAGGTTAAACTTTGTAGATTTTTATGAGACCTTGTAGTACTACGATATGAATGTAAATAATATCGAGCGGCCCCTCGAATAACTGGTCCGCTCAGCATGGGTAAAAGCTTCTGTAATTTCTCCCGCAATGCGAATGAGAGTGAGTGGTTGGTTGGAGTTCCTTCGAATGAACTGTCAGATGAGTGGTTGAGCACCCACCGGATCCAGCCGTGGTTGGAGCCGAGTTACTTTTGGCGGGTGGTCGCGACGCAGGCGTCGCCCCGCTTTTGAGATAACCCTTTCTGCGACCTTTAACCGCAGAATAAGCTATAGTGGAGGGGAAACTATTTGTCTCTGGGTTTTGAAAGCCATTCGGCAGCACCCGGGATTTGGTGGTAGAGGATCGAGGTCTGGGGATATTCAAAAGAAATTGAAGCCGTATACAAAAAAAGGGTTCGGGGAAACTTGCGTAATTTCGTGAACGATTGCGTAGTTCCGGTCACGAAGATATGACTCATGCTTTAAACTGAGGACTCCAAAGATCTGATTTTTCACTTTGTTCTGGATCGTGGAAGAGGCAGGAGTGGTTTAGTTTTTTTCTTGCGCCTCGGTGTGGTTTTATAGGTAAAAGATAAAAATCGTGAGATTCTCTATATCAGTTTTGCCAGTAATTAGTTTTCCCTTCCCAGTTCTAACTCGTACAAGTTAAGTGGCTTCCCGCATATCGAAGCAGTGGTTTAGAGTCGGTATTCCCGAATTAAGGTAAGGTGCAAATGGTGGCCAGTGCAGTGCGTGCCCTAATTCCAACTTGTCGTTGGATGCGTGTTTTTCGTGCAGGTTTGAAGCTGCAGCATCCCGTCACACCGATCATCATCCGTCATCAACCGCTTCTGACCCCGCCATCTAGCTACAAAGTTCCCGGTGAACCATCCGGAAGAGCGACGACCGTCAAATTCGCGCTAGCTAGGGAGCAGCGTCGTTGCCAGCATACGTCCAGCTGCTGGGCACCGACTATCGATCAACCCACGTGGGAAACATGTAATGCAGTGACCTCCATCAGGTCAGACTCTGCCAGCAAACGACCGGGCAAATCGTTTGTGGCAACCGGATCAGCATCTCCAGCGGACTGGATCTTCGAGCGACCCACGTAAAACCATGGTAGTGTGAGTACTCATTTCCTTTTTTTGACATGCGCATGATCAATTTTGTTTAAACCCGCAAATGCCGGTTCAGTGAGCTAAGTGACAGCGTTTTCGTGACAAGCTCAAAAAGCCCGGGTTCGAAACCCGATTATCAATTTTTTTGTTCGGCGGTTTTATTTTTCCCACCCCGTGAAAATCCTAAGTCAGCGATGAAATCGCTGTATTACACGCAAACACGCCGACTGTATATGCACGCACCGTAAGTTGAGCCACTCATTTTCGGATGAACACCACGTTAGGTAGTTAGATTTTTGATATGCTTTGGGAAGGGAGAGAGACATGATAGGCAGTGACCATGTTGGTTAGCGCGCTGCGATGAAATTAGCTAGCAAGTTGGAAGGCCTGGGTTCGAGACCCGAAATGTGAAATAAATATTTTTTTGTAAGCGAATTATGAGTTGAAGTGAATTAAACAGTTTTTTCGCAGTAAACTATTTTTTGGTATTTTCTGATATAGGTAGTTTCACGATTTTCGGTCGTTTCCGTTTTTAGCGAGCAGAGTTGACTCCTTTTTCATTCGACTCCCCCTTTCCTAAATCGGCCACGATTGGGGACCTTGTGTTTGAGTAGATCTTTGCCCGTGATGATAAAAAGCGTTAGAGCTAATCAATTATACCGGTCTGAGGCCTTCTTTGTATACTGTTGTTGATTTCTAGCGAATGTTTTCAGACTGGTAATCAAGGTACCTTAGTCCAGTTGGACCATTCTGGAGCCAGAACTCAGAAACAAATGGTACCCGCCCGTAGGAGGGGTCTCAATAGCTGGGCAAACCGAACAAGGCGAATGGTCTCCTTCGGGAGTGGCGCTGAAGCCATCCGCTAAATATTGATTTAGGCTCCGGCTCCAACTGTCTCGGGTTACAACCTGGAAGGCCGAGTATTGTGTACCAATCGACTCAGCTCAACAAATTGGGAAAATGTCTATTATCAAGAAGGAATGGAACTGGTTGGTGGTAGTGTCCGATTGGTTTGAAGTAGTTAATCTTACTGACTAAACTTAAACCTCTTGTATCTTGCCATCCTCATCCATCCGGGGCCAATGTTACACTGAAAAACATTGTTCCTAAAATTTTGCATAGAGTACCATGAATTCTAGAACATTCACATTTTTTCGTTATGAAAACAGGACTATGAACAAAAATCATGTGTTTTATAATTATGTTCAATTTCGCTTCAGTAACGCCCTCATAACGCTTTTACTAGTGGAAATATTAGTTTTTGTGTTGTGAAATTCAATCACGGTTTCCTTGTCATTACCAAATCAATTTTCTGTACGTGAACTAGTTCACAACTTTATGATCATTACTCTCAGTTCACTCATGGTGTTATTCATAGATAGTTCGCAAAATCAAAACATTGTGGATATTTTCTTGTGCTCAATTTCACGATACTCGGAATTTTAGTCATGAATCCATTCGATCGTCGTGAACTAATTCATGATTATATATTAAACACAACTTACCATTCGTGCTCCTGAAATAGTTCCCAAAATTATGAAATATTATTCATGTACTCGTAAACTCGTTCATGATTTCTAGTATAATAGTCACGACTGACCATGCGTACCCGTGAAATAAATCAAAATTATAAAATGTTATTCATGTCGTGAACTGGCTCATTTTATCTAGTATAGTAGTCACAAGTTACCATTCATGCTTATGAAATAGTTCACGAAGCCATCAAACATTATTCATGTAATCGTAAACAGGTTCATGATTCCTAATATATTAGTCACGATCCAATATCCGTGTTCGTGAAATAGTTTCCAAGTTCATTACATATTATTCATGTATTCATGAACTGGTTCATGATTTCTAGTACATGATTCACGATCTATTTTACGTGAAGATAGCCCTAATCATATACAATTTCTCAAAATGTGGAGTTGTAGTCGTGGAATCATTTTTGTTCCGCGCACTTTTTCATAAAATATCCAGCTGTCAGCGACCAAGAATAGGTAGGTTCAGTGTGATGTCTGGATAGAAGACGAAAACTATGCTGAGCGCCTCAAATCGTGTTCGTAATATAGTTTACAGCATAAGATCCCGCGAACACTTTTATGGTCCAGTTCACCTTGTCACGTTACTCCGAGTAAAAAAGCGATAGTATCCAAAAAATACCAGATCGCGATAAGACGAAGAGAAATTACGAATACCACGATGAAACTGAAATCATGTCATATTGCTTCACGTGTCAAATTCGAAAGTAAGGTCTAGAATAAAATATCAAGGTAAGATGAACAGAAATTACAAAATTCGTGACTGAGGTCCTGAAGTCATAAACATAAATCACACAACTCGTGACAAAAATATCAAAAATCGTCACTAAGATCCTGAAATCATGAACATAAACATGAATCCATACTCGTGACTCAAATATCACAACATGAACAGAAAATATGAAAACCAAAGTTCCTGCAATCATGGACATAAATCACATTACTCGTGATTGAAACATTCAAAATCGTGACTAGGATCCTGAGATTATGAACATGAATCACTTTACTCATGACTGAAATATCACGATAAAGTGAATAGAAATTACGAAAATCGTGACTAAGATCCTAAAATCATTAACATAGATCCCGCTACTCTGACATAAGAATCCAAACATCATCAAAATCGGCTGTGTATTCCTAAATTATGAACAAGACTCATAACAAAAACTAAACATATCCAGCGAACAACAGTAACCCACCCAAACATTCAAGTGTAAGGCCATGTATATAGTCGGAGCGAACTAGTTTTGTAGAAACACAGATAGTTTCATGGATACGATTTCTAGTATTTATAATTTTAGAAACTGTCACGGTTTTCGTGAATCGTTCACGAAATAGCGATCATTTTTTCATGAATTTATGAACGAATTTTTTCCGTGTAGGCACAACTTCAGTGGGGATTGTACTCTAGCTCTAGCTGATGCTTTTTCTTGCTTGCTGTCCAACCTTCTTGGTATATCTGACCTGCTCAGGTCTGCTGCAAATATCGTCACCTGTTGAGACACGAACCGATCCGGAGGTGTCGACCATAATGATTTACATCTCTTTACAACCACCTTCCCAGGGTTTCTTATCCTTCTTGGTGCTACTCGTTCCTATTCATTTGATAGCTGCTGCTGAGAATTTCTCGGCGGCGGTATTTCTGCCGATACCGATAACCATTTTCGCGAGTCATTTAGCTGTCAGTCACTCCGACGGAGAGATAAAAAAAAAAATTCTGCAGATAACGATATCTGGATTTTCTCTGACATCATGCTTTATCCTTAGATCCCGTTGCTAGCCCGCTGACCGACCTTTGCTGTGTAGCTGATCTACTCACAACTAGTGCTAATATCGAAACAAGCCGAAATGTGAACCGGCCCAGAGATGCCGACCAACATAACTTACATCCCTTTCCAGCCACCTTCGTGGGGTTTCTTCCTTGGTTTTTTTAACGACTTGTTTCAAGAGTGATCGTACTCGAACGACACGGCTCACTATATAATTTCATCCCTGAACAGGAAAACATAACATAACATAAAAAACCTGAACAGGAAGTTAAATTTTTTTTAAAAGTAATTCAAAGCCCTCATGGGAGGGGTTTGAACCTCTAAAACCCTCCCCTTGCGCACGGGCCTGTTAACAGGGAATTTGCGGTAAAAGAATCTATTTTTGCTCTGACAGCCAAGCTGCCTTGAAAGCACTTAGTTCGGCAGATTCGAGATCAAAATTAGTAATCGCATCTCTAACTCAAATCGAAGAACTTAGCATTTCAAATGTTATCTATCTTCTATGGGTACCCGGTCATTCCGGTATTACTGGAAATGAATGAGCGGACGAATTAGCTAGAGCTGGCGCTGCGACTAACTTCGTTGGTCCAGAACTAGTTCTACCACTGTCGATAAGTTGGATAAAGCACATGCACAAGATTCGCTCTTGGGTTGCATCCGAACGTGCCAACCATTGGCGTAGCTGGCAAACTTGCGTTCAAACAAACACTTTTCTGCCGGATGTGTGTCCGAAAAGGTCAAAGAATTTGTTGCATTTTTCCAAGCACAACTGTAGTATTCTAGTCAGGGTACTGACCGGACATTGCAAACTCAATTATCATATGGCTACTATTCAGCGCGCTGAGTATTATTCATGTGATCTTTGTGAATCCGATTACGGAACATCATATCATTTGATATGCAACTGCGCTGCAGTAATGCAAATACGTATCCGGATTTTTGGTTCTCCATACATAGATGAACCTATATACAGAGAGCTGAAACAGAAAGATATGCTATTGTTCCTAATCTAGTGTGGTGAAGAGCTAGTTTTAGCCGTATTTGAATGAAAATGGTCATCTTAAATTTTTGCATAAAGTTTTGCATAAAATGCTTATCACATCGAAATATTCGAATGCTCCACCCTCTTAATGATTTCCGATCGAGCTAAAAAAATGCATAGATTCCTTTTTCGATGTAATTTGCATTTTATATAAGATTTTATGCGAAAATTTAAGATGACCGTTTTTATTGATATCTTCCCTATAGAATCACCTCAGTTCTCCATACAAACTTTGGTTTTAAACTGTGAAGCCCCGTTCCATTTAAAAAAGAAATTCGCCGAGGGTTTTCTGGGATCCCAAACTATCGCCATTTCTTTTCGTTCTGCTCTCAAATGTGTTTTCAATTTTGTTCTGTAGTGTTATTCGCGTTTGTGGTCCACACTAACTCTTTACTGGCAGTCAAGTCAGTTTTAGTGATAAGAACCGTTTAATACCGATTTGCTGTTCTATAAATTTCCACGCATTTGCTAAACTTTCTCTCTCTATTAGGTACAGGCGTAGATTCAACGAAAGAAAATGAGTTCAACAACTTTTCCGCCCTATTGATGAGAGCAAACAAAATAAATAAATGTAAGAACTTCTTCTACACCCACCTTAAAAAGCTGCCCAATAAAATCGAATTTCCAAATAGCCCAAAAAACTTCCGTTTCCTATTTGAGTTGTTGCTCGGCTCGTTCAATCGCCGGAACCGCTTCTGAACTGGGAGGCATCACCGCAGATAAACGGTTCTTCGGTAGGTAGGTACTTATAGGTTTTCCGTTCCAACGCAGCAACGCATCGAAAGGCAGCTTGTTTATGCTTTGCATGACCGTAAAACTTTTCCCCTGTAGCAAATTCTCGAGCGGAACGCCGCCGCCGGTGGTGCTGTCGACGCGACGGGGCTAATGGTTGCACAGATTTAATGAACCGGTTTATTTGCATACTTTTTGGCCTTGGTCCGCCAACGATGTTCCGCCGTCCGACAGCGCGGGTGGGTGGAGGACGATTATTTTTTCTTCGA
The DNA here is from genome assembly GCF_030247195.1 of Topomyia yanbarensis. NCBI lineage: Eukaryota > Metazoa > Arthropoda > Insecta > Diptera > Culicidae > Topomyia > Topomyia yanbarensis. Next base: position 393,412,183 of record NC_080671.1, on the reverse strand, counting down.
TTCCCTCGAAAATTGGCCAATAAAAGCTGCGTGGACGATTGATTGTGTTTTCAACCGGACCAAATTGCAGCGGTTCAAGTCCTGTTCCAATTATGATGAGGCATACCTATGGATTACATGATAAGTGGCTGTTGGTTTGCGTAATTGAGCGGGATTTTCGGACCTATTATTTAAATGACAAAAAAGCTAGATGAGTTTTAAAATGTGGTGTTCACTAGCCTCCGGTGATGCGAAACAATTATACAACGTTTAATTCTTGCTAGCGATTAAATTTCTTTCGCGGAACGCCTACAAGATTCCACGATAACTAACCAAATTAGCTGTCCAAGCGGGATAAACCGATCAAAGTCAAATTCTGTGAAAGTTTAGAAACTTTACAGAATTGGGAAAATTGTGCCGAGCGGAATGCCACCGAAGCGGACCAGTTTTCAGGTCATAAATCACACAGTGCTATCCACAGCCCGCTTCTAAGGTAAGTTAATTTTAAATTTTTGCCTTTTGGTGATTTATGTGTGAAGTAAACCCTTCTTCCTTAGAACTTGGCACTCACGGTGGGAAGGGCACTTTGAAAGTTACCTCTACAAACAGAAAACTGTTGGCAAGGATACGCCGAGGTGCTATTTTAATGAAATTGATAATATTTATGCAAATTAAATTAGGAGAACTGGTTTCAATTAGGAAACTTTCGGATCATGAACATAATTTTGTGACAGACATTGAGTTTGTGATAAGTTGCAAGAAAAATTGCGAAAGTCCTCCAAGTTGACACAAACGATAGTTGCTTCTGATGCTGAGTGTAAAACGATTTGTGCTGGTCATCGACTTGATTGAAGAAGTAGGAAAAAGTTGAATGCATTCGTTTGACCCATTTCAGATGATGACAGGCTGGAATGTGGAAGAATGGAATGTCACAATGTAAAATGCGTTCCGCTTGAATAGCGTTCCTATAATATCACCATTTTTTCCCGATGAAGATTATATGATTCCGCTCATTAGCCAAAAGTTTAAATCAAAATTATCGTTTACAGTCGAAAAGACAGGCACTGTTTAAGGAACAGCGTGCGATCAAACGAGCTCGAAATTAGTTTTCCACCCAGCCAATCACGACCCGACGTCGTGTCGCCCACCCAGCAACCCAGAAGAGCACATAATTCCGAAATGTCACTTCGGTCCCGGGTGGGAAATCTCTATCCTCCCGATGCAATTAAATAGCGTTTCAGCAGCAGTGCCCCCTCGGAGGTCGGCTACAATCATCCAAAGAAGTATCAATCTCGTTAGAATTAAAACTAGCTTTGGCCGGATGCGAATGCTTTTCGTACACTTTGTCACGGGTGGTAATTATCACGTCACGGGGCACATGCACCAGGACCCGGAAGGAGAAATGGAATGCTCGAATAGCTCCTCTGTCTGTTGCACATCGCTAGCGCCGACGACGACGACGCGACGACGCTAGATTATTGCATCAGCAGCGATAGCTCTCGAGGAATGCAAATAACAGTTAGGACTAACTATATCGCATGCGATGGGTTTCGAAGGGTGGGGAAAAAACAGAAGGAGAGGTGCTGCTGGGTCGTGAGTTTTGCCCCAAATGAGCCCCAGCTTTTATGCTGCAAATGTGAAAATCATTGGACAATGAAATTAATATCCCAGATATCCGGAATCCGGACAAACGAATGCTTTGTATTACATTCTTGAAGCGAAAATTTGCATTTTGTGACTAGAGGATGGAACGATGCGAAACGACCGGAGAGGGTCCCGGCACAATGAATCGTTGCACTAACAGCACCACGGTTGTGACGGATAGGGAGGATATTCGATGCAAATGTGTTGACTGTTGCTTTTTATTTACAAGCTCTAATTAAAATTAGTACGTTCATGGAAATATTCCATAGATACTCCGGGGTGTTTGGTTCATGGTTAAGAACTTCTAGAGGATATTTTGATCATATTTGTTAATAAAAATCGTTCTACACATTCCATTCAATCCCAACCGTTACCGAGTTATTGATCTTTTTCTGTAAATAACTTGTTTGTATTGAAATACCTATAACTCAAAAAGTGCACCCTGTATCGTTTTTAATACCATCACAAAGCTTCTAGCAATCGGCAAGATCATATCTTTCAGCTAATAAGATTAAATTTTCTTTTAGAAAGAAAATATTTAAAGCTAACGTTCTTTATAGAGTTTTCGTTTATTTCTCGAAAACCTTAGTAGTGAACATACCAATTTTAATTTTTCAGATTGTTCGTTTAAAAGTGTTGCATAATTCATTCTCCGACACAATATTCATACCTCTTCTTCTTCCATTTAGTGGATTTGTATGGGAAAAAACCCCGTTCATAAATTTATGAGGAAGAAATCACGATTTCGTGAACTGAACGATTTACGAAAATCTTGATCAAGTTCCTGCAAAAATGAATAGTAAACCTCGTATTTATGAATCTCTTTTGTGTTTAGCATAAGAATAAGCATAAGAGCTCGCCCTTAGTTGCTACTCCGTTATTGACCAAAACCAAATGAGATTTCAAAATGTTTCATTGGAACAACATGCTTGGGAATAACATGAATAACATGCCACATTGTGCAATCTATACTTATCCCTGCATGCTGATCAATAGCGACGCCGGCCACGTTCGAATGCATATCTTTTGGGAAAGGAAGGAATGTTAGTCCGATACATCTAGCTGCTAGAGACCGAAGAACCCTCCTCATCGCCACATGTATCACGGAAAGAGAAGAGTTGATAGTAAGTGTACCAATAGCGTTATCATGTAATAATTGCTCTAGGCAGCCGGCTGCCGAGAATTTGGGAAATTTATCATTTGTCGTATTAATACGAATAGCAAAATAAGCAATTTTAACTCCGGATAGCCGGCTATGAGGAGCAATGCTTAAATTTTAATAAATTGGTAACGTTCACTTTTCAATCACGCGCCGAATTTTTTCGTGGTTTCTATCGTGTCGGTGCTGATTTTACCCAGCGATCGTTTGAATAAAATGCGAAATCTTATGCAAAAGGTATTTGTGTGCGTCTTTATTTTTTATATTGTGTCAAGTACTATTCTTGTAGATAGTTGGAATTGTACATTTATAATGAATTCGTAGTAAGAGGAGTTTTAGCTTTATTAAATGGTATAAAAACAGGAATGTAAACTGGGCTATTTCCGTAGCATTAGTATAATAGAATGCCGGTTCCAAGCAACCACTTCCGCGCACGATCTATTTATTGTTATGCTAACTACTGGTTATGCTTAGTAGGTCTTAAAGAAGCATAAGCATTCGAGATCGTCCGTGTGTAGCTACTCCGTTATTGAACAGGACCGATTGAGATTGCAAAATATGCATTGGAATAGCATGCTTGGGAATACCATGTTGATGCACATTGTGCAATCTCTCCTGATCCCTGCATACTGATCAATATCGACGTCGGCCACGTCTGAATGCAGATCTGCTGGGAGAGGTAGGAATATTAGTCCGACACATGTCTCTGCTAGAGACCGAAGAACCCTCTGCATCTCCACATGTATCACGGGAGGGGGAAGATTGATAGAAAGTGTGTCATTGACATTATCGTGTACTTTTTGTTCAGGGCAGCCGGCTATCGGAACTGTTTAAAAGATTTATTGGAAGTTCTATTAGTTCGATAGCTGACTATCAGAAGGGTTGCATGTAAATTATTTGATACTTCGTCGCTGTTGTGCTATCTTATGACAAACACCATTTTGGGGTAAACTGAGTTAGATATGCCACATTACTCGTCTAACGAATCTCTACAAGATGGCGTTTCCAGAATTTTGAAATTTTGCTTGGTTACTGAAATAAAGCGAGAAAAGTGATAAGAAATTGTGAGTTTTTTGCTTCAAATCATAATATCTTAGGATTGGCTCAAGTTATAATAAAGTTTTAGTTGCTTTTATGTGTAAAAATGTCATCAGAACACAATGGCATAATAATTTTCAAAAGAAAAATGCATGTATTAGGAGAAAAACGCAGTTTTATCTTTAAACTGGAAATATTGCCAATTTGGCAACACTGTAACTAAAAATAACTATTTTTTCTAGATTCCCTGACTTATTTCCTTTAAAATGCATCTAACCGATTGTTTATAGGACAAATGAAGCCAAAGACATGAATAAAAGTTTATAATTGGTGATTTTTTTCTATGGAAAATTTTTCATGCACGATTATGACACGTCATACCAATTTTTTCATCAATACCCACCTATGACACGTGTGAGTGCGACTTTTGTTTACATTTTTAGTGAAAACTCGCAACATAGTCAACCGATTTTCGTAATATTTGAGAGATTAGTACAGAATAGGTACAAGCATCAATTGTCTTCTCTGAATTGTTTCTATTATTTATAAGTTTCATGATATTCAATCTTAAACTTTAAAAATCGTTTTTCTCGAAATGTGCAAAATGGCGCTTGTCATAAGATAGCACAACAGCGACGACTTGTCATGCTTCCGACTGAATAATTGTACATGCTTTTGCTTTGGTAGAACGCTAGATTATCTGATGCGGTTTTAAATAGAACGCGTGGTCGAATTTCAATGCACTCGCGCTATAGACTATCATATTATGTCTACAGATTATAATCGTAGCACAAAGAATATTCACAGAGTAAGTACCGTGATAACAATAAGAACTTTAAGACGGACCGCTATATTATTTTCGTTTCAGACGAACTTATGGATCGAATCCCGCATCTAAGCAACTAATCTCGGGTGCCATTTTCAATTGTTGTACTGCATACTGATTGGGTGTATCAGAGATAAGTAAGGAAATATTCTGTTTTCAAGAGCAGCAAGCAGATTATTTTTGCAGCCTGTAATCGGTAAAAATCAAATATAGCATAGCATAGCATAGCATATCCATTGCCATATCAGACTTCGCCACGATTTACAATGACGTAGATCCGCGCATCTCCACACACCTGGTCACGTCATTACAAGTGTATTTGCCTTTCTCCTATAGAAAGGTTATGCAATCACTCTGAACATCGTCAACTTAATCCCGGCCAATATTTAGGGGGATACGGTGAGGCTCTCCCCCCACCACTCACCACCCTTCCCTAAACCGCCCTTCCCTCATCAAGTACCCCTCTACGCGAATAAAATTTTCTAATTCCTCTAGAATAAATTTTCCTAGTGGTTCTGAAAAACCAGTGCAAAATTTGGTTTGAAATGATTTTGAGTTGAGAAACTAATTTAAAATTTCTTAACGTTTCAGCGTCGACATATAACGACTGAAGTTTGTAGCTGTCGATTCATTGTACGTATGTGTAAATCGCACTGAATATTTAATAGACATTTCCACCATTATATAAAACATAACCAGCCATGGAATCGTAGTTTGGATAAATGAGAAAGGTACAATTGCACCACTAGGTGGATTGAAACGGGTTTTTTTCATAATAGTCCAATCATCTACTTAAGGAAAACGCTCGGAACCGAAACAGTTTTCATAGATGACGGAGATACCAAAAGGCGAAAAAATGTGAGCTGGAGATTATATAAATCCATATTACACAAATCTCTGAAAAAAGTTAATGCTTAAGACAGGCCACATTGCCATGATATTTAAAATACTCGGAAAAGGTACATTACCGGTATCCAGCCTGCGAAGATGCTTTCTATATCCCATGTACTGCCAAAAACACGTTCCACGTCGCTTCCGGAAGTGTAATGGGCTCACGTCACTCACTCTCTCTTTCTCCTCTCTCTCTCACTGCAACTTAATTTGGTGCCTGGAACGCACCTTTCACTGGACTTCGTGCTACGAAGCGAATCGTACTACGATGAAACCGGATCTGGAATTGCAGTTTCTATTATTTATTCGAGACAACCACAAATGGTCCAAAATGTTGAAAATTCACAATTGATAGACGATGACAACTAAATTTTTCACCGATAGCGAAAATTAGTTACATCTGCAGTCGACGATTGCTGCGATCTCTTGTGTTGGCGAAGGTATAAGGTTGGGAGGCATGAACCTAGAAGCGGCTTGGCCCACCATATCGTCACTGTTGTGCTATCTTATGACAAGCGTCATTTAACACTATTCGAAAAACCGATTTTTAAAGTTTGAGATTGAATATCTTGAAATTTAAAAGCGTTAAAAACTTTTCGGAGAACGCAATCGATGCAATTGTCTTTTCTGATGTAATCTCTCGATTTATGCGAAGATCGGATGACTACGCATACGTGTCATAAGTGTGTATTGATGATAAAATATGTATGACTTGTCACAAATGTGCACATATTTCATATAAAATTTAAAAAAAAATCATATAAAATCATATAAAAAAGAATCATAACTGATTCGTAAAATTATGCGTTATAGACCACTATACCCAATGTTATACTTTTCCATGCGGTAGCAGGAATATCAGGTTACAAAATGATTGTATTTGAACTCAAAGTTTTCACAATTTTTATCCTTTATTCGGGAAAAACAATAAATAAAAGTTGATTTAATTAACAATTTAGAGACAATATATATCAAACAATGTTATTGTTGACAGGCGACTAGACAAAAAAATATTCTTCTTGCATTATACGTCATTACATTTCGGCATACATTCCAAACTAGTGAAAATCTCAAAAGGAAACTTGATCAATATTGTTGAGAACATAAACCTACAATATGCAGAAAAAAACTATGGTGAGAAAAGTTTTGCTCCCAAGACAAGAACCTTGCTAATGATTATGGTAGATCTGCATAGGAATTACGTATGTCATCAGAGACATCTGTTGGCTTGCTATAAGCTTTTTTACTTCTAGCAAGCCAGCAAGCTGGGATAGTTGTCTCTTTTTTTGGTGCCATAAGATAGGACCACTTGATCACTCGAGAAATTGGCGCTTGTCATAATCGTGTTTCGTTGTATCTCAGTAGCCCAGCAGAATTTCAAAATTCTGAAAACGTTATATTATAGAGATTTAAAGATTCAGTAACATGGCATATCTAACTCAGTTTACCCCAAAATGGCGTTTGCCATAAGATAGCACAATAGCGACGATATGTTAACTACTGTCAACGCCTGGTTAGGACTGATCGATCCCACGCGAAATTTAAATTTTGTAATTTATTTCTCGCATAAATAAAAAATATTATATATGCAATTTCATATTAATTTTAGTGGTTTTAAAATAGTTTATCTAAGAAAAATGTACGCATGTATGTTTTTGCCTTTCTCATAAAAAGAAAGGCTATGCAATTTCTTCAAAAGTCGATTTTCATATCATATACCATTCGATTCAGTTCGTCTCATAAGACGCTATTGAATTTTTAGTTGATCAGATTTCCGCTTCCGGAGTTACGGGTTGAAGAGTGCGGTCACATAGCAAATTCCCATATAAACTGATAACCCTATGATGTCCGCTTTATGTAATACATATTCAAATGCGTTCAACATTACTTGCATTTGCGGTTCTAGATCACTAACGATGAAGCAAAGTAGTTTCGACCACATTGGCGACCTATGATGGATGCATGATGCCCCCGAGGAACTCGCCAAGTCCCCGAACAAATGCCACACCTATTTCCCAGTAAGCACTTAACCGATTTTTACAAACTCAATTTCAAATAAAAGATAGAATACTTTCAATGACTGCTATTGAATTTCATTCAGTTCTGATTTTTGGTTACGGAGTTACAGGTTGGTTTTTGCGGTTGCGGTAGGAGTTTCTCAGCTGTTGAAATTAACATCAAATTACTTTGATTCGCAGGCCTAGATTACTGATGACGATTAAAAAATAATTGGAATATATTTTCCACTATCGATAAATGGATTTGTCGGTTAGTTATCCGGAGTTATCAGGCCGGTTTCATCAACGGCAGATCAACAAACGACCAAATCTTTACTATACGGCAAATTCTCCAAAAATGCCGTGAATACCAGATCCCGACACAGCACCTGTTCATCGACTTTAAAGCCGCATATGACACGGTGGACCGTGCAGAGCTATGGAAAATGATGGACGAGAACGGCTTCCCTGGGAAGCTGACAAGACCGATTAAGGCTACGATGGATGGTGTAAGGTGTTGTGTCAAAATTTCGGGCGGCCTCTCGTGTCCGTTAGAAACACGCAGGGGACTAAGGCAAGGCGATGGGTTGTCCTGTCTGCTGTTCAATATAGCGCTGGAAGGTGTAATGCGAAGAGCGGGGTTCAACATGCGGGGCACGATTTTCACGAGGTCCGGACAGTTCGTGTGCTTCGCTGATGACGTGGACATAATCGGTAGAAACAAGGAGACAGTAGCCGATCTGTACAGGGCTGGCGGAACACTTTCGACCCGAGTGGTAATGCCAAAAATAATGCCGATAAATCTCCTTTCCGATACTAATTATATCCACCTAATATAACCGGCTCCTATCACTTCCGGGCCAAAGATAAGCCATTTAACATCATGGATATATCACATAATCTAACTAAACAACACTCGACTGTATACGAAGAAATATTTTATCTACGTACCCGCCCGGGAAGTAGAGATTGGTGGAGTAGTCTCAGTGAGGGGCCTTAAGTACTAAATATGGTGTTGGCTTCTTCCGGAACCCTTTGCTTCGGTGAAAATTCTGGTATGCAAGTAATTGTGTTAAGCAAAAATTGAGGAGTATAAGAAAACAATTTATTTTTCATCAGCCTCATTTCGTGCCTTTCGAAGGATCTGTTCTTCCAAACTTTGTTCTTTTGAACCGGACTTGTCTACCTGTTTGTCTTTTTGTGCTGCGGAGCATGAACTGTCGTCGTGACAATCAATGAGCCATAGAATTACCCATTGTAGAAACAAGGCATGGTGTGGAAAATACGGAGAAAATCATAAAAAGTTCTCTTTCTGTGGAGAGACTCCTAATGAACAGCCGACATATCCAGCATAAAAATTAATGTCCCTATAAATCTTCGAAAGAGCAGAGTCATTTCCTTTCCTAAGCTTCCTCGTAAAGGCTCGAGAGTGTCTCTTGATGGATGCTTTTACAAAACCGAAATAAGTGGCTCCTTGCCTCGGAAAGTCCACGTGGGACATCCAAAACTCCAAGTGTCTTTATATTTCTGCCCTATTATTGTCCTAGAACGTAAATCGTCCTTAATTTTAACATTATTCGCCAGGAGCGAGAAAACACTATGAAGAAGCGTTTTGGCGATCAAACCGTTCAAAAAGAAGATCGGATTAGCCTTTGCTCGATACCAGGTATGGAAGTTGTCCTTTGTCAAATCCGTATCAAAGGCAAAGGCTTATTGACATTGTTCCGATATACCGATATACCTCGCACCTCAGCTGTTTCTAGAAGACTAAAACTCCCACGGTATGCTGTCGGGTTGTCTTTACGATGATAACCGATCTATCTTTCTGCATGATATTCGCAACGATTACAATATGATCCTCTGGAATACGGTGGAAATGACACGAATGCATACTCCACTAGCGCGGTCAAGTACGTTAGGTTTATCGTTATATTCAACCTCGCTACAATTAGTGTGTCTATTGATTGAAAGAGCTGTGCGTCCACTACATCCGAAACAATTGAATCAAAATAAGAAATTCATCCGGTGGTAGCGCACAAGGTTCTGACTGGCTTGATTCTCTAGGCGGCGGTTAAAGATCAGATGAAACAAGTACCCGACGCAAACAACCGTGGACGGTCTCCCACTCCATGGTGAGCACAGAGTGCTCAGAATTGTATGCGAAAGTCCTATTAGGACTTTTTGAACGTCAGGTCGCCTGATTTTTTCCGTATATACGCGACGTTAGATACGCATATGAAAAACTCGGTTATTGGCACCGGTTCGTCGACGGATAACGAGAGAAACAAAATATCATCTGGTGGCAGTTCTATGTTGTGTACTTGATTCAAACTTTGATCGGAATACACGTAATCATAAGTCCTTTTTTGGCCGCAAGAGATCCACATTCAAACCTTAAATGTACGCGATGAAATGATCATACTTTGTCATAGTTCTTTAATCAAATTTATCAGACAGCAAAAATGCGCACCCTAAGCATTGTAGTGCGAATATCACCGTAACGTTCGTCAGATGATAAGAGCTATGAATAGCTTCTATGCTAATTATTATGATAGTATTGGTGAGGGCAATCATAAAAGAGGCTATGCTGCAAACAGTTTTCCCCACAAAACTTATGGTTTTATATTTACTTATCAACGATCATGGCCACATCGTTAAAGTTTCAAGGAGGCTCTCCGTTCGATGAAGCATGGAAAGCACTCCTTGTTTTTCGTGGGCAAAATACGGGAGTTCATGAGTGCTATATCTGAAAAATCGTACCAGATTACCAGATACAAACATTATTTTGAGTTCTTTCCATTATTCCATTCTGGGTAATGAGAAAGGGGACATTTAGATTATAATAGCAATGAGAAGGCGGACACTTAGGCATTAGAAGGCGGTATTTCTGAAAGATCACGTAGCCTCAACGATTTCTACAGTACTTCTTTTCAGAGGACGCTCAAAAATTGGCAAATTTTGTGGGACAAAGGAAGTTTAGGAATCCCAAGGACATCAACAAACCTTAGTTAAAGAGGATGGATGAAGATCGTGACTTCCTTCGGGTGACATCTCGGGTCATGTCCAACCATTATATATTGAATGCGAACCTCCGGCGAATTGGGGTCGTGGAGAGCGGTCTCTGCGTTTGTGGTAACGTTTATCACGACATCAAACATGTTGTCTGGTCGTGCGCCTAGCGTTCCAGCGCCAGATCTCCGTTAAACGAATCCCTTCGGTCTCGTTCCAGTCCGAGATGTGCTGGCTATCCTCGATCTCTCTTTTATGTCTCTCTTCTTCTCTTTCGGGTGATATGCTAACAGCTACCTGGAAAACTGATCCCAAGAGTTCCCAGCGGATCTAAGAATACAAGTCGGCGATCCGGTTCATGATGTCCTGACAGTGATCTTCCGTTTGCTAAAAAGCTGCGAATTTCCTTTTAGCCTGTCATCGCCTCCTCACTTTTCCTGATACGGTCTCTGCTGCTGATGTCGGAATCAATCGTGTGTCGTTTGCCTTCCTTATAAAATGCCTACTAATGTTTCTCCTTGTTTCAATTTGTAATCAAATAATTGTTTTTCTTAACAAATTATATTCTACTGGGTAGTACTTTAAATCTGCATCCTTTAGTCTGCAAAAAATTGCAATATTATTTTTGGTGTATCGATCTGAACTCCTTGTTTTAAGATGTAGATGTGTCAAAATGTACTCTTAGTAGAAATAAAAAAAATAATTTAAATTTCAAACAAACCCAAATTATTATGCCATATTTTCAAGAAATTTAAATTGTAAAGCAAATAAATTTGTATCTGAATAAAAATATGAAATTGTTGTACATCGAAAATTTCAGACGCATGCATTTTATGCGCGAGACACATGCGTGGTTAATCTCAGATTTTGGTATGTTCCAAATTTTCGAGTGGGTAATTCCCCCCTCTGTAATTTTCGAGTGGGTAGTACCACCCATACTACCCACGTGTTCCGCCGGCCTTGGATCTGTATACCCGACTGAAGCGCGAAGCAGCACGAATAGGACTGAAGATAAATGTGTCTACGACGAAGCACATGCTGGCTGGCGGAACCGATAGGGAACGCTTGGGCAGTAGTATTACGATCGACGGCGACGAGTTTGAGGTGGTTGACGAGTTCATCTATTTAGGCTCATTGGTGACTGCGGACAATAACACCAGCCGGGAGATCAGAAGGCGTATTTTCACAATTTTCGAGAATTGATCAAAAATATCGTGTGTTCTTCCCATACACTGATTGGTGGATGTGTGGAGGTTTGAAATCGCAATTGTTCCGAGAATTCTATTGGTGATATCGAAGTTAAGCTTTTCTGGCGCATATATCACACTATTATTCTAATTATCAAACGAGGCGGTCTGTCGATTGCTGGGAAAAAAAGCTAATAATGTACACATTAAAATCGCGTCTGAGAACCTCTTTGACAACAATTTATCTGTACCTGAACGTAACGCGGGTGGCGTCGTGAAAACTGTCAAATAGAAGTTGACAGTAGCTCAAAGCTACGAATGTTATGTGTCTGTTTAATAAGTTAACCTTCCGACTTCTAAAAAAATCATGAAATTAACTATATGAGTCTGCTCTTGCAGGTTGTCGATAATAAATAAAGAAATTTGGGTAGAGTACGACGGATATAGTTAATTGAAACCACATTTCCGGTTAGGATGTTGCAAATTAATAAGCTTTCAGAATATTTCAAATTCACCGTACAAGAATGGTAAATAGAAAGCGGTTTCAATGACTACCGTTTCTATATAAGAAGTGTGTTTTGCTCTGGTGTTCAAAATTGAAATTTTTTTGTTCAGTTAGTTCTCCATATTAAAAATTACGAGTTTGGGTCGGGTTTTTCAAAATTTTAATTTTCTGGGTCGGGACGGGTTCGGGTTTCCCTATTTCAAAATTCTCGGCTCGGCGGGAATTTTAAGTATATATTTTCGGGCTTGGCACAGGCACAATAACAACCCTCTCATTCTGCCAGATCACATTATTTCACACACGTTCTGGAAATTTGGGTCATTTTTTCCCAAATTTTCAAAAATCCATAGATGCACGTTCTATGAAGACTAAAATGTATATTAAATTTCGATGACTTTGAGGTCATGTCATTTTTAATGGAACTGCTAGATTTTCTTTAAAAAATAGTAGCAATTCTGAGTCGAAATAATAGTATTTGTTTTTATAGTACAGTAGTAGTGAATTTTAGTAGAATTAAAAGGAAAACATCTGTGTTAAGTGTAATAAAGTACATACTTCACACAATTTTGAAGTCTACTGACAATTTTTTTACCATCAGTAATTCTGCGTCAAACAACATAAACATTAATTTGAGGAGAGTTTATGTACTACATTTATAAATGCTTTATTTCAGAGTTAATTCATTACCACTTTAACTTCAAATATCCGTTAAGGTATACAACACCACCTTAAATAATAATATGATATTCGAAGTTGGTTAAGTATATGAGCTAATTCGCTCAAGTTGTTAAGCTGAATCATCGTATAAGTTTTCATCACACTTCCTTCAGTATACCATATATTAATAACAAATCCGATATCCGAAGAAACATTCCATATCCTGATAAGCCACTCTCGATGCGGATACCAAGCAAACTCATTAAACTAATCTCGAAGCCCAATTGAAAGGTAATGAGCTAGCAATTCAATGCGTAATTAGATCACCACGTTGGTTCGTAATTATGTATGTCACAACGCTGCTAGATACTATGCGCGGTGTTTACTGTGTTGGCCCACAATTTGCCGATGCGGTAAATACAAACATACACACACATACAGGTTTCTATCTCCGTTGGCGACAGATGCCGATGATGTCATCGTAAAGTATTATTTCTTATTATGAAATAATTATCCTGCAAGCGTTGCTTGGTACCGTCCGACGGAAGGCACCCCGGCCAAAGCCCTAATTGCGCACATCGTTGCGTTGGTTGACGTGATGCTATCGCAAAGCTATGCAATGCATAAGCGCGACAGCGAAAGGAGTCAGGAGATAACCCACGAGAGCAGCAAGGCAGAAGGCATTTTTCCGCCTATTGCCCATCATTTGTTGGTACAAGTAGCTATGTATCTTGATCGCGATAAGCAAACGAACTCAACTCTCAGCGGCTGGCTGAAGTTTTTCTGGTAGCGGGTTTCTTAATGAATCGCGCAGGCTGAAGTTTGCCCGCTCGAGCGAATTATATTAAAGTGATGAATGAAATGCGTCTTTTACTCCGGCAGTCGCGGTTGGAGGGGCGCTTCAGAGAAGAAAAAAAAGCATGTTCGCAGTTGTAGTGTACGGTGTATACAGGGCGTATGCCCGGGTGTTCAGAAATAGGTACCTACTGGCAGCATGTGCGGATGGTACGGTACGAATTACCACGCGCACTGCTCTGAGATAATGAGCTAATGAATATATCTCGCAGATATTCGTGATCGAACGGAAAAGAGCTTCTCTGAGGGCTTAGCGCTTACTGGTGATAAGATTGATAGGTAGCCCGAGTCGCAGAATGTACCGCTATCGCGATTTGTTTGAATTTAGTTGATTCCTGTCAACATGTTGAGAAATCTTTCTCCTAAATATGGCGAGCTTAACCACGTGAGCTGAAAAGAATTAAAACTAATTAAATTCACATCACATATTTCAATTTGGAATTCAATCCACCCATCAGTGTGACAAGACTATTATTATAGCACTAAATGTATCAATCATTGCTAATTTTATACTTATTATTTTGCAGAATTTATTAGAAATTTATCATTATTTTGCGAAGTTCAGTATCAATCTAACATTATTGAGTTGGCCGATTCAGAAGTAATCCACCTAGTAGTGAGATAAAAGATTTCTCATATAACCATACTGCCCATAATCGCAAGTCAGTCCCATGTTCTATGCGATTCCCTGTCTACATGGGACTGACTTGAGATTATGGGCAGTATGCTGCCCATAAAAGCACATAAGAGTCCCATATTGAAAAACAGAAAGCCGAGAAAAACGCTGTTCAAGATTTACATTTTCATTGAGCCCGGATCGGACAACCATGTTTTGGTATTTTTTTCTATATTTTCTGAACAGACCTGGTAATCTTATTTGTGCATTGTGATTCAGTGGTGATACAGAATACAATCCAACTGATAACTCATTTTCAACAAAAATCCATATGAGACTCTTTTGCTTTTAAGGGAAGTATATTCGTGGCTTCACCGAGAGCAACTGTATTTTTAATTCCAAAATTCTAGCGAAAATTTGGCTTCTTTTGCAAGATTCAGATCATACTGGTTATGACGCAAAAAATACTAGTTGCGTTATTTATAACAAGGGTGTAAAGAAATAAATATATCGCATAATACGCCTATAAAAATAAGGTCGCTGAACTAATCATGATTTGCCATTTCTTACACGTCCCTTATTCACTTCTCTCTCACTCTCTCGTTTTCTCTCTCTCTCTCTCTCTCGCTATTTCTTTTTTCGTGTTCGTGGCAACTCACATCTCTCTTGCTGTTTCTCTATCCATTTCTAAGCTGTGTGATAAGATGTCCTGCTAATCTGAAATATTTATTAATGTATTAGGTTTGAGAAGACGATACTATTTTTTGTCTGCTGTCACCCTATAAATAGTTTTTTTGCATTTTAGTGTAGGAGAGAGCCACTTGTGAAAACAAGTTTAATATTACATCCTACATGGCAGAGAAAATATTTGTAGTCCTGAGAAAATTTGCAAAGATGAAGGAAGTATCCATTCGAAAGGTTGAACTATGGGTAGGCAAGTGACCAAAAATCGAAAACTACATCAACTCTAATTTAATTCAGCTCCATTCAGAGCTTTTATATACACAATAGTTAAGGAAGTTCTAGGCTATCTCAGAAAAATATTTAACCTAACTGGGTAATGTGGATGTTTAAAGATGAAAATTTTCAATAGAGACATTACACTTGCGTTATTTAAACTCTTCGTATCTCTATTGAATTTTGAATGAAACATGCTCAAATATTTCATGTGAAAAGTAAGAATGCCATTTTTGTGATGATATTATTGAAAATACATATTCATTGTATTGGAATGAACTGTCATGAATGAAAACGGATCAAAGTCCAAAAATATTTACGATTTAGAACCGGTAACAGAAGTCTCCCAAAGACCCCACTTTCGATGGGGGATGGAAGTACAATGTGTCTTCTAACTTATCGTCGTCCATTTTTGCTCTATACTTCAATTGATATTTTAATGCCAGTCGCAATTGGTAGAGAGGCGTTGGATAATTCTGTGCACGTTTTGTTTGAATTCTCCGTATCGTACAAGTAAATTAACGAGGATTACAATCAGAGTTTATGCATTGAACAGATAGTTGTTCTGACTACATTTTTACCATCCTGATAGCTTAAACTATTTCTTTTTCATAGTATTGGTTTGTATATGACTCATTTATCCGTATTTCCTGAACGAGAATTCCGAACGAAATGATATGCAAGCGATAAGGATAACTAAAAAGAGACTGTATTGCAAATCAACTGAATGCACGGCTTTTTTGCTATCGACAAAAACACTAACAGAGCCTCGGCACTTCCTACTAGCTTCGTTCCAGTACGAGGAAGCTACTCCGGAGCAAACAGGAGCAAAAAATTTTTTCTCCTTATTGCTCCGGTTTGCTACTAGAAGAGGAAAAAAGAGAAGAAGAGAATACAGGAACGGTTTTCTACCTGTTTGAACCGGCGAATTTCCAGTTTCTCATGGGACTGGAATAAACCTACTATTTACTCCAATGCAAATGAAAAATTTGAAATATCATTCACGAATCGCAGCCTCCCCCAATCTTTCTCTGTTTAAGGGGCTTGAAAGCACATATGACCTTGTCTCACTTTACTATTTCGAAATTGCGTGTATTCACGAATTCTGTTTAAAAATCTTGTTTTCGGGAATATGAGACCAAAAAGACAACTTCAAATTCCAAATAAATTGAACGTTCTAGGTTCCTGATAACTAATTAAGGTTCATCAATAAAGTAGAAATACCAGATGATCTTAAACGACACCGTCAAGAAAAGAAGACCGAAATCGAAAAGGTGAAACCGAAAAAGAATGGAAGCCCCAGAAAGTTTATTGTATATATTTCTCATTTTCCGGATAATGGGATTTTCAAAAAACAATTCATAACTTTCTGATATAATTGTTCTCGAATGCGTACAATCCGGTTCTGTAATTTACTTTATTCAAAAATGTTTCGTCTTGTTTATTTTATTAATTTTTGAATATTTGACTAATTTTAAGTACATGATCATTACATTCTACTTATTTATTTCATTCGGCATTCTTTTTATTAATTTCAATCACTTGGGATCATTTTATTCGTTTCATTCTTTGAATTCACTCTGATCAGTTTATTTTTTTGTGCATTTTATTCATATCATTTATTTAATTTATTTTGTTCATTTTTTGAATTATATTCATTTAATGTTGTTACTCCTTTTATTTTTTTATTCAATTTATTAATTTGTGTCAATCTATTTTATTCTATTAATCATATAAGTATTATTAAATATTGTTTAATTTTTAATTTAATTAGCTATGATTTATGTATTTTATAATTTTGAACTATATAAATCGTTCCACTCATTTTATGAATTTAAAAAACATTTATTTCATTTTTGCTTTCCTTTTTATTCGTTCGTTTTATTGATTTTCTATAATTTATTCAGTTTATTCGTGCAGGACTAGAGACTGTTTTCATCTCGCCTCTAGTTGGGTGCTAACTTCGCCTGAGTTCTGCAAACTAATTCATGATCCAACAGTGATATGTGTAAGAGGTGTCTCATCTCATTGCTAAGTGTAGAGTTAACCTTTTTTTTCTAAATTAGAAACTTGCTCGCACGAACTCTGAAGTGGTTAGTGAGGCATTGTCGCGCACTGTAAGATTTTATAATTATGTCTTGCGTTATTTTTTCCAATTTTAACTTCAAATTTCACACACATTCTTTTAATTGTAATTCAAGAAAAAAAAAAACCTGTTTTAATCCACTTAATGATGTATTTGTGCCTTTCTCATTTATCCAATAGCAAGTTATATTCAGTATATTTGTGAAAATGTCATTCTTATTACTCTTTGTACGTGTGACGTGTAGGGGAATTGTGGGAAAAACCGACACTGTGGGTAAAACTGACACCCCACAACTTTCCCTATAAATCAAAGTTTTATTCATTTCATAATAACACATCATAATTGGTACGTTTATGTACAGCATTTGAAGGAAAATTTGGATTTACGTTAGTACGCCGAATGTCATAAAATAAACAAGACATACGACAGCAGCGTTCATACTCGTCTGGATGTTAAATTTTTTTGGTACATTTTAAGGTTTTAACCAAATAAAAGCTTTTCAAATCACCACATTTTTCAGTACTTATTATTATCGGCCCTTCCTACGATCAACTGGGTGCATTGAAGACGAGTTTGAGAAATTCAATATTTTTAATCGCTTTTTTAAAAAATGTGCCCTATTGGGGTAAAACCGACACCCTATGGTTAGGGTAAAACCGACACGCTGTTAAGACGGTTGTGTTTACTTGCGATTCATTACAAAATGCTGGGGATCTTTGTGACACTTCCATTACACTATTAGCACACTATAGTAATAGCAGAATTACACAGAAATACTTTTATTGTGTTTATTCATTGTAAGTCTCTTTAAAAATCAACAATTGGAATTTTTGCTTATTTGATTCTATCGAAGCTTTTGCTATTTCTGTAAAAAGCTCCTCAAACCGGATTTCTAGTGTTCTCTTGGTTTGTCATGGACGAACTTTATCACAATGAGACAATGATCTTTTGTACACCCCGGTAGATTATTGATGATCAGAGTCCGAAAAATGAAATCTGAAAAAGATAGTTTTACTCAGAAGTGTGTGTCACTTATAAGTGAATGAATCCGACTAGCAGAACGTAGAACGCTTGCAAATCTTCTCTCATGAAATAAAATGACACTGAAGGTTGCAATGATGTGCGTAAGCATTATTTGGAAATACCCATTTCAAGAAATAATCTTATAGTATAAAATACTCTTATTTATAGCACTACGCTTTCGAACTCTCTTTCCCTCACTTCATGATGAAGCTATAAAAAGCACATATTTGAATCACACATACTCATACTTTATTAATCATGCATATATCTCATTTTTAATAAAGAAAAAGGTTTTTATAAAGTGGAGATAAAAAAATTAAACGGGGGTGTCGATCTTACCCCTATGGGGTGTTGGCTTTACTCGCAGTGCCTAAAAAAAGTCATTTTGTATTCCAAGTTTAACAACCAATAATTTTTAATGAAATACATTTTTTAAAGCGCTGAAAAAATTAAACCTTGTTAAGAATATTCTGAAGAAGAATTCTGCATAGAAATTATAATTTTATTGGTTTTGTGGTAACCCAGAAAAAGCGTTAAGCTTAAGGTGTCGGTTTTAACCATAATTCCCCTATGACAAAAATCTATTTTGCGAAGAGTACAGTCGCAATGAGACGATAAGGTATTTATGGAACATTGTTGTCATGTTGTTGTACTATTGCATTGTAGATTTTAGTGAAGACCCGATTATATCAGCCCCCGATTTTGTCAGCCTCATATGAATTGTCCAATTTTGTCATTATCCCCGTTTTAACAGCCCAAAATTCACCAAAGGACTGTTAAAAATGGATCTTCACTGTATTTGATTTTTCTAAAGTTGATGCAAGTTATTATGAAAATTCTGCTAGTAAACTTGAGTGCTTATGCTACAGAATTTGATAGTCGACACTAAGCTAACAAGGCATCAATACTTATTAACTTGCGCATAAGTAGTAGAAAGGCGTCTTTTAATATTTGGCTCGATTATAAAAGAAGCACTTTTTCTAAAGATACTTCTAGTTTTTCCGATTTGTATACTTCACATCCTTGCTCTCATTTGCGTTCTATGGCTCTAAATTTTCATAATTTTCCCAACCCAGTAATCTCCAGCTAATTGAATGTCGTTAAAATGTAAAAAACCTAAATATACCTAAATATACCTAAATCGAAAATGCAGCTAAGAAATCAACCGAATTGAGGCTAGCCTAAACACACAATTAGTAAAATCGTCGATTAAAACCAATAGTTGATAGCTGAAAGTCATAGTAAGAATATGGATAGATTCTATCATCTAATATAAAATTTGTAGTAAAAAAAAGTTACAGTTCACTAAAGTACGTTGAAATCTAATCCGCAAGAACCGAATTGACGATAATGAAATCGGATAGTTTATTTATGTTCTTATTCGTATTCATTACCAATTATTGGCAAAACTTATATCATAAAATGTGTGACAAAATCAATTTAGCACTATAAGATGAATTGATCTGATCTTTTCGATATCAAATTTGAGCTGGGTGACTCCAAATTCACTTATAATATATGGCTATGGGACGAAATTGTCTAAAAAATGCATATGGCGGATGAAGAGAATATAGGTCAAATGGGAGAGAGGATGGAATGATATTGAAAGAGATGGTGTGAGCGGAAGTTGAGAGGGGGTTGATGGACACAATTTGCATTTTTTATTTTGATTATAGAGGCTTTAACCTTACGGTCATTTGCCTCTTTGTCGGGTTAGAGAAATATCTTTAGAAAAATCTTCAACCCTTTGTGCAGGGTTGTGAATTTAACCCAGGTGAGCTGCGTACAAGGCAATCGATTTACCAACTACGCAATCTCCATCCATATAGTGGTAATTGTATTCAAAGCATATTTGATTGGCCATCAGTTATCTAGACTTGCAAATAAAAATTGATTTTTAACCTTTAAAGTATTACGATTGTACCGGTTTATATGGGAAATTCCTATGTGACCGCAATAACCAACCTGTAACTCCGGAACCAAATGTCAGATATGAATGAAATTCAATGGCGGTCCATGGGAGTATTGTATCTTTCATTTGAAATCAATTTCATTAAAATTGGTCAAGAATTCTCTGAGAAAAAGGTATGACATTAAATAACGAACATGGAAAGTACCCGGGTGCATCAAGAACCGTCATAGATGGCCAATGTGGTCAAAACTGCTTAGAATGATCATTAGTGACCTAGACCCGCAAATCCGAGTTATGTTGCATCCTTTTTAATATGTATTACACCATTTGAATATCATGGTGTTATCATTTTAGATGAGAATTTTCTGGGTGACCGCACTCGTCAACCTGTCACTCCGGAACCGGAAGTCCGATCGACAAAAAATTCAATAGAAGCTAATGGGAGCGTTATACCTTTCATTTGAAATCAAGTTTGAGCGATTCAGCTCAGTCATCTCTGATAAAAGTGAGTGAGTTTTGAAAGCACACACACATACACACATACAGACATTTAACAATTTCGATGAACTGAGTCGAATGGTATATGAGATTCGACCCTCCGGGCCTCGGCTAAAAGTCGGTTTCAGAGTGATTGCATATCCTTTCTTTACGAGAAAGCCAAAAGGCCATTGCGTGTGACACGCCGCATCGTGGTCTTAAACTGAAAAAGGGAACAAAAGTGTTTTAAAGCTCTCGTTGAGGTTTTCGTGATTAGTTGTGGTCATCTATGTGTCATGAAGTTTGATTACGCTCATAAATCGGTTAGTATAGACTTTACTTTTTATAAGGAGGTACTTCCTTTCCTAGAAACATTTCTTTATCCAACAATATGAACACATTTTTCTTTCGCAACCTTGTGTAATAGTTAAGTTGGAGTTACTTTATTAAGGCTACTCTTTATCTTTTACGAGCTTTTTATCTATACATTGGTAGGTGTTCCTTAAAAGCAGCTTTTGGCGGTTTCTCCGCACAATGAATTTGCAAGGTTTATTCATGAAAGATTCATTTTGAAAAAAGATGGGTGGGTGATATCAGAGATATAACCGGAGTGAAGTAGAATACATTTTAGGCTTTTAATACGAATTATGAATTTTCTTCTGATAGGTTGTTTTAAGCCCAGTTATTTCGTAATATCCAATGGAAATACCAAAATTTCTGTACACGTGCATCGAAATCTAAAATATTCGAACATATGTATCCTCATATGGTAACCCTGAGATTATTTCCATTAGAAATACCGAAATAACTTATTTTAATAATACCTTTAAGAAATTAGTAAAAATTGCAGCATTTGTATTAACAGCCCAAAGCTACTTCATTCCGGTTATGTCTCTAACATTACCTATCCATCTTTTTAATATAAAACAGAAAACTTGTTCTGAAAATCTAATAAGGCGATTTAAAGCTACACTTTTGTGAAATTCCTACAGAAAAGAAAATTGCGTGTTTATCCAACGAGCTTTCTGTCCCGTTAGTGTAGTGAAGTTTACCCCCGCACAAGTGCGTTTTGCTCTGCTCATTTTTCAAAGTGTAATTTATAATGATTTTGAAACATTGCATATTTTACATGTTTTTGAACATTTTGCAGAGCGTTATGATTGCGATTACATAGTAAAATGTTGGTTAAATGGTATAAGTACCAGGACGTCACTTATAATGGAGCTTTTCATTTTTTGAGCCGGTCTTAATGCGAATGTAAAAATCCCATCATACATCAACCTATTATACAATTAACCTGGTGTTACGGATCGTTATTTAACTGTGTTTATAGCGCATAGAGCGAGTATTTTAAGTTTCCCCGGTGTTGGCTACCAGCTCTAAAAATATGTATTTCATGCAGCAGAATAAATAAAATATGGCCCAGAAGGTTCCAGCAATATCACAAAATTTGACAAACCAACATTAGAAACCACTAGAAGCATCGCGTATCATCAGTGGCCAATAGCACGGCGTGGTAGCACAGCGCGCATTCATTCTTCTCGCTCCCGCACGCTTCCATTCATGCGCCATGCACCGTCCACAGCAGGGAAACATGCTGGAATATTCCAGAGAGTGTGTTTCCTATGTATATAAACGACACCGCTTGTTTGTTAGTCAGTTCTGCATATGGATCATTCCACGTCAGATTTACAACCAAAATTTTAATTCTTTCCAAAAATTTTTCCTGCATTCTTTAGCTAAAAATAATTGACACGTATTTTTTTGTTTTGGCTGAATATGACAATTTTTTCAAGTGAGTTTTTGAACTTTGAAAGTTTAAAAAATTGAATATTTTTCAATTACTGATAACTCGTCAGCTAATCGAGATATGTTTTTTTATTATTTTATTTTTATCGTATCAGCTCACAAAAAAAAGGAACGCGCACCTGATGCCAGATATAAATTAAAGAGCAAGAGAGCGCGGTTCACTATCAGCACCTGGCGGCAGTCATGGGATATATTACCGACCACCGAAAAATGCGAGCTGACTCGAAACGCAGCAGCTACTACGCTAACACAAACTAACGAATTTTTCCTATGTTCCCTTTTTATATGAGTCGCAGTTCATTCGATGACAAAGGGGCTGTCCTAGCAACAATCGCTGCTTTATCGAATTGTACCGACCAACCATGGATCAGATAATTACTGCTATCATAAAATCCATTATTTCCGTTATTTTTAGTAATTGTACATTCTACGGAATTGGACACAAAATTGTTGTACTGTCGTTCAACGCATAATTGTCCCATGTATATAGGGAATCCCATGGAACATGGGACAAATATGCTTATAACGGCCGTGTACAGATTTCCAATCAGATAGCGCAATAATCTTACTTTTCATTTAGCACAACGTCAGCTATTCACGCTAAAAATTGGGTAAAATTGCTGCAGAAAATTTTGAAATCTTATAAGTAGTCTACTTCAAAACATTGGATAACTACAGCCGATTTACCAATCAATCAATACTTATCAGTACTGTAACCCACTCGGGCCATTGTTTACAGTGGTGGCCCTTATGCGTGGCGTGCGCCTCTGCTGGCTGCTATCAGCAGGCAATCGTCCCTGCAGCAGCACTGCTTAATCTCGGGGCGGCACAATCACCTTGCCCCGCTCGTTGCGTTTCGGTGCGCGGCGTAGAAGTAAACGAGCTGTAAGTTTTAATTTGCAACTGCACCCCAACCACAAGCACCGCCATTCGGCTGGTGTTGTGGTTGCTTCTGCTGCAGTCAGCTACTGTTCGAGAGTGAGAGTAAAATTCAATGGAGAGCCACCCGACACCACCCATCGATAAGCCCGTCGGGAAAATGCAGCAAAGGGGTAGGGTAGTAGCCACCAGCTCGGCTTAGCTGTGGCAATAGCAGAAGTAGCAAAATTGTTATTAAAATATATAAAACTCAAACGCTGGGAAAATTAAATTTTAGTCTAGTGAGGTGCACCTCTCAAATGTGGTATCGTTGAATAGGGGTCTCCGAGGAAAAGGAAAGGGCTTTTCTTTCTGAACGGTTTTCATCAGCTCTTACGGTCTGTCCGCAGCAGCCAGAACGCGTGTAATTTTCGGGATTATTTTTTCGACCGGTTCGGTTTCTGAGAAGCGTATTCGCTCAGCAGTGACAAAGTGTTGATTGGCAAAATCAAATTTTCTATCAGGTCAACCGTTGTTTGAAAGCCAAAGCGAATAGAAGTAGTGAGTGGAAAATTGTGTGTGTTTTCAGAGGGAGCCCGTTTTTCCAGCATAAGCAGTGAAGAAGCAGTGTTGCAGAGCAAAAAGAATGAAGCTTACGGTACGTGTTCGAAAAGTGTTGGTCCCAAGTGTTTGGGCGAAGATTCAAAATCGAATCAGCAATCGGATGGAAATCAGTGTGTCGAAAAAAAAACGAAGTGGAAAATGAACTGTGAATTGGAATGGCACGGAGGTGTTATGGGGGGGGGAGGTGCAAAAACAGGGAAAAGTTGATCCCATAAGCTGGGGGACATTTTGCGGAAAGCTGCAAGTGAAGACAATGGCCACAAGTTGTGAAGCGAAATCACGTATGGGGCACTTTCTGAACTAGTACGGCGGAAAGACGGAAATTCCCATCAGTGGCAGATGTTGCCTATCCCAGCAGGATTAGGGTAGGATTCGGTGTGTTTAGGGGGAACACCATTCCTAGCCATCATTTATCCACTTTACAGACTAAGGCAAAACTAATTGTGTGATGAGAGGATTTTTATATGGCGGGGACTTTGCAAACGACAACGATATAAGCTGATTAGGTATTGGATTGACGGTACAGGCAAAAACGGCAGCTGATGCTCGGTAGGATAACAACAATGGGTGCATTTGATCTTGGAAGAAAGTTATGAAAACATGACTGTTCTGGTAATTTAGGATTACGTTCGCCTGAAACCAGAGTTCAACTTTTACTTCGAGTTTTCCGTGTTGTTGTGTTCTGTCGGAAGTATGAGATTAACATACCGTCACTTCGAAATTTGAGCTTATTGAAAAAGGTATACGGATTCAAGCAGAGTCGGGTTTCGAAAAAATTAAAACCCAAGCATGTCTTACTATATTTTAGTTCTTCTTCAATACTAGGGGAAATTTCAACGCTTTACATTTCTTAATAAACGTGAAGACAACCCTATGGCATACCGTGGGAGTTGAAGTCTTCTTGAACCAGCTGAGGTGCGATGTATAGGGGAACAATGTCTGCCTTTTATTCGGGCTTGACAACCAACAACTTCAATATCCGATACCGAGGATTAATTTGACCCAGGCGAATAACGTTAAAATTGTGGAAGATCTACGTCGGAAGTTAATCAAATACTTCGTGCTAAACCTAGGAAAATCATGAGAGTGAAATATAGAGACACATGGGGTTTTTGATGTCCTATGAGGAAATTCCTGTTAGTTTCCGAGACGAGGAGCCAATTGCTTCGGTCTTGTAATAGCACCCATCAAAGGACACTCTCAGGCCTTTACGAGGCAGCGTAGGAGAGGAAACGATTTTCTTTTTTTTTTTGAATTTATAGGCATATTAGAACATCTTCCCTCAATGGGATTGTCAGACTCTCGCTCTTTAGTGGACAAGGGAGAGTAGAAATTAGTCCTGATTTCTGCGTTTCTACATTGGGTAGCTGTATGGCCGAATTGTTCGCAATAACGGCATGCCCTCATGCACAAAAAGACGTACAGGTAGACGAGCCCCGTTCAAAAGAACAAAGTTTGAAAGATTAGATCCGTAGTAGTAGAAAGGATCGTCATGAGACTGATTGAAAACAAGTTCTTATACTCCTCGATTTATGTTGAACGCATTGCTTGCAAACCAGAATTTTCACTGAATGAAGCAAAGGGTTCTGGAAGGAGCCAACCTCATATTTCGCAATTAAGGCCGCTGTTGGAGACTACACCATCAACCTCTACTTCCCATGCGGGTACGTAGACAAGACACTTCTTCGTACACGGCCGAGTGTTGTTTAGTTAGTTTACGCGATATATCGATACTGTTAAATGCGCTATATTCAGTTCGGAAGTAGACCTTCCAGGGGCCTGTAGATGAATATAATTTATATCGGTTTATCGGCATTATTTTGCCATCGGATAAATACTCAAATCGATCTGCATTGAGCCAGAGGGGTTGTCTGTTGTCGAAGATACCTTCCCATTAATCAACACTATCATGCAGGCTTCAGTACCAAAGCAAAGAAAGTTTTATCGGAGGAAACAGAAAATCAATGCTACGAAATTTAAAACAATTGGTAATTAGCTGTGGAACACTTGTAGTGTCAGTAATCAACAAACACATTTTTGGTGAGCCGTCGGTCAAACAGCCCGTTAACAAATGATATTTTCGAATAGCCACCAGGCATTATCCGGAAATTTCCACTCTCACTTACACTTACAGTTCAGACATGGTGTACCAAACTTTCGCCACCAAGAGTAGAAATTACTCCGAATCTTACTATCCACTCGGGAAAAAAGTGTTTGATTTTTTGAGTCTATTTATCCGTACGACAAAAACGGAGAAATAAGTTATAGCAACTAAATATTGAACAAAAACCATCAAGCACAAAGATGGTTAGCCATATAAGCTGAGTACTTAGTAGGGTGGGGCATTGTTATATAGAAAAACGCTTTTAATCCACCTAACAGTGTGATGAGACATTTCTTATAACTCTTATCACTCTCTTCGGATATTATATCGTTTGAGAACATTTAGAACTTGATGTTTCGCGATGTTTTTGATAACACATACTACATGGGATAGTGGCAGGACTCAGAGAATCGCTCAAATCAGCATAGGACAACATCAGTGCTAGAAATCTCAAACCAAATCAATGGGAAAGCGAAAAAATGGCCCATAAAATAGACATTCCAACGAATTATTGTTAATGCTCTGTTAATAAAATATCCAAATTGTGGTGGGAAAACTGAATTTTCCTAAAGGGGTTATTTATTTATCATTCGCATGTATGAAAAAAGCCTTATGTTTACATTTGTGAGTATCGCCCTTTTCACAAAAAAAGCGTTGAAATGAAATCGCAGCTCCTGATATCACGTTATCTCTGAAGTGCATGCGTGCATAGTTCCAAATTTTACTTCGACATCGACTTTTTCTAAAGGTGACTTCCCAGTAGTATCCTTGATTTGAATTATTACCGCTAATCCTAATGCCAAAGAACAAATAAAAACCTCTCGAAAACGAACCGTTTGGGAAAATCATCATCATTACTGGAATTTTCATTTTCACGAAACTTTTCGATAGCCTTCCGTCACATGCGTTAATGCACTTGGTGCACAGTGCTCCGAAAATCTAGCGAAATCGTCTTAGGGCACCAGCGGGTCTAATTCAGAGCTATCTGCGCGGCGAGTTAAATCTGTAAAGAACACTAAAAATTATTTTCCATTCCATAATTTTCAGTTCAGCAATTCGAGAGATCGTAATCACCGCAAGCCATGAAAAATAGACTACGTTGTGAAGCGATGGTCACTATTTATTAAAAAATCACGGTTAAATAAAAAAATAAACTATTAAAAAATTTCAAATAGTTTATAATTTTCACAAACTTATTAGGAAAAATTGTTTAATAAGCTTTCGTAATATTGTGTAGGAAAAAAGCTGAAAATTTCAGTATTTTCTCTATCTGCAACATATAAACCCTTAAGTATACCAATTAATTGGTATACGAATTGGAATAGGTTCGCCAAATTTTGGAAGAAGTCTATAAAATAACCTCTTGAAAGCTACCTAAAAATTGTTGTAGTTCGATGCAATAAAAAAATCATATTTGGCAATTCATATTTGGCTGATACAATTGGGGTGTCAATGTATTATAATAGATATTCAGCATTCGAAGAAGTTTCTTGTGAACGAGTGTAGAACGACTTTGTTTCTACTTACTTGAAGTCAGCGGCGTAGCCAGAAATTCGGTTTGGCGGGGGTTTGGTGAAAATCGATCTTACTGTCTAAACGGCATAATTCCGAAACCATAATTTTTGAAGTTTTAAAATTATGCAGAATTATTTTCTAGAAAATAGTAACAAGGGTCGTGTCTTTAGCGAATTTGTTGCGACTTTATTGTAGTCATGAATATTAACCTGAGAAAATTCACAATAAATACTTCTTGGACGATATACCGTCAAAATTGTTTTATCAAATGATGCGCTGTTTAACGTTTGTAAAACTCATCGAAGTTATTAAACCTCCGAAATTGGCGGTTTCAAAATGATGTTATCTTGACCTTAAATTACTGTTTTTAAACATTTGACCTATACATACAATTGGTCATACAACAAAAATCAAATGCTCATCAAAGTCGATCAGAACCTGCGAGAGTCGAATGGAAATCGTCATTTTTCATAAATTTCTCTCTACATTCGGATAGTGTTATCCTCGTTATTAATCATATTACGTTTTCGTTTCAACTCGACGCATTCCCAAAATAAAAACCTGTTTTAATCCATCTAGTGGTGCAATTGTGCTTGTCTCATTTGTCCAGACTACGATTCCATGGCTGGTTATGTTCAATACAATAGTGGGAATGAATATTACATGTTCAGTACGATTTGAACATACATACAACGGATCGACAGCCACGATCTTGAGATACTATGTGATACTGAAACACGCTTGAAACCAGCGGCGGATCATGGAGAAAGATCCGAGAGGTCTAGGTCCTGCCGAAAATTTTCAACTTGTTAAGAAATTTTAAGCTAGTTTTAATTTTAAAGTAGCAACCCCTCACTGCATACTCCCTCCGGGCCGGTATGATTGACGATTTTTAGAGTGATTGCATAACCTTTCTATATGAGAAAGGCAAAAATGTACCAAAGTCCAAAGAAGTCAATTTTTGTCAAACATCTCAATGTTTCATGCATTTTAAAGTCATTTGGCATCAAAAATACAAATTTGATTTTGAAAATTTTTCATTTCAGTTTATATGAGAATTTGCTGTGTGATTGCACTCTTCAACTCGTAACTCCGGAACCGGAAGTCCAATCAATAAAAAATTCAATAGCAGCCGATGGGAAGGTTGTACTTTTCATTTGAGGCTAACTTTGTGTAAATCGGTCCAGCCATCTCTGAGAAACAGGTCACATTTTATTCCACATACACACATACATACACACACAGACATTTTCCGATCTCGACGAACTCAGTCGATTGGCATATGACACTCGGTCCTCCGGGTCAGGATTAGATTGACGAATTTTAGCGTGAATGGGAAAGGCAAAAACATTTTTGGCAAATGTTGAAAGTTATGCATTTTTTTGGTGAGCAGTTCTATGTTTCATAGACATCAAATCAATTTTAACTTCGCTTCCTATTAAATAAATACCCTTATTACAATACATTTCTACAAAAACGAGATCAATTTGAAAATAAATCTGAGGATTATGATTGATTACAGAACTCTGGAATTTTCTATTGGAATGTTTTCAGGCAGGAATTTGATATTGATGCAATTAGACAACTGTGAAATCAAAACCAATAGATCAGTTACATATCAGGACCCCATTCCGACAATTTATCAAAAGTCCTAATGATGTTAACAACAACAGGTTATCAATCCACGGATCAGATAATTGTTATTGTAATATTGAATTAAATCAGTCTGCATCAATAAATTTTCAACTTCAATCCAATATTTTTTTGGGTGTTGTGGGGGGGGGGGGTGTTGTACGGTGTTAAACCCCAAAACCTTCTCTTGGCTACGCCGTTGCTTGGAGTTATTTTTTTCGCTTTTCATTTTCCGATATGTTTCAGATCGATCCGATGGTTATAAGTTAGAAAAATTGCAGTGAGAAGATTCGCACAAATGAACATTTTTGTACTGATAAGGTATCAAGTTCCTTCCAGACAACTTGGAAGTGTTCGGTGATTATTTCTAGCGGTTGTAGATAGTAAAATGAAATACAAAATTCGTTTTATCGAAATAATGTTTAGCTTATTTCAATGGATTATTACTATATTGAACAATAAATGGGCGACAAAGAGTAATCAACAAACAATAAGCCATAACTTTTAAAGTATTCAAAATAGATATTTAAAGTCTTTAGTAAAGTTATTCGCAAAAGTAAGAGCTACAAATTTGCTGAAGACATCATTTCGATATAATCACCTCCAAGAAAATTTGTGAAAATATCTCACTCATAGGGGGATTAATCAGCAAAAGCACAATTCCAGAAGAAAGGCCATATTACCTCCATTAAATTTTCCGAAGATACTATTGACCTAAAATAAGCCGTTTTGGCGTTAATGATAGATTATATGTTTTTGGTCATATTTCTGGCAATGGGAAATGATAAAAATCTTTCGTCCGCATTTAATGTTAAATATCTCTTTTGATAATAGTCCGATTTCTACAATCTATAGCTTGTTCGAAAGGTATTTGTTAAAGCTGTCTAAAAACATATAAATTGTTAATCTATATTGTCAATTTCGGCAGATAATTTAAAAAAACTGCGAAAAACGCCATTTTTACGCATTCAAACATTCATATCTTGGAAACTAAACATCAGAATCAAAAACAAATTAATAGCGTTCATACTGTTTTTTAGTTCTTTCATTTAAAATTGGTTTGGATAAGATCGGCTCAGCCATTGCTGAGAAACACGAATGAGAATTTGTCCGTTACATACACACACACACAGACACACACACACACACACACACACACACACACACACACACAGACATTGTCCCAAATCGTCGAGCTGAGTCGATTGGTATATAAGACTCGGCCCTCCGGGCCTCGGAAAAAATCTTGAAAGTTTGAGCGAATTCTATACATTTCTTTTATAAGAAATGTAAAACGTAATCATAACCACATCAACCGAGCACAGCACTTTTTTGGTTCCTTTTGGGGTCCTAAATAACTGTGCAAAATTTGGAGTCGATTGGTGTTGACCCGGCGTAGCGCATTGCGTTTGAAATTTGTATGGAGATTAGTATGGGAAAACCTACTTTTTTGCATTTTTAATTCTACAGACTACAATTCTTCCTGCAGTATGCCAACAAATAGATAGAAGTGTAGTCCATGATATGCTGAACAACTTTGCCGAAGGATATATGGTGTTAGAAAGTCTCTAAACCAAGTTATAGCTGTTTAAAGTTCGATACATCGAATTAAATGCCAAAAATCATTTTTATTGCCAACACTACGGATGTACCAATGATATTTCATATAGCATTCCAAAATAACATCATATATTTTAGATATACCACATTTGTATGTTTGTATGAATTATTAAAAGGTCTTAGCTCAATTTCATGAGCGTAGGTAGTTGAGATCGAACAGCATGAAAATGAGCATGCTATCAAATCATAATGCATATTAAACCGAAATATAATCAATGCAATCCTCTGACATATCAACTCGACATCAGTTGATTCAGTCTGTAACGTAACTTCTATTGCTAAAAGTCAAGGCAAAGGAATACAGTATGTTTTGTTTCATCGTTACTATTATGCGTAGAACATTGTGTGAATGTTTTGAAAAAAATTCATCTGAACATTCCAACTCGACAATATTTCAGTTCGAATTTCTACATATTAAAGCCCCCTTCCCTCGCCCCTCACTACACTCTATTGCTCTGCTCAACTACCTACGCTCCTGAAATTGAGCTAAGGTTTTTGACTAATTCATACAAACATACAAATGTGGTATATCTAAAATATATGATGTTATTTTGGAATGCTATATGAAATATCATCATATCCCGCAGTGTTGGCAATAAAAATGATTTTTGGCATTTAATTCGATGTATCGAACTTTAAACAGCTATAACTTGGTTTAGAGCATATCATGGACTACACTTCTATTTATTTGTTGGCATACTACAGGCAGAATTGTAGTCTGTAGAATTAAAAATGCAAAAAAGTAGGATTTCTCATACTAATCTCCATACAAATTTCCAACGCAATGCGCTACGCCGGGTCAACACCAATCGACCCCAAATTTTGCACAGTTATTTGGGACCCCAAAAGGAACCAAAAAAGTGCTGTGCTGAAAAAACGATCATTTTGCCCCACTCTAGTACTTAGTACTTGGTACTTGTATTAGTACTAAGAAGGTATAATATGTAGACATACACAAAACACAAGTTCAACAAACGGAAGTTTAAGTAAAAAGTAGTTATCAATCTACAGACGGATAAGCAAATAGCTATCATCGCATCTATCAGAATTCAGCAACCGCCGAAAGGGGAAAAATGGTATTTTTTGTGTGCTTCTTTGACACTAGTGTTGCAATGACATCTGTGCCATTTCGGACTCGGTAAAACGTTTTGCATTCCATAATTTTCATTATTTCCCAAAAATTGTCGTTAGAATGCATAAACAGCGAATTTGACTACCCGTTATAGTCAACCCAAAACAGGGAAAACAAATTACAGAAAGTAATTTAATAACATGTGTTGCAGGATGTGTTTAAACCAGAGCAGATCTCATACTTGGTTAATGCTGCCAACTACCATGCGCTTACATGGAATATGAACAATATTGTTCGGGCTTTTCCAAAGGAGACGCGACGATTAGTTTTCGTCGCAGCAAGAGTCGTAGCGCTATTCGGCGCATGATTCGTCACAGTGTATTTCTTATGGGATGAATGACACTTCAAAAAGATGGGTGGATAATGTCTAGGACATAACCGGAGTGTCGTGACTACTCGTTTGACTTGTAATTCAAATCGAATGATACTCAATGAAATATGTGGGAATGTTTCAAGTTATTCTTTATAATAATTATGGTGGTTCTGAAAAGACCCTTTGTTGTTAGCGTCTGCGTTGATAGGGGATGCGCTGAATTCTAAGCTCGTTGAGACATTCATTCATGAAATGAACAAATTTCATATTTTCTTGCTTTGAAATATCAATGTAAAAATCATTCGAAACGACCATCGGAATCTTTTTCCTAACGTACA
The DNA here is from genome assembly GCF_030247195.1 of Topomyia yanbarensis. Taxonomy (NCBI): domain Eukaryota; kingdom Metazoa; phylum Arthropoda; class Insecta; order Diptera; family Culicidae; genus Topomyia; species Topomyia yanbarensis. The sequence continues at coordinate 393,379,420 of NC_080671.1, read as the reverse complement.
GAAATAAACACGCTTAGCGAAAAACTAGGGGCAGGTAATGTCCGGGACATAACCACGATGATCATATTCTTAAAATTCTGCTTGCATCTTTTTCAAATTTTACGCATTAAGTTCGATTCACCGGGCTCAGCGAAATTTTCCTGGGGATCCCGATTGCCGCGTTGACCTAAAAATTTGTCATTTCATTCATATAGGAACAATCATTGAAGTTATGTCAATTTACGCTTTGCAAGATTTGAAATAACTTCGAAGTGTGGTCACGACACCCCTGTTATGTCATATACATTACCAAAAGCTTTTCGCGAATCAGCTTCGATTACAGCGCCGCACTCCAGGCAGGAACCCAATATCGCAGAATCAATGACGAAACACTAGCTAACAGACGTTTCGTGCTGCGTCTCGGGCCGTCGACGTTTGGCATGATCCTCGCTATTGCGTTTATTGTCTTCGCCGACTTTTCGCAAGCTGAAGCTCAACCGGTCATCGATTATCACTCTCAATTGGTGTACGGTGACCGATTTGATGCAATGTCGATCTGCATCCGCTGAACCGCTTTGCAGTTACTGACCAACACCACCTCCGTCTTGTAGTTCTGCTATCTGCAACTTAACCCCGTTCATGCAGCTCTCGGTCGCGTCCATTGTCTCCGTCACTGACATCTCCACTTCTCCAAGTGTCTCACACATTACAGTTAGTGACACGCGTAACCCTCGTTTTTCACGTTCCTAGGTAGTGTCAAGACCTCATCGTACATCCCGTTTCAAAGAGTTGGACCTAGGATGGAGCCCTGAGGAACGCCTAAAGGGCGAACACGAAAATGTCATGCCAATTTTCTTACAATGTTTAAAATCAAACCAAAATTTTAGGGTAGTTTTATACATATATTAACTTCAAAAATCAAAAGAAAAGTTAATCGATGGAGCCTTGAGTGTAAAATTGAACGCATTTTCGCTTGATGCCCTCCATTAAAGTCTTTACAGTGTCATCCGGTACCAGTTTCTCAGTTTTTTTTTCCATTTTCTTAACATGTCCTTCTCGTCTTTGACTGTCTTCTTGCTCTTCCGAAGTTCCCGCTTCATCATTGCCCAGTACTGCTTCATCGGGCGCAGCTCCGGACAGTTTGGCGGATTCATGTCCTTTGGAACAAAATGGACAGAAGGCCTCATACCACTCCAGGACACTTTTAGAATAGTGGCATGATGCCAAATCTGGCCAAAATAGCGGAGCTTCGTCGTGCTGCTGCAAGAACGGCAAAAGGCGCTTCTCGAGGTACTCAGATTTGATTATCTCGCCATTTACTGTGCCCTTTGTCACGAAAGGCTCACTCCTCAGTCCGCAAGAGCAGATGGCCTGCCAAATGAGATATTTGGAGGCGAACTTCGACATTTTCTTCTTCTTAAATTTGTCGTCCACATAGAACTTGCTCTTGCCGGTGAAAAACTCCAACCCCGGAATTTGCTTAAAATCGGCTTTTATATACGTTTCGTCGTCCATCACGCAGCAGCCATATTTTGTTAGCATCTTCTCGTAGAGCTTCCGTGCCCGAGTTTTAGCCGGCGATTGTTGCCACTCATCGCGGTTTGGGAAGCTCTGTACCTTGTATGTATGTAGTCCAGCTCTCTTCTTTGCATTCTGGACGTAGCTCTGCGACATGTCGATCTTTTTAGCCAAATCACGGCTTAAGACGTTGGAATTTGCTTTAATCATCCGCTTCACCTTTCCCTTCGTCTTTTTGTTCTCCGGTCCCGGTTTTCTTACAGCTCCTTTGCCGTGGTCCAACGTCAACCGCTCCTGGAACCGCTTCAACACTCTGGAGACGGTTGAATGGTGAATGTTCAACATTTTTCCCAACTGCCGGTGCGACAGGTCAGGAAATTCCAGGTGTTTGGAAAGAATTTGTTCTCTCGGCTCGCGTTGGTTCACCTCCATTTTCGTTGAATCGAAAAACACGACTTCGAGTTTGACAGCATGTAAACAATACACATCAATGAGAAAGTGTGCAAAATTTGGTTGATTTTTACCCAATGGTAAAAAAGTTATGCCCTGTTGAATGTGTCGCAATAATTTCGTGTTCGCCCTTTACATTATGCTGTTTTGTAAGATATATTGAGCAATTCTGGAATAACAATATGAAAATTGCCATTCTTTTTCGATTTTTTCATGAAAATATGCAAATGGTTCAACACTTGCATGAAGAATATTCAGTTCCACGTCCAACGACATTTTAATCAATACATCGATTGAAAAACAGCAGATTTTTTCAATTAAATTTCCACAGATTAAAAATCCTCTTGCGTGGACACTTAAAGAGGTCTCCTCAGTCTTTTGAATATTTTTAAACATTTATTTATTAAACAAAAAAAAATTTGAATGTCAACACGAATAAAAATGGCAGATTTATAAACAATCTCGCGTAGTACCTCGCCACCGACAACTTAAACTCCATAAAAGATTTGTCATATAATTTTAACCTGAAACAAAAAAAAAATGAAATACATCCTTATTTGGAAGGCGTTTCTGCTCCACAAAATTAAATAATTTCGCCGGTTTTGGACAGACTTTGAAGACTAAAATGTCGTTGGATACTGAATTAAGTGTTCTTTCGAATTAGAATGATTATAACAAACACGTATTACTGAGTGGCCTAGGGTTCTTTTACGTGAAATGAAACAGCTATGCTGCATACCGGGACTGTTCTTTATTTATCGCTTTTTAGTTGGACCTCCGCTCGTTGGACCATTGTCCAACTAAAAAGCATCTGAATGTCCAAATCGTATGTTAAATTTACTTTGACAATCTCTGGCAATTATTAGAGATGTGAATAGATGCAATTACACTACTAACGTCTCTTTTGGAGAGTTTTTGACATCTGTCAGTCGGTTCAACTAACGAATCAAATTCGTTAGTTGGACAGAGGTGTGGCCCAACCAGCGAATCACGACTGTACCTGTACACTAGGTGATTTTCTAAATGTGCACCCAAGTCCGATAATAAACGTTTTCTTTTTCAAATACACTTTACTGCACAATTCTGTTCAGGGCCGGCGGAACACCTTTTTCCCGAGTGGGTAGTAAGATTCGAAGTGATTTCTCCTCGTACTGACGAAAGTTCAGATATGGCGTGTGTAAGTGAAAATGAAAATTTTCTGATAATATCTGGTTGCTATTTTGAAACAGTTTTTGTTAACAGGGCTGTTTGTCCGACGGTTGAGCGAAAATGTGTTTGTTGAATACTACACCCAAAATCCAACGGGCATGTTTCTATTACCTCTGGGTACGATTCTATTACCTTTTTGGTAACAGACCACGCAATTGCGCTTTGCGGTATTAAACTCATATTACCGCAAAGGTAGTAAACGGTGGAATGACGATGTAGGATAATTCGGTCGATTTCTATAATAGTATTAGTATCGAGTCAAACCAGCCGGAGTTCTGGCGGAGTTCTACCTAAATTCATGTCGGAATCTGCACCAATTTTGGCAGAAATAGACGGAATTACGGATTTTGTATAGGGTAACTTGGATAGTGAAATAAAAATTTTAGGCAGTTTTCGGATCCGGTCTAGTTTCCCGATCTGGACCAGTTTCCAAATTGGACCTCCTGAATGTGGATCAGTTTCTGGATCTGGACTAGTTCCCGATCTGGACCAGTTTCCGGATCTGGACAAGTTCCCGAATCTGGACCAATACCCGGTAATGGACTAGGGGGTGGCTCCTTCCAGATCCCCGTGCTTCAGTCAGTGTAAATTCTGGTATGCAAGCAATTGTGTTCAGTAAAAATCGAGGAGTATTAGAAAGTTTATTTTCCATCAACCTCATTTAGAGCCTTTCACCGGATTTGTTCTTCCCAAAATTTGTTCTTTTGAACGGGGCTCGTCTACTTGTTCGTTTTTTTGTAACCCGGGGCATGAACTGAAGAACCCATTTTAGAAATAGTCCTGGTCTGGGAAAGTCCACATGGGACATACAAAACTCCAAATGTCTCTATATTTCAGTCATATTATTTTTCTAGGTTTACTTCCGACGTAGATCTTCCTCAATTTTAGCATTTTTCGCCATGGCCGAAAACAATATTGAGGAGCGTTTTGGGGATCAAAACGTGCTACTATTTCAATCGATTTCGCCTTTGCTCGGTACCAGGTATTGAAGTTGTCGCTTGTTAAATCCGAATAATAGGAAAAGATTCATTGATAATCTTTTCCTATATATCGCACCTCAACTGGTTCGAGAAGATTTGAACTCCCACGGCATGTCATGGGGTTGTCTTCATGCTGATAACCGATCTATCTTATTGCATGATATTCGCGACAATTACAGTATGACCATCTTGAATACAGTTGAAATGACACGAATGCCTACCAGCGCGGCCAAGTGCGTTAGTTTTACCGTTGTACTCTACCTCATTAGTGTACCCATTGATTAAAAGAGCTGCACGTCCACTATATCCGAAACAATCGAATCAAAATGAGAAATTCCTCCGGTGGTAGTGTGCAACGTTTTGACTGGCTTGTTTTTCTACACTGAGATTAAAGGTCAGACGAAACGAATACCTGGCGCGAACAATCGTGGACGGTTTCCCACTCCGTTGTGGGCAGAGAGTGCTCAGAATTGTACGTGAAAAGGTGCTATGAGAACTTTTTGAACGTCAGATCGCCCAAATTTTTCCGAATATACGCGATGTTAGAAACGCAAATAAAAAACTCGATGCAAACTGAAAAACGCGGTTATTGCCACCGGTTCGTCAACGGATTAACGAGAGTCTAGCAGCTGGGCCCTACGTCGTGTACTCGATTGGACCTTTGATCGGAATTCACGGAACTAAGAATTTTTTTTATTGGCGACAACAGCATTCCACGTAAATTCACATTCAAATGATAGACGTTTCGCGATGAAATTATAATAATGTATATAGACGTAATAATTGTTCTTCAAACACACAAATTTATCTGACAGAAAAGATACTCACGCTAAGCATTTTCCCCACAAAACTTATGGTTTTATAATTACCTACGACCATGTCTACATCGTTACAGTTCCAAGTAGGCGCTTCGATCGATGGAGCATGGAAAGCACTTCTAATTTTCCCAGAGAGAATATGGGCGATCTTATACTCTTTATATTGCAATCTCTCCGAATTGCCTGATACAAATTATACAATACAATATTAGTTTGAGTTCATTCGCATTGATCTATTCCGGGTATTAATAAAAGTGACACTTAGATTAGAATGGTAGTGAGAAGGCGGAAACTTGGGCATTAGAAGGTAATATTTGTGAAACATCGCGCAGCTTTAACGAATTTTTCAGTTAGCTTTAGAATTAGAGAGCGCTCGAAAATTGGCAAATTTTGTGGAATAATAGAAGTTTAGGAATCCCAAATGCATTAACCAACCTTGTTTAAAAAGGAGGGATGAACGTCGTGACTTCCTTCGGGTGGCATCTCGGATCATGTCCAATCATTATACGGTGAATGCGCATCTCCGGCGTATTGGAGTCGTAAAGAGCTTTCTTTGCGCTTGCGGTGACGGCTATCGCGACATTAAACATGTTGTCTGGTCGTGCGCCTAGTGTTCTACACACAAAAAAAACTAAATTTTACCGTTGAGGTATTTCGAAACCTATCATAATCTAACAAACCGTAATTGACGAAATGACGAAATATAACCGTGCTCTGTTTAATTTTACATGAAAGATGTACTTTCTAAGCGCAGTGCCATAAAATTACACATTTTAAACAAACGCTATATGTGGAGTAAAATTACGTTACTCGCAAAATTCAACAACATGTTAAATTGAAATCAAATGTAAAAATATTTCATTTTTGATGCTCGGATATTCATGGTCAAGAGACGTAAATTTACACGATTTTTCTAGTTGTGTAGTGCCAGATCTGCGTTAAACGAATCCCTTCGGCCTGGTTCTAGTCCGAGATATGCTGGCTATCCTCCAAATTTATTTATATCTACTCTTTTGGTTGACTTACTAACAGGTATCTGCAAATGTGATCCCAAGAGTTCCTGATAGGTATCTTCTGTTTGCCACAAAGCTACAAGTTTAATTTTATTTTTTCCTTGTCATTTTTCTCTGATTGTTCTCTGATACGGTCTTTGCTACTGATGTTGGGATCAACAATCTTTTGCCTTCCTTATACAAAGTCTACTGATTCTGTAGTGATTGTTTCTCATTGCTTCAATTTTTAATCAAATGATTATTCATGTTAAAAAATTACAAATTGTTTATATTGTTCTTGAAAATATTTCTAACTGCATCCCATAGTCTGAATAAATTGTATATTAAAATATTTTGTCTATCGATCTGAACTCATTGTTTTAGGATGTAGATGTGTCGAAATGTATTTCCATGAGTATAAATATAATAAATAATTCCAAATTTCAAACAAATCTTAATTATTCTCAAGAAATTTAAATTGTAAAGCAAAGAAATTTGTATCTGAATAAAAATATGCAATTGTTTTACATCGAGGATTTCCGAATTTTGTGCGAAAAAAAACACACATACGTGGTTAATCAGGTTTTGATTTGTTCCAAACTTTCGAGTGGGTAATTCCCCCCTCGGTAATTTTCGAGTGGGTATTACTACCCATACTACCCACGCATTCCGCCGGCCCTGATTCTGTTATCACGTTACTTTTTTCGTTAACTCTTCCCTTCGGGTTTTCTTCATTACTCCGAATTGAACGGTTATGTTTTAGCTTATTTACCCATATCACTTAAACCTGATACGATTGCCTCGCGGCGGTATTGACCCGGGTGACTCACTTTCTGCCCACCAGAGATTGACTGCTTCGCAGTGGCGTTGCCAGAAATTTGGTTTGGGGTTTTTATGAAAATTGTTGATTTTTTGAAAATGCTAAAATTTAGTTTCATCAACTATTAAAATTCAGAAACATCAGCAGTCTAATAAATGCCATTCCAATCTACAAACAAACGGAACCAATATGGAACAGTGTTCAAACCTCTATAGATTATTTTCTTGTGCAACATGTCAATGAAGTCAAAGAATGTTAACCTCCAAAAGCGGAAACATTTTAGAAAACTTTCTCAACAGTCAAGATCACATTATTTCGAATTAATCAACTTTGAATCTTGATTAATCCTCCTAGAAGTAATTGTGGAAAATTAATTCTTCAAAAATGGTAAGTGACTTGGTGCCATCAGCGAAGTTGTAATATCATTTTAAACTATTTTGTTGAAAATTTGAAGGCTACATGAATGCAGCATATAGAGATATAAAACAATATTTAGGACAAAACTTTGAAGCCTTTCTCTTCAATATAACTTTTTTGTAAGTTTCAGATACTCATACCTTGAATGCAATGTGAATTTTATTGTTTGTTAACCGCAGAGGAGATTCCCCAAATACAGTAATATTCAGAACAACTTGTTCAAAAGGTTTTGTTTACATATAGTCTACTATATTTCGACACTCTGAAAATATAAAGTATTCATGCCTTCAACAAAGTTGTTTGAAATAGCATTTTCGAAAACTGCTGATAACATAAAGTCTTGAGCTAAATTAACTTGAAGATTAAATTCGCTATAATTCCATCTAGAAGGATTTACCATCAAAATTATTTTATCAGAAGATGTGTTGTTTTTTTCAAGCTCACAACTTGACAACGAGTCCTAGTACCTAGTACACAAAATGTTATTACACCATTGAATTCAGCACTCAAGTATACACCATTAATAGGTAGAATGCACCAACTGCTTTCTAAAGACCACTCTCAGGTTGCCAGTAAGTTTTTGGTGTAACTATTTGCGGTAGTAATAAGCCTCCCATTTTGATTTAAACGCAAGGATTTTTTTTATTTCGATTATAGAGGTTTTAACTTTAAGGCCTCTTCGGGTTAGAAAAATCTATTAAAATTTCTAACCCTATATGCGGGTTCAAGACTTGAACCCAGGTGCGCTGCGTACAAGGCAATCGATTTACCAACTACGCTACGCCCACCCCTAGTTAAACGCAAGGACAATTTTTAAAACAGAATTCAATTTATAAGTGTAGCTCAATTTGGCACCACTTGCATCTGGTATACTCAACCTGCACAAAAACGTTGCATAATACAGGGCTGTTTTTTGGAACAACTTGTGTTTTCATTCAGCCCTTCGTTATGCAAATTTGAGTTATTTTCACATGGGTAAATGCGCTAATATATTGAGACAGTCTGGGCCTGGTTCATGTCCGGATCTGGTAAGGGGGAAAGGGGATGGACTAGATCCAGGGACTGGGCCGGATCCGGGTACTGGTCCAGATCGCGGAACTGATCCGGATCCGGGAAGTCCGGATTCGGAAGTGGTCCGGATCCGAGGAATGGTCCGGATCGAGAACTAGGACACGGGCTCGGATCCGGAAACCACCTAAAATTTTTTTTTCATTATCCAACCTACCCTGTAAAAAAACCGTGATTCCGGCAGGTTTCCGCCAATATTAGGGCCAGATTCCAACCTGAATTCGGACAGAAATCCGCCATAATTCTGGTTGGTTTGACTCGATACTAATACTGTCATAGAAATCGGCCGAATTATCTTGCATACGAACAGAACCGAGTTTTCGGGATAACTTTGATCAGCAAAATATGTGTATCGAAATAAGAAATAACGCTCCAAATGTTGTGTAAATTGCATATCTGCAGGCGATTTTATGGCCTGATATTGTGTCGTCTCGTAAGAAAATAAAATTGCCTGGAAGGACGGCCGACTTTAATCGAAATTTTTCGGGAAAATAGTCAAAATAAAATAGTTAACAATGAAAATCTCGGATTTTTAAAATAAATTATTGGACAAAAATATTTACGGTTTCTAAAAAAGTGATCAGTTCAGTTGAAGTTGGTTGGTTTCATTAATATACAAGGAATTGTTTGAACAGATTGAAACTATGCATGAAAGTTGTATCGTTTTCAATTTGAATTTGTGTTCATAAAAGGTACATTTAATGACAAAATAATCGTTGCCGGTAGATGCTGAACATATTTAGAATATGGTTTGTATATTGTTTCGATGATTTTGTTAGAGGGAATCATCTTATCGCACGTTAGTGAAAAAAGTCTCATTTGATCAAACTTACCCCGGTGATCAAAGATTCCCCGTTTTACGGTACTGAAAAAGTGTATGGTTGTATGATGCACATAACTGTACAGCTTCCGAAATTCGTCATTCTATCGTTTATTACCTTTACTGTAAGATGGGTTTAATACCGCAATGCACATTTGCATGATCTGTTACCGAAAAGGCAATATAACAAAGTACTTTGCTTCGTTGTTAAGAACCAATATAATACCACAAATCCGATGAAAACAGTGAAATTCTCGTGTTTGAGCGCAACAAAAACTCGAATCGAGTGCCCCTATTGTTGCGCTACCATTTGACTCAATGCGTTGAACAAAGATGGCAGACACTGCTCTAGCCAACGGCTTCAAATGGGTAGGGTGACAATAGAAACATAGCGAAAATGGGCTCAACACCCCAATAGAAAGATAACCGTCGGATGTTTGGTGCGCGTATCTACTTCAAGCGACACGAGTGACTTCTGCACTAACATAGCAAATTACATGGGTGCGTTACGACTTCGTCTCATCAGAAACCGACACTAACTTTTTGTCGGAATGGATCAGCGCCGGTTTGACACAAATTCCTAAAACTAAAACACACTTTGTGTTTCACTCGAACGACTGGTCAAACGTGATGTCCCGTCCGAGCAAAGTTCTGTTTATGCCGATAAGCACAGTGAAGCCAAAACTTGTCTTGGATGACATTATGGGTAAACACCAAAATTTCTCACTAGGACGAAAATTTTTGGCAAACCAGTCTTTGTACTCTTCGTCCTAGTGAGAAATTTTGGTGTTTACTCAATTATAGCAAAGATAATGCCCTATACCTATTGTACCCCCTTACCTATTTGACCCCATTTCTACTGTACATATCCTAATTAGCACTAGTTAGACACAAAAAAACAGTTCACACTAAAGGAATTAGTATCAAGATACGCAAAGAGTGATCAGTGAGTGAAGTAAAAAAAAGTCTACCTATCGAGCAAAATTAGAATTCAGTTTTGTTACAGAGGTATCAGAGATGAATTCCAATTGTACTCGATGGGTAGACTTTTTTGATTTCACTCTTTGCATAACTGTTCTGTATAAACTGTGGTTCACACGACCCCCGTTTTGTGAAAATGTTGACAACGGTGTGAAATCAATTTGCAACAAAGCTATGAATGAAACAATTGTAGATAGGATTCCAAACTTGAACAAGAACCGGTGGAAAACCAAGAAATGAAGATACACACAGATATATAGACCATACTGAGAGCGATTCTTCGAATTCTGTGCTGCCAGCAGAAGTGACCAACTTCTGGAAACATTGGGGGAAAGGCATAGAAGTCGAAGTGCGTGCGGTGATACGAGATTCGAAAAAAAATTTAGGAGAAAGAAAGCGCAGAGTAAAAAATGCCAATGCTTGATAAATACGGCAATACTTCAGATCTCAAAAAACGGATGTATTATGGGCCTCGAGTTTGTAAAAATCAAGAGAACTAAATTAACTGTCAATACATGTGCATACGATAGTATTTTCCAATAATTTCTTGCTGCTGCAACAGATGACCAACCTTTACCAACTATTTAAATCTATGCGATCAATTGAACCTTGCCATTGATATCGCGTTTGAAGAATACAATGCAAGAACAGAACGCAATATAAAAACTTGCCCAAAAAACTTCTTTAATTACGTAAAAACTAAAATAAAATCGGATTATTTCCCAACAGAAATGCATCTTGATGGAAAGGTAGGCGATAACTCAGAGGAAATCTGCAATCTTTTTGCAACATTCTTCCAGGAAGTTTACACTACATTTTCAGAGAAGGATCGAGAGCGTGAATACTTTTCATTCCTCCCAGAACTTTCAAGAGATATTAACATTAAACAGATAAAAGTACATACAATCATGGATGCCTTAAAAAACTTGGATAGCTCTAAAAGCCCTGGACCTGATGGCGTTCCACCGGTGTTTTTAAAAACTTTGTCAATAGAACTAACCGCTCCTTTATTTTGGCTTTTTAACATGTCTCTAGAATCAGGTTGTTTTCCTAAAACATGGAAAAGCTCTTTCCTAGTTCCAATTTTTAAAAATGGTAAAAAATCCGATGTGCGTAACTATCGTGGAATAGCTATCATCTCGTGCATTCCCAAGATTTTCGAGGCGATTGTCAATGAAAATTTATTTCACCAAATCAAGAACAGAATTACCCATGTGCAACATGGTTTTTTCAAAGGGCGTTCTACAAGTACAAACCTGCTCGAATTCATTAACTACACATTAACAGCAATGGATAACGGAAACCACGTTGAAGCTCTTTATACAGATTTTAGCAAAGCATTTGATCGCATCGACATACCCATGCTACTTTTTAAATTAGAAAAAATGGGGTTTGAGCCAGGACTTCTTACATGGGTACAATCATATCTTACAAATCGTGAACAAGTGTTAGATTTAAAGGGATAAAATCAATCCCAATTCAAGTTACATCAGGAGTCCCTCAAGGGTCTCATTTGGGCCCGCTATTCTTTATTTTATTTGTTAACGACATTTCCTTCATTCTAAAAAATGTAAAAGTTCTTATATATGCTGATGATATGAAACTGTTTCTAGAAATAAGAAATGGTGAAGACTTTCAGACATTTCAAAACGAAGTAAATATATTTTATACATGGTGTAATAAAAGCCTGCTGAAACTGAATGTAAAAAAATGTAATTCCATAACATTGAGTAGAAAGAATAATATACAGAACAATAGAATCTTATTGGGAAATCAACAAGTAGAAAAGTGTGACAGAATAAGAGATCTAGGAGTTATTATAGATTCCAAAATAACATTCATAGATCATTATAACACAATAATTAACAAAGCAAACAGCACACTAGGTTTTATTAAACGCTTCAGCTATAATTTCCAAGATCCCTACACAATAAAAACATTATATGTAGCCTATGTGCGTTCAACACTAGAATATTGTAGCATAGTTTGGTCGCCTTTTTCAGCAACGCATGCAAACCGGATAGAATCAGTACAAAAGCAGTTTTTGATGTTCGCTCTTCGTAAACTAGGTTGGACTGGACTACATTTGCCATCTTATGAAGCACGGTGCATGCTAATTGACATTCAAACCTTGAAAGATCGTCGTGAATTTTCTATGGTATCATTTGTAAACGACATTGTATCACATCGTATTGATTCAATCGAACTTTTATCGAAACTAAATTTTTATGCTCCTTCTCGACAACTACGTAACCGCAGCATCTTTTGTACAATTCGCCATCGCACTAATTATGCCAAGTTTGGCCCTTTAAACCAAATGATGAATATTTACAACAAACATTGCGAAAGCATTGACTTCACTATGTCGAAAACAAAACTTAAGCAGCAGTTTAAAGTAAACCAAAATTTCAACTAGTGTTAAGTTAGTTTAATAATTATTGTAAGAAACCGGTCTACATCTGATTGACGACTTGAAATAAATAAATTTTCTAGATTACGTGACATAGAGCCAACACAGCATTTCCCAAAACACTATAACATCGAAAACAAAACCACCGCCAGTACGTATATCACAAGAGCTGAAGGCATTATCAAAGCAATGAAGTTCACATTACCTGATGGAATCCAGCATTACAATTCAGCAGTTGACATTTATATGAAGAAACTTTTAAACCTTATTCTACAATTATAAAAAAATCGAGTTGGTGTGATGCCGAAATTAAAACGAGAGTAGCGCTCCTTGCAGCCGAGGTTTTCATTTCCACCACAACTTCTAAGACATTTGTCAGGAAATTGGTTGGGTTGGCTTCTCGAACATGTACTAGATGCAAGATCTGTGATGATGACCATTACAGTGTCTCTATATTACGTAAATAAATGTATTTTGAAAAGAAATTTCATGTTTGGTTTATAGTTTAATCCAGTGGCCTACTACACAAATTTTTAGTTTTTTTTTGAAACCAGGTCGGATCATTGCACTTGAAACTACTTAAACGTATGAAGCTAAAAAAATACCGCAGACACTAGAGCACGAAGGGGAAGAAAAATACAAATTAATTTGAATCTCATTTGTGTTTATCAGTGTATAAATAATACATAGACGATATGCTTAAACTAGTATCCAAAGTAGGACACTAACCAAACAAGCACAAAACAAATGTGACACCTAAAGCAACTGGCTACTAACGAATGATGTACCGGGAAGCAAAGACAGAAAATGTGCCTATGCAATATTTATTTCCAAAAGCGAACAATTGGATTGCACTAATTTGTGCACAAGGGCACAACATCTAACAAATTAAGCTGAATATATCGTTTCTTTCTCTTGAAAAGCAAGCTCGTGTGAAGATGACCTGTTTATGCACAAAATTGCCTGAAATCATCCTACGCCTTTCGGTGGTCACATTGGTCACACTGTAGATTAGACTGCCCAGAAAAATAATGAATTTTTGAAAACACAATCGGCCCACCCCTGAGTCGATTCCTAGTCCCACCAGGAGTGTCTACTCCAAATTTGAGCCAAATCGAACAAGTCTAGCTACCGGACCAACGTGCTTGAAGTTTGTATGGGATTTTTCGACAATTTACATGGAGAAAACCCTCTTGCTCACATTTTCGCCGCTAGGTGGCACTGTATACATCAGATTATTATTATCTCTCTTCGTTGAAAAGTTAGTGCTGGCGCCATCTATGCGGTCACAGATTGAACTAAAATTTTCTAACCAAAGCATAGCTCGTATTATGTACTGCAATTCTTCCGAACATACTATTCAGCTAAATCTAACCATTAATCCACAAAAATGTTTAGTTTGTTAGAACCTAGTACTGATACACTATCATGCACTGCTAGGCCCCATGCAAAACTGACTCAGACATCACTTCGTTAAAAGTTTAATAACTTTTCCTATTGGAGTCGGATCGCTTTGTAGTCTTCAACAAAGTTGTAGATAATAAAATTATCTTCTTAAGTTTCACTTTTGGTGATAATCTGATGTATACAGTGCCACCTAGCGGCGAAAATGTGAGCAAGAGGGTTTTCTCCATGTAAATTGTCGAAAAATCCCATACAAACTTCAAGCACGTTGGCCCGGTAGCTAGACTTGTTCGATTTGGCTCAAATTTGGAGTAGACACTCCTGGTGGGACTAGGAATCGACTCAGGGGTGGGCCGATGGGGGTCATTTTTTTCTGTCACTCTACTGTAGATGGATGTTTCTTCCGATCGTAGAACGCCTGTTTACTATGCAACAAGTGGAGTTTAGAATGCTGCAGAATTATTCACGTGTTCTACTTTCTGTTCATCGCCAGCTTTAATTACAATTCCTTTAATTAAAGTGACCATACGTCCTGGGTCCCAGGACATGTCCTGGTTTTTAACTGGATGTCCTGGTGTGCTGCGAGAGTACCTTGTAGGTTAGGGCATTGCAAAAAAAATTTTTTTTTTGAATTCTCAAAGGTCCCCCCCCCTCTCATATTGTGACAAATGTCAAAGTAAGCTCAGATGCCAAATTTCACATCATTTGGACAATTTTAGACCCCCGCCCACTTCGCTTGAAATTTTTTGAAATTGGTACTATGGGAAAATATGGAGGAAAAATACATTAAATGCTATAACTTTTGAAGTAGCAATCAGAAAATTACAATTTATACCTGTTTTGGAAGGAAATAATCGTAGTACTTGAATGGAGATATTTTTGTTTCTAGAAAAATACGAAAAAGTGGGGTACTGTGTCATTTTGGGCCCCAAAATCCCCTATTTTTAATGATTTTTCTGCTCCGTGATGCAAATCATACATATTTTGTAGTTTTTCTAATGTGAAAAAATCTCAAAAATCGATCGGAGTCTTTTTGACCTTTGTCCGAATACGAGAAGTTGGGGTTATATGGCCTTTTGTCATTCATATTAAACTTCATCAGTTTCTCATGAATATATCTCTATTTTTCTTCAATCAATTTTCATAAACTATACCTTGTTGACCGTGGAAAATCCTTAGGATTATAACAAAAATAGATTCGTTACCGGTAAAATTCAGGAACATCAAATTATCAGACATATAGTGTCGATTTCACATTTTTACCATAAAATCGCGCATATTTACTCCATATAACAACAAAATTCTTATTTAATTTACTACTTTTAGTGTAAAATATGCTTAGGGATCACATGAGAAAAGTTTCATTCCTGGAAAAATAGGGGAAGGTGAGGTATTAGGACAAATAATGAAAAAATGAGATTTATAGAGTAAATATAAAAAAGTTTGATGTTTCTGAATTTTACCTTTAACGTTTTTATTTTTGTTTTATTTCTTAGAATTTTACACGTTCAACAAGTTACATTTTATGAAAATTGATTGAAGAATAATAGAGATATATGCATGAGAAAATGATAAAATTTAATATGAATGACAAAAAAAACCCTATAACCCCAACTTCTCGTATTCGGACTAAGGTCAAAAGGGTTCCGATCGATTTCTGAGATTTTTTCACATTAGAAAAACTACAAAATATGTATGATTTGCATCACGGAGCAGAAAAATCATTAAAAATAGAGGATTTTGGGGCCAAAATGACCCAGTACCCCACTTTTCCGTATTTTCCTAGAAACAAAAACATCTCCATTCAACTACTAAGATTATTTCCTTCCAAAACAGGTATAAATTGTAATTTTCTGATTGCTACTTCAAAAGTTATAGCATTTAATGTATTTTTCCTTCACATTTCCCATACTACCAATTTCTAAAAATTTCAAGCGAAGTGGGCGGGGGTCTAAAATTGTCCAAATGATGCGAAATTTGGCATCTGAGCATGCTTTGACAATTGTCACAATATGAGAGGGGGGCCTTTGAAAATTCAAAAAAAAATTTTTTTTGCAATGCCCTAATGTAGGTAGAATTGAGGATCGTTATTCCACAATAGTCATTACACTCAATTTAGCGGCCTAATCATTTTGATATACTCTAAATTAAGCTGCAAGTAAAATGTAAACTAAAAAACCTGTTTTAATCCACCTAGCGGTGCAATTGTGCCTTTCTCAATCATGAACACGAGAATGTTTGCGTTGTTTATATTCATTAAAAGCTTTCAAATGCATATATTACATTTTATTATTATACATAACATGACAAATATACAAGAAAAGAAACCATTATTCGAGTTCTAAAATTTTGTAAAAGAAAAAACAGCCACGGTAATATTGAACTGAAAAAAGGTGCGAAATCGGCAGCTCAAAAAAGTCGATTTTTATAAAAAAAAAAAGATTTCGTGATAACATAAAATCTCGACGTTTCATGCATCAAAAATACGAATTCGATTTCTGAAATTTCATGGGGTTCCCCATTTGAAAAAAAATTTGAGTTCTGGCTTATATGGGAATTTCATATGTGACCGGACGGTTCAATCTATATTTCCGGAACCATATAAGCGATCCATGCGAAATTTTATAGACATCTGTGGGGATAATATAGCTATCATTTGGGACTAAGTTTTGAAAATCGGCCCAACCATTTCTGGGAAACTAATGTTAGTTCGTCAATTTTGAAAAATGACCGCTTTATACCCGGGCACTTTCGGAACCGTCTATGGTGGTCAATGTAGTCAACAAAAGTTTGGTTGGCGTCGGTGACCTAGAACAGCAAATTTAAGTTGTTTGAGAGACATTTTAGCGAAATTTTTACCTTTTTTGCTTTCATCGGAGTATCGGTTTGAATCGCAATTTGCTATGTGATCGCACGCCACAACCTGTAACTCCGGAACCGGCAGTCGGATCGGGATGAAATTAAATAGCCATTTACGGGGGTGCAACATCTTTCATTTGAGACTTAGTTTGGTTGAATCGGTTTAGCCATCTCCGAGAAACCGAAGTAACTGTTATTCTGAATTTTAATACTTCCGCCGGGGCTTCCAGAACCGATGATGGTGGCCAATGTGGCCAAAGAGACTTTGAATGGATGTTAATGACCTAATACTACAAATCGAAACAGTTGTGGTCATATTTTGAAAAAAAAAATCACCTTTATACATTCATTGCAGAATTTATTAAAATCGACATTTTCTGCGTGATCGTGCTCACCACCCTGTAATTCCGGAACGAGAAGTCGGATGCATCAGAAAGTCAACAGCAGCCTATGGGAACGTTGCACCTTTCATTTGAGACTAAGTTTGTCAAAATCGGTTCAGCCATCTCTGAGATAAAATGAGTGACATTTTTGGTCACATACACACACACATACGCACATACACACACATACATACATACACACATACACACGAACAGACATTTGCCGAACTCGACGAACTGAATTGAATGGTATATGTCACTCGGCCCTCCAGGCCTCCGTTAAAAAGTCGGTTTTCAGAGCAATTGAAATACTTTTCTATTGAGAAAGCCAAAAATTTAAAAATGAGAGTGAAAATGTGAAAATCAAAATAAAACTGATCTGGTAGTTTTGAATCATTTTACGATTACTTTATGATTAGTTGATTACATTCCATTTATGATTGATTACGCGAATTATTTCAAGAATAAACATAATTACCACGATTAATATCGAATACCGAATTATTTCGAAAAATAAAAGATGGGTGGGTAATGTCTAGGACATAACCGGAGTGTCGTGACTACTCGTTTGACTTGTAATTCAAATCGAATGATACTCAATGAAATATGTGGGAATGTTTCAAGTTATTCTTTATAATAATTATGGTGGTTCTGAAAAGAACCTTTGTTGTTGGCGTCTGCGTTGATAGGGGATGCGCTGGATTCTAAGCTCGTTGAGACATTCATTCATGAAATGAACAATTTTCTTGCTTTGAAATATCAATGTTAAAATCTCTCGAAACAACCATCGGAATCTTTTCCGTACAGAAATGAACACGCTTAGCGAAAAACTAGGGGCGGGTAATGTCCGGGACATAACCGCGATGCTCATATTCTTAAAATTCTGCTTGTATCTCCTTCAAGTGGCTAAATTTTGCGCATTAAGTTCGATTCACCGGGCTCAGCGAAATTTTCCTGGGGATCCCGTTCGTTAGTATATTCAGCAAAACAATTTTATTACCGAGTTCTCCGCGTTGAATACAGGTCAATAATTTCATATAATGATTTCAACATGCAGACAATGTACATGTATGACAGGTGGGAGTGTTCTGAAGTGGTTTTAGTGGAGGTAACAACATAAAATCATGTATTGGACATTTTACAATGATTCTCCTTAACCCTGCAAAACCACGTGGTTGGCAGCAGAGGGTTAAGTTGTTTGGAAGAGATGACAGTTAATATATGATAACTAAAAATATAAAATTGTTCTATAAATTGCAAAGTTATTGCCGCGTTGACCTGAAAATTTGTCATTTCATTCATAAAGGAACAATCATTGAAATTATGTCAATTTATGCTTTGCAAGATTTGAAATAACTTCGAAGTGTGGTCATGACACCCCTGTTATGTCATATACATTACCAACCCATCTTTTTCCATTTTGCCTTTGTCCTAATAAGGACGGTTTGTGGATAACTATGTTGATTCAAGACGGGAATCTTTTAAAACAATTCAAACCTTGCCGACGATTGTTTTTACTGCGTACATCCGTACGATCTTTCCCCTTTCGCAGCTCACACCGAATGAGCACGGTTTTCATCATGGTGTTCCTTTTTATTGACTTTACAATGCAGATGGAAGGACGTCCTTTTGTTCGATAAATGAAAATATTTTCATCATTCGTTTTGGTGTAGCTTTCGCTTAGTGGCAGAGTTGCCACATTCACTGATTTTTTTGGAAGGATTTGCAAAAACCTTCGGGTTTGTAGATAAGAAAAACATTTTCTGATTCACTGGTAAAAGTACAGAATTACCAAGTACAAACTTAATACTAGTTAATAAAAGAAACTTTCTAATTAAATTCTTTTTCCATTTTGCCTTCGTCCTAATAAGGACGGTTTGTGGATAACTATGTTGATACAAGACGGGAATCTTTTAAAACAATTCAAACCTTGCCGACGATTGTTTTTACTGCGTACATCCGTACGATCTTTCCCCTTTCGCAGCTCACACCGAATGAGCACACTTTTCATCAAGCTGTTCCTATTTATTGACTTTACAATGCAGATGGAAGGACGTCCTTTTGTTCGATAAATGAAAATATGTTCATCATTCGTTTTGGTGTAGCTTTCGCTTAGTGGTAGAGTTGCCACATTCACTGATTTTTTTGGAAGGATTTGCAAAAACCTTCGGGTTTGTAGATAAGAAAAACATTTTCTTATGATTCACTGGTAAAAGTACAGAATTACCAAGCGCAATCTTAATACCAGTTAATAAAAGAAACTTTCTAATTAAATTCATTTTCCATTTTGTATTCGTCCTAATAAGGACGGTTTGTAGATAACTATGTTGATACAAGACGGGAATCTTTTAAAACAATTCAAACCTTGCCGACGATTGTTTTTACTGCGTACATCCATACGATCTTTCCCCTTTCGCAGCTCACACCGAATGAGTACGCTTTGCAGCCTTCGATGTTTTGGTGGCATTTTTAGTGGCAGTTACTACCGCCTTTTCAGTGACTGCGTTTCTTAGCCTTTGGCTTTTTGGACTTCTCACTGCCACCACCTCCACCAACGTTTTTCTTCTTCTCTCCGATGGTAGCTGATTTGATTGGTCGTCCGATGCAGCTTCTCACGACCACGCACGTCTGTTATGCACTGCGTCTTACACACGTCTGGCTTAGAGAAAAGCTGCGACACCCCTATTTATAGGTTTTATCATTAATGTTGATTTCATTTAAAGTAGTTTTCGAACTATTTAAACAAATTTTATATAGCAAAGAACGCATCGGTAGCATGCATTGAACGTTTTCCTTCCGATTTATGAAACAAGATTGGCAATCCGTTTTGTAGAAGAAAAGTTAATAAGGTTCAAAATGTACGTAACGCTTTCGCTAATATGCACTACTATCGCTTTCTCGCTCGTTCTCGTGGCGTGCATGAGCCTTTCCTTTCCGTCCGACTTCTAATGGCTTAACCAAAATTAATATCCCGGCTTTCCCCCACCAACTGCTCTCGTCAAGCAACCCAATACGAATAATCATAGGAACAAACATGTAGTGGACCTTTATATAAACTTTTCATTATTTTATTGTTCATTTGCTGCACCATTTTGACGGCTCTGTGCGGGATGGGCTGAAAATTTTCACTTTTCCGAGTCGTTTTCGAAAGATTTTTCAAAACACTATTTTTCCGTTGATAATGAATATCCTACATATTCCAAAATTTAATACAACATTGGTACAAATATTTTCGACAAAATGCCGAAGAAATTGATTAAATCCATTCAGTACAACAAAAGATATAAGCGTTCAAAATCTTACATCATTTTTCTTCCGAAATTTTGAAAAGGGGCCCCTATATTGAAAGGTAAGTCGTTAGTCACGACAAAAAACGCGTTAATGAAAACCGCGTAAATTTCAAAATCCGCGTAAAAAACCTGAGTGTACTCTCCTATATAAAATACTACGCTGCTGAGCAGTGCAATAACTACAGAAGCACGTTGTCAGATGCCTTACTGATAAAAAACATATAACCGAAATATGAAACATGAAAACCAATTGGCCCTTTACCCTACGCAGCTACAAAGCGCCGTAAACATGGATTAACAAGTTACAACGCACACGCATGCATAAAAATAAATATATTTTTTTCAAACGCAACAACAGCATACAGCATACACCGTATTGAATTAAATCCAAACCACCCCGCCCACCCACTTTGCAAATCATTCTGTGACACCATGCTGGTACCCGACAAATCCGCACACGGCCACCGCTGCCGAAAATGCATAGCGTCTACCGCTTATTGTAGTGCCCAGACGCTGTAGTCATGATCTTACCCGTTCGACATAAGAACAAAAACTGATTCAAACGGGTACGCGTCACCTCTATTTATAAACTAACCGTATATGGTTTAGTCACTTAGGTGCGAGTGTGTGCAAATGCCAACGTTGCCGAAAATCGGTAGCGCTTATTGCATCGCCCGGAGACGACGTTGCTCGTGTGGGATAAGAGCAACAACTGATTTAAACGGACATGCGTTGCTTCTATTTATGACTTTTCGTGTTTCATTGAGCAACTAACCTGCCCTCTTTTGACGGCTGTGTCTGAGAAATCTGCCTCACGAATGGTATTTTTCCCGTTTTTTGTGAACTTTTTAATTTTACCAATTTCCAAAAGTCTACTTTTATTGGGGAGATATTAAATTATTACCAATATTTAAGTTAGGTGTTTCTGAATCGGTTGGTGTATGAATGATTAAAATCCATCTAGTAATATCGGAATTATAAGCGTGCAAACCTTACATAGTTTCGTTACATGGGAGATAGTTTAGATTTTAGAATGACACCTAGCCCCAGATAGTGGAGTAAGACATTTTTAATGTCAAAACTACTTCAGCTCCGTACAGTGACAGTTGGGAGTATTGTTTGTGTTTAATTGAATCGAGCGGAAGGTGAACGATTTTATCAAGGGGTTTCCAAACAAGCCAAAATAGTGGGACTTAATCAAGAATTACTTTTGTCGTGACTAACGACTTACCTTTCAATATAGGGGCCCCTTTTCAAAATTTCGGAAGAAAAATGATGTAAGATTTTGAACGCTTATATCTTTTGTTGTACTGAATGGATTTAATCAATTTCTTCGGCATTTTGTCGAAAATATTTGTACCAATGTTGTATTAAATTTTGGAATATGTAGGATATTCATTATCAACGGAAAAATAGTGTTTTGAAAAATCTTTCGAAAACGACTCGGAAAAGTGAAAATTTTCAGCCCATCCCGCACAGAGCCGTCAAAATGGTGCAGCAAATGAACAATAAAATAATGAAAAGTTTATATAAAGGTCCACTACATGTTTGTTCCTATGATTATTCGTATTGGGTTGCTTGACGAGAGCAGTTGGTGGGGGAAAGCCGGGATATTAATTTTGGTTAAGCCATTAGAAGTCGGACGGAAAGGAAAGGCTCATGCACGCCACGAGAACGAGCGAGAAAGCGATAGTAGTGCATATTAGCGAAAGCGTTACGTACATTTTGAACCTTATTAACTTTTCTTCTACAAAACGGATTGCCAATCTTGTTTCATAAATCGGAAGGAAAACGTTCAATGCATGCTACCGATGCGTTCTTTGCTATATAAAATTTGTTTAAATAGTTCGAAAACTACTTTAAATGAAATCAACATTAATGATAAAACCTATAAATAGGGGTGTCGCAGCTTTTCTCTAAGCCAGACGTGTGTAAGACGCAGTGCATAACAGACGTGCGTGGTCGTGAGAAGCTGCATCGGACGACCAATCAAATCAGCTACCATCGGAGAGAAGAAGAAAAACGTTGGTGGAGGTGGTGGCAGTGAGAAGTCCAAAAAGCCAAAGGCTAAGAAACGCAGTCACTGAAAAGGCGGTAGTAACTGCCACTAAAAATGCCACCAAAACATCGAAGGCTGCAAAGCGTACTCATTCGGTGTGAGCTGCGAAAGGGGAAAGATCGTATGGATGTACGCAGTAAAAACAATCGTCGGCAAGGTTTGAATTGTTTTAAAAGATTCCCGTCTTGTATCAACATAGTTATCTACAAACCGTCCTTATTAGGACGAATACAAAATGGAAAATGAATTTAATTAGAAAGTTTCTTTTATTAACTGGTATTAAGATTGCGCTTGGTAATTCTGTACTTTTACCAGTGAATCATAAGAAAATGTTTTTCTTATCTACAAACCCGAAGGTTTTTGCAAATCCTTCCAAAAAAATCAGTGAATGTGGCAACTCTACCACTAAGCGAAAGCTACACCAAAACGAATGATGAACATATTTTCATTTATCGAACAAAAGGACGTCCTTCCATCTGCATTGTAAAGTCAATAAATAGGAACAGCTTGATGAAAAGTGTGCTCATTCGGTGTGAGCTGCGAAAGGGGAAAGATCGTACGGATGTACGCAGTAAAAACAATCGTCGGCAAGGTTTGAATTGTTTTAAAAGATTCCCGTCTTGTATCAACATAGTTATCCACAAACCGTCCTTATTAGGACGAAGGCAAAATGGAAAAAGAATTTAATTAGAAAGTTTCTTTTATTAACTAGTATTAAGTTTGTACTTGGTAATTCTGTACTTTTACCAGTGAATCAGAAAATGTTTTTCTTATCTACAAACCCGAAGGTTTTTGCAAATCCTTCCAAAAAAATCAGTGAATGTGGCAACTCTGCCACTAAGCGAAAGCTACACCAAAACGAATGATGAAAATATTTTCATTTATCGAACAAAAGGACGTCCTTCCATCTGCATTGTAAAGTCAATAAAAAGGAACACCATGATGAAAACCGTGCTCATTCGGTGTGAGCTGCGAAAGGGGAAAGATCGTACGGATGTACGCAGTAAAAACAATCGTCGGCAAGGTTTGAATTGTTTTAAAAGATTCCCGTCTTGAATCAACATAGTTATCCACAAACCGTCCTTATTAGGACAAAGGCAAAATGGAAAAAGATGGGTTGGTAATGTATATGACATAACAGGGGTGTCATGACCACACTTCGAAGTTATTTCAAATCTTGCAAAGCATAAATTGACATAATTTCAATGATTGTTCCTTTATGAATGAAATGACAAATTTTCAGGTCAACGCGGCAATAACTTTGCAATTTATAGAACAATTTTATATTTTTAGTTATCATATATTAACTGTCATCTCTTCCAAACAACTTAACCCTCTGCTGCCAACCACGTGGTTTTGCAGGGTTAAGGAGAATCATTGTAAAATGTCCAATACATGATTTTATGTTGTTACCTCCACTAAAACCACTTCAGAACACTCCCACCTGTCATACATGTACATTGTCTGCATGTTGAAATCATTATATGAAATTATTGACCTGTATTCAACGCGGAGAACTCGGTAATAAAATTGTTTTGCTGAATATACTAACGAACGGGATCCCCAGGAAAATTTCGCTGAGCCCGGTGAATCGAACTTAATGCGCAAAATTTAGCCACTTGAAGGAGATACAAGCAGAATTTTAAGAATATGAGCATCGCGGTTATGTCCCGGACATTACCCGCCCCTAGTTTTTCGCTAAGCGTGTTCATTTCTGTACGGAAAAGATTCCGATGGTTGTTTCGAGAGATTTTAACATTGATATTTCAAAGCAAGAAAATTGTTCATTTCATGAATGAATGTCTCAACGAGCTTAGAATCCAGCGCATCCCCTATCAACGCAGACGCCAACAACAAAGGTTCTTTTCAGAACCACCATAATTATTATAAAGAATAACTTGAAACATTCCCACATATTTCATTGAGTATCATTCGATTTGAATTACAAGTCAAACGAGTAGTCACGACACTCCGGTTATGTCCTAGACATTACCCACCCATCTTTTTGACATTGAAAATGTCTTACTGCACTATCTGGGGCAGGGTGTCATTCTAAAATCTAAAATCAAACGATGTCACGTTTTTGCGTCACTATTTTGAACGCTAATAACTTTCTTATTTATGAACGGATTTCCGTCTGGTTATCACTAAACAATTCAGAATTAACTGAAATTATGTTTTATTGCTATAGTGTTTTTGTATTTCAATAGTACACTATTGAAAAACAAGCAAAAATGAACAGATCTCGAAAACGTGAAAACTCTCATACATCAGTCAATCTATCCCCGGCAGCGCCGTCGAAAGGGAGCAGCTTAGTGATTCAAACGAACACGAAAAGTTATAAATAAATGTGCCGTGTGCCTGTTTGAATCAGTTGTTGCTCTTTTGCCAGCCAAATAACATCGTATCTATAGCGTCTCGTACGACAGATTTGAGCACCTAGCACACTACGCTTCTATGAATGACGTCATCCTCGACTATTTAAAGAATATCATTTCTCGAGCGACTTCATTCTCCCGTCGATCGTCGGACCGTAAAGAACAAGCAATCATGCATGTTGACAATGCACTGCGTAGAGTGCTGCATTTGATCACTGCTACCGCTGGGGGTGATCCGATGTAAAAAGCGCGCGGCTGGAAGAGTTGCCCAACCTCAGTTGAAGCCGACTAATTGTTCCATTCTGCATGTTATTGGTAAATTAAAAACCCTTTTAAGGGCTATAACAAACAATGAAGAACAAATTTGAATATTTCCAATCATTGACAGCGATAATTCAATTGCGCAGTTTATATTCGTTATTTGTTGCTTGCACACGCGCAAGCAATCTGAAATTTGCAACAATCTGTTATTTGTTTAAATTTATCCTTCCGAAACAATACAAAAATGGGCAGCTACTTAAAGTACATTTCGAGGCTGAAATTGGTGAAAACCTGCGATTTATTAAAAAATCTTTCGGAAACATAATCCAAAATTCTGCAATGTTTCAGAAAATTGGAGAATGTAGCAACACTGCCAACTAGCGAAAGCCGTACCAAAAAGAATCCGCAAATTTTTGTTCGTTATTCTGCATGAAGGCAGTCCTTCCATCAACAATGCGAAAGTGATAAAAGCCGATGTCACGTTTCAAACTATCAGTATTTCAAATTATCTGTTGAAGGGGAAGGTTGTTTGTTTCTTTCCAATTTTAATTATTTATCCGATGTAAGTAGCGCGTTGCTGGAAGAGACGGCAAACCGTTATTGCGGCTGACTGTTGGTTCCATTTCGCATGTTATTTTTGTAAATTAAAAGCCCTTTTCAGGGCTATAACCAACAATGAAGAACAAGTTTGAAAAATTCTTGACGATGACAACGATAACCTAATTCCGCCGTATATATTCGTTACTTGTTGCTTGCGCGTACATTGACAATCTGAAATTTACAACAATCTGTGATTTGTTTAAAATTATCCTTCCGAAACAATACAAAAATGTACAGTTATTTAAAAGTATATTGTCATGCTGAAATTGGCGAAAATGAAGCCAAATCCAAAAGTCTACAATATTATAGAAATCGGAGGATGTGAAAAATCCGCAAATATTTTTTCGTTATTCTCGTGAAGGTAGTCCTTCCATCATCAGTGCGAAAGAGATAAAAGCCGATGTCACGTTCCAAGCTATCAGTATTTCATATTAGATTCTGAAGGGAAGGGTTGTTTCTTGTTATTTCGAAATATTTATCTGATGTAAGTAGCGTGAGAAGGCAGACCTTGTTTTGCAGCTGACTAATTGTTCCATTCTGCATGTGATTTTTGTTAAACCAAAAGCCCTTAGTTAGTTTAGTACTTTTCATTCCATAGCACGCGTGTTTGTGGATTCCACAAATAGTCCTTTTCAGGATTCCACCAATGGACTCCAAATATAGAACATTTCAGAGTTAATGTTAATTATACTACCGAATATATAAAGATACATATGTTAAACTTTCTTTGTTTACGAATAGTTTGAGTTATGACCAGTTAATTTTCTATCATGCTTGCAAACATTTAATTTGATAGCAGGTATTTAAAGATAGATGTAAGGTTTTGTTTGTGAGCATCATTAATTGATGTTCCCATTTCATGGATTTGAATAAAACTTTTTTAAAACTTGAATTTATCACACTATAGGTTATCGATTTTAATTTAAAAATTCAACAATTATCTCTAGTGAAGAATAGCATGCCTGTGTGTAATTCTAAAACAGTCTATGGCATTAAGGGGTTTTAATTTGGCCACGGATAATATTGATTGCTTATAAAACTGGCTACATTTTTAATGTCATCGTGGTCGTGTCTTGTACACAACCCTTAAATTTTTTTTACAAACCGAGCATTTCATAATTAATAAGTTAAAATAAGCGATAAATTTATCATAAAATTTCGGCAACCGTTTTGTCCAGAGCAATAACAACACAATGTTACACCAACATTCCTTTCCTTCCCCGATAGCTGAAAGGACGTGGCCGTCGTCGATATTGACATTTCAAAATATTGAACTCTCGAAACGTGCACATTGATGGATAGCAACTCGCAGGCCCCATTAGTTGATTCTCTGTGCAATTTCGCTTGTTGTGGTCAATCACGAAGTAGCAACTACGAATTGTACGGTCATAGTGCTCATACTCGTTCAACGGAATGAACGACAACATTTGTTGTAAATTTTTCCTAGTAGATTGGGCAAAAATCTAATTATTTCATTCATTACAGCGGCTGTTAACCACGTTCAACAACTCTGGCGCTATTCCAGCTGACAGAAATATTGACATTATTAGGTAAACTTGGGAGAGGAACTAAAAACAGTTCATGCCCGCTGTGCCGAAGGGAACGTTTCATTTGTTTTAGGCTACATCCATAAATGACGTAGCATTTTTTGAGGGATTTTTAACACCCCTCCCCCATTGTAGTATTTCGTCACAAACCTCTAAATACCCTCTAATTACATAGCTTGACGGTAATACTCCCTCCCTTGTCCCCGTAAAAAAAATTAGAAAAATTTAACACAACTATGTTAGTTAGATGAAATGACAAGATTGTCATGACATTAGGTCAACTCCTATTCCCCTTTAAAAAAGCTACATAGCATGGCATGACCCTCTACGCTCCTGTCGTCACACATCATTACAAAATACAAAACCAACCCCTCCCTCATATAATACAACGTCATTTATGGATGGACCCTTATTTCATTCATTTGGGCATCACATTCATTCAGTCATTTTCGGTTTAGTTGAATTCTGTTGCAAACTGAATTTGATTTTTTTTTGCTGTCTCTGAGTAGGATTATTAAGCAAAAATGCACTAGACAAGGTTTACGTTCACCTAATTATGCTTGGAAATGTAAAAGATACCACCGTCTGCCTTCAATTTATCCATATATAAAAATATAATATAGTGGGTGAATAAATGAATATTTCCTCTGGCTGATGCCATTTGATACTTGTCTATTTGTTTAATACATCAACAGGCATATCAAAGCCCCAATGATGTTGGACTTAATGCTAATGTTATTTCTAACAATCAAGTACACAAGAACAATAGTCATACGATAAGAAAAAATAAAGAATAAAACGATTTAATCCACCTAGCAGTGAGATGAGACATTTCTTACACATATCACTGTTGGATCATTCATTAGTTTGCAGAACTCATGCGAAGTAGTAAATCAAAATTATCAAATACACGAATCAAATTATATAAGCTTAATTAATGAAAATTTAGACTATATTTAGAAATAAGTATAAGATTAATAGAATGAATTGACTCAAACTAACAAATTGAATTAAATGAATAAAATGAATCAAATTAATCAAATTAATCAAATTAATCAAATGAATCAAGTGAAGCAAATGAATCAAAAGAATTAAATGAATCAATTTAATTAAAGGGTTCAAATGAATAAAATGAATGGAATGAACTAAGAAACTAAAATGAATAAAGAATAAATTAAATGAATAAATGAAACAAACGAACCAAATAAATAAAATGAAGTGAATTGACAAAATGAATAAAAAAGAAGAAAATGCATTGATTGAAATGATAAATTAATCGATGTTGTAAGGTTATAAATTTATAGAAAAAATAAATTGTGTCAGAAGCATTATTTGGATGAAATGAATAAAACTGAAAAAATAGTCAGGTTAATAAAATGTTCTTCATTTTAAACAAAATGTATGAAATGAATGAAAACAGGGAATAAAATAAGTGAAATGAATGATATGACTAAAATGCACGAAATGAATAAACTGATCAGAGTGAATCCAAATGATAAAACGAATAAAGTATATTAAGTGAACGCTGATTAACAAAATTAATAAAAAGATGCTGCATGAAACAATTAATTAAAATGCAATAATCATTTATAGTTAAAGTTAAAAAACATTTTTGAATAAAATAAGAAAAAAGATAATCCAGATTGTACGAATTTGAGAACCATTACATCAGAAAGTTATGAAATGATTTTGAAATTTGTATCTTCCGAGGAAAGGCTAATTAATATACCATGGGATCTCTAGGGCTTCTATCCTTTTTTTGTTTTAGTCTTTTCGTTTTTACGCTTCTTTACTTGACGGCGTCGTTTTAAGATTATTTAGTGTTTCAACATTATTGATAGACCTTAATTAGTTATCAGGAACCTGGAATGTTCAATTTGCTTTGGAAATCAAAGTTTACTTTTTGGTCATATATTCCCGAAAAATATTGTGCAGAATAGAATTTGCTGGTCCAGTAATTTAACGCGCAGTTGAATATAGTAAAGTGAGACAAGGTCACATGACACATTCTTTCGTGACGTTTACAACGATTTGACGAATCATCATTCGACAAATATGTCATAACTTTATCAAATTAACGCCTGCATCAAAACTTATTACAGATTCGGAAAGTAGACAAAATCTCACGAAAGCCCTTTGAACAGAGAGCAAAAGATGGAGAATGCGATTTGTAAAAGAGACAAGTAGATATTTCAAAGTTTTCATTTGAATTAAAATAAATAGTGTGAAGTGTCTAGGCTATGTCGATAGCATAAAAGGCGTGCATTCAGTTGATTATAATGCAGTCTCTTTCCAGTCATCCTTATAGCTTGCATATTGTTTCGTTCGGAATTCTCGTTCAGGAAATATGGATAAATAAGCCCTGTACAATCCAATACTGTGAAAAAGAAATGGTTCAAACTGTCAGGATGGCAAAAATGTAGTCAGATCAACTATCTGTCCAATGCATAAACTCTGATTGCAATCCTCGCTAATTTACTTGTACAATATGGAAAACTCGAACGAAACGTGTGCTGAATTATCCAATGCCTCACTACTAATTGTGACTTCCATTGAAACTTCAATTGAAGTGTACTCAGTATAGAGCAGATATGGACGAGGATAAGTTAGAAGACACCTTGTACTTGCATCCCCCATTGAGAGTGGGGACTTTAGGAGACTTCTTTTCCCGGATCTAATTCGTGGATATTTTTGGGCTGTGATCCGTTATTTTTCATGAAAGCTCATACCAATATAAAGTATGTGCATTTTCAATAATATCATCACAAAAAGGTGTTCTCAGTTTTCACATGACATATTTGAGCATATGTTTTATTCAAAATTCAATAGAGATACGAAGAGTTGAAATATCGCACGTGGAATGTCCCACCTCCCAGTTAAGCCACATATTTTTCTGAGATAGCTATGAATTTCCTTTATTATAGTGTTTATACAAGCTTTGAATGAAACAGAAATAAATTTGAGTTGATGTAGTTTTCGATGGTCACCTGTCTACCCATAGTGCAACGTTTCGAAATACCAATTCCACCTTGAAAATAGTCATAGTTTTCCCATAAGGCAAATATTTTGCAAATTTTCTCGGACTACAAATATTTTATTTGACATGTAGGATGTATTATTAAACTTGTTTCCGCGAGTCTCTTGTACACTAAAATGCAAAGAAAATAATAGGGCAACAGACAAAAAATAGTTTTGTTTTCTCAAACCTTCACAATTACATCGCACACATGAAATTAGCTTGAATATTAATAAAGATTAGCAGAGAATCTTATCACACAACTTAGAAATGGATAGAGAAATAGCAAGATAGATGTGAGTCGTGACAGTTGTTACCAACATGAAGAAAGAGAGAGAGTGAAAGAGAGAGTGAGATAGATATGGGGAGGGCATGTGAGGCCATACCAGACCTTATTTTTAAAGGTATATTATGCGATATATTGATTCCTTACATCCTTATTATAAATAATGTAAGTAGTAATTTTTGCGCCATAACCAATATAATCTAAATTTTGCAAAGAGCTAAATTTTTGCTAGAGTTTTGGGATTCAAAAATACAGTTTCTTTCGGTGATGCCACGAGTATAATTGTATGAGAAGTCTTATCTCACTACTAGGTGAATTACTTGATGATCTGTATAGTTATATACCATCCAATATTTACTTCACGATTGAACGCAACGCCTAATCCAAGGGATAAATACATGAACTCTAGAAAAAAAATCACTATGAACGCATTATTTTGTTATTGTAGTGAACTTACATATTGATTTTTGAGAAATAGTTCAATTATTATATAGGTAATTCGCAAAATGTTTTCAAAATCAAATTCCTTGAATCACGTAGATGTGTTTTCATACCCTGATGTTCAAAATCGGTTTAGTTTTGCCCCTAAAACATCAGTAAAGCAATACTCCATATGAAACGGTCTCCTTTTTAATTAGTGAAAATTGGTGAGCGAGGAATACAAATACAAAATGTTTAATATCTCCGTCGCTCGTGAGCAGATTTTGACAATATATAGCTTGATAGAAAGGTATTTTTACAAGGTTTCTAATTATGTGCAGTTTGTTGGACAACGTTGCTTTGTTTGAAAGTTATTTACTAAAAACCTGCAATGTTTTGACAAAATGACCTATATCTCAGAAAGTAAACAACATATCGAAAAACAAGAATAATAGTGTCAAATGGCAACGTTAGGCCTTTCATTTGAAACTAGTTTCATTAAGATCGGTTAAGCCATTGCTGAGATAATTACATGACATTTTGTACATACATACATACACACATACACACACACACACACACACACATACAGACATTGTCTCAATTTGTCGAGCTGAGTCGATTGGTATATGAAACTCGGCCCTCCGGGCCTCGGAAAAAGTTTTCAAAGTTTGAGCGAATCCTATACATTTCTTTTGTAAGAAATGTAAAAATGACAAGTGTTGTTAGCTAATTGATTAAACAGTCTGGAAAATCGTGTACGCAGAGTTTGTCGAGAAACGTTGAAATCGAATGCTGAAGCTGCCTGGTTAAAAATTCGCTGCAGACCAGTGATGGCTCCATATTTACTATAGTTAGTGCGTCGGAATGGTAATCTGAACATAATGTTGTTGCGTAGTGCTCGAGGTGCGACGTTTATGTTGATTTGTTCCAAAATAGCTGGGGCATCTATACGACCTTGCAGAGTGTCAGCGATGAACAAAGCTCGTGCAGTATTCCTTCGAACATGTAGGGGCTCTAGTTGAATTAGCTGACACCGGTTTTCATAGCGTGGTATGTAGTCGGGAAGGATCTCTCCACGGCAATCTACGAAGCGCGAAACGTAAAAAGCGACGCTGAACGGACTCTATTTTCTCAACGCCCTTATTGTAGTTTGGACTCCAAACTTCAGAGCAAAATTCTGGTATTGATCGCGATAAAGAACAGTAGAGCGCTTTGAGACAATAGATATCTGTAAAATTTTTGGCTATTATGAAGATGCATCCCAGAGCTCGAGATGCTTTACCAACTGCATAAGAGACGTGTTGCTTAAACGTAAGTTGAGAATCCAGAATCACTCTCAGATCTTTAACGTGACTGACGCGTTCAATGTATGTTTCTAGTAGACGGTAGTTAAAATGAATCGAATCCCTTTTCCGTGAAAACGATATAACCGAACACTTCTTCGGGTTCACGCACATGCGGTTCGTGTTACACCAATCAGCAAAGACATCAAGCTGCTATTGGAGTGGTCTGCAATCTTCAATTGAACGAATTAGTCGAAATATCTTGAGGTCATCTGCGAAGGACAATCGTGGAGTCTTCAGAACTAGATGTACATCATTGAAGTATAGCAGAAACATCAATGGTCCCAAGTGGATTCCTTGAGGTATTCCTGACGTAGAAATGAAGGTGGGGGCCTGACAGTCTCATATGACGACCGCTATCTCTCGGTCTGTGACGTAGGATCGAAACAGCTGCAAAACACTACTATTTATTCCAAATCTCTCCATTTTTGCGATTGCGATATCGTGATTTATCTTAGTGAAAGCTGCAGATAAGTCGGTGTAAACAACGTCGGTTTGAGCACGATGTTCTATACTCTCTGTTATGTAGGATGTTAAACACAGCAGGTTAGACGCAGTTGACCGTCCGGACGTGAAGCCGTGTTGATCGTCACTTAGGTAGGGGAACTCGGGGTAAGACGGACGTGTTAAGGATATACTCAAATAAAACATAGTAAAAGCATGTTTTTGTCAACATGTAATACTCTATGTTGTAGCTCCATATGTTGGCTTTCGAGTGCCCAGAGGGATTATGTTACAAAAATCAACAAGTATCTTTTTTGAAAGAAATAGAAAACAAAGAAATATCTGCACTTTTTCCAGACTGCGGGTGAAACGAACATATGGTGGGGGTAAGACGGACATGTTGCCGAAAGGATGATCACAATACAAAACATAAAATATACTGTTTCTAACGGGTGTTTTGAATAATTTGTGGTTCTTCTTAAGTTCTTAATATATATGTTCAATTCGAGGTGAAAATAACGTTTTGGTGTTCGATTTAAAGTATTTAAAGTTGCTGATATCGTTTTTTTCGTTGTCATAAAAAGGGCCATACAATCAGTTCCAATGATCAATCACAATCATTTATATAAAACTGGAAAGTTACCTTACAGTTACAGGTCCTACGAATTCCGTATTCAGCCTCGGTCTTATTAACGTACATCTTGCGGTCTACTACATGTGAGACTTCAGCTAATAGGATGGTTCTCCACGTTTGGCTGCTAGAATTTCGTTTCTACACGCGAGACATTCATATAAGGATGAATCAATAGAATTAATCAAGACAGGCCGTCTTGCCCCACCAGTACACATATTTTTTAAACGCTTGCACTTATTTACTCGTATATAAACATACCTGTTATTTTCCACGAAGATGTCATTAAAGAGTTACATTTTCGAAATAAAAGAAAAAATCCGCGAAAAAATTGATTTTTTCCTCGATAAACCTTAAAATCAGAGACGTAAAAATTACATCCGCTAGAAGATGCACTACTTATTATCAATGTTTGCTTAAATTTTTCGCGTTTAACAATATTCAAGGCCTACTGAGTGCTTCATAATTCAAGGATATCCATAAAAAGAGGGTACTCATATAAAGCAACTGAACTTTATATGTTATATGCCTAAAATAACCATGTGTCCGTCTTACCCCACCTGTCCGTCTTACCCACAGTTACCCTTCTGCTTACAATGAGCCTGAAGAGGTTCCATAACCACCAGCTCAAACAACTCCGAAACAGCACTCAATGAAGTTATTCCACGGTAATTATTGACGTCTCGCTTATTACCCTTCTTGTGGACTGGGAACATGTTCGCGTATTTCCAGCAAGATGGAAAAACTCCTCTAGCAATACATGCTCAAAAGATGTGAACAAGCGGAGTAATCAAAGCTTCAATATGCCTTTTCAGGATAACAGAGGGGAACCCGTCGGGTCCCGGATTGAAAGATGACTTTAACCGAGAGGAAGCTTTGGTAATCATCGTTGCGTCGACATCGATAGCACCCAAAGCTTGGCCTACAAGTGGAGCTTTGCTAGCCGCTAGTTCGATTAGCTCAATGGTTAGTGCCTCATCTGTGAATACATTCGCGAATTTTTCCGAAAAAAGTGCATATATGTCTCGAGATGTTGTAGCTGTATTACCATTGAAAGTCATAGACGACGGTAGTCCAGATTCCTTGCGCTGCTCGTTCACGTATTTCCAGAAACGTTTTGGATGCGACTTAAGATCGCGCTGAATATTTTGCTGATATCAAAAGAAAGAGTGTTGACTGGCTCGTTTATAAGCGTGGTTGAGACTAACGTAATAGTTTCTGAGTGGTATTGTGCGATATTTGGTAAATCTCCGCAGGACAGCTCTTTTGATGGATTTGAGCCGTCGTAGCGTACTCGTTAACCATGGAGGGCCGGCTTGTCGATGGTGAACTTTCTTCGGAACGTGCCTGTCAATAACGTATCCCAGAACGTTGGAAAAAGTTCGAACTGCGGTTTCGACATCTTCGGGGTCTAGAATATTTTCCCAATCGATGGTGGAAAGAAGGTCTGCGATACTTTGATGGTTAGCTTTACGAAAATCGTAGAAGACGGAGAGCGGTGAAAAATCGAAGTCACAGTTCACCATAGTGCTATCAATCTTGGCGATCAATGTAGGATGATGCGCTACTAGTTTTACTAGAGGAGAGGGAGCCATCACTATTGATGTGGCGGAGACCTGATCGCTGACAAAACAAAGGTCGAGATGGCGGCTATTGTCATTGGCGATAGGATTAATTTGTAGTAATGTGGCTGAGCTATAGCTGTCCAGTAGTCTCACTGCACCTGGGTGGAAAACGGAATGGTCGGAATCCGGATAAAGAAATCCATTGCGGGAAGATTTCCATGAAATGCTAGGAAGGTTGAAATCTCCTACCACCATGATCTCATCAACTGCATTAGCATATTCGAGGATCGTAAAAACCGAGTTGCAGTGTGCTTCGACATATTCGATGTCACGAACGCGGTTGAGTGGAACATACAACGCACACAGGTACAACTTACGGTCTCCAAGCTCGATAATCGTCCAAACCTGCTCAAGGCAAACCCAAGAAATGCTCTCGACAGCTCTTGCCTTTAAGCAGGAATTAACTGCTACTAATACGCCACCTCCGGTGGTTTTTCGGCTGTTGTTCGGGTTCCGGTCACAACGAAACACCTCATAGCCGGTACCGAACATCTGACTGGAAAGTGTGTCATCGTTCAACCACGTTTCGACGAGGACAATGATGTCAAAACTCTTATCAGAGACTGCAAGACGATATTGTTGAACGGTTTTTGCCTTTCTCATGTAGAAAGGTTATGCAATCACTCTGAAAAACGTCAACATAATCCCGGCCCGGAGGGCCGAGTGTCATATCCCATTCGACTCAGTTCGTCGAGATCGGAAAAAGTCTGTATGTGTGTGTATGTATGTATGTGTGTGTATGTGTGTGTATGTGTGTGTATGTGTGTGTGTATGTATGTGCGTATGTGTCAAATAATGTCACTCATTTTTCTCAGAGATGGCTGGACCGATTTGCCCAAACTTAGTCTCAAATGAAAGGTGCAACCTTCCCATCGGCTGCTATTGAATTTTGGATTGATCGGAATTCTGGTTCCGGTATTACGGGTTTCAGAGTGTGGCCACACAGAAATTTCTCATATAAACTATAGGAAAAATTAAAAATAGAATTTTTATTTTTGATGCTAAATGTGTTCAAGGTGCATGAAACGTCGAGATTTGATGCAAACTCGAAAAAAAATTTGACGACGATTCACTTTGTTGGATTTTGGCACATTTTAGCCTTTCTCATATAGAAAGGTTATGCAATCACTATGAAAAACGTCAACCTAATCCCGGCCGGAGGGCCAATTTTTTTTTCGACTCGCATAAGGTTTCTGGATTTTAATAGGGGCATAGTTGATGGTTTACGGAGAGGGGTTACACCCCCTTCTACTGTTCACTCCCCTTCATTAAAAATCTCTTTAAATCACCCCTCAGACCACCACCCCTTCCAGCCCTCATACGCCTCCCTTTCAACCCCATCATCTTTAAACCACCACTATATCACAGAGCATACCAATTTAAGCTGGGGAGTCGTTCGTTTATGGGACTTTCGCCCTCCTCACATACCCACCCCCGCATGACAAAATGAGTTAGCAAGCAGATAACATTGAACTAATGCTGATTAGGCTAATGGAGTATGATATTTTTTTGTTTCAAGTGTTCCACCATCGACACGTAGCTCATCAAGTTCGTGGCTGGCATGCCATTGTGTATAAGTGCAAAGTGTACTAAGAATGTAATGGACATTTCCACAATTATGTTGAACATAAAAAGCTTCCGTGCTATAGTTTAGAGAAAGGTACAATTGCACCGCTAGGTGGATTAAAACAGGTTTTTTTTATATTTCGTTTATTATATCGCTCGCCTACTGCGTCATGGGGACCGTTTAATTCTCTCCTGTCCTCTACATCAAAGTCATCATCGTTAAAAGTGCCTTGGTGCTCGCGACCAGATGTTCTTTCCTGCTTCTTGCACTTACGGGTGACCAATGTATATCCGTCGTCATTCTTATTATCTTCATCACCTATATTACTTACAGTTGTTTCAGGGGTGCTGGATGCTGCTTTGGCAGTTGTCAATATGGACTGAAGAGCTGCCACAAATTTGGCAACCGTTTGTGGTTCAGGTATTGGTGTTGAAAGTTCTTTTTTGGGTTGGTTTTCCGTGGATTCGTTGGCAATCGGTAGCGATACATTCTCCTCTGTATCTTCCGCGCAAGGTTGTCCGTGGTGTGCTGTCTGATTACAATACTTGCACGTAGGAGTTTGCCCCTCATGGGTGCATAACGTAGTTTGATGAATAGTAGCTTCGTGGGTTTTAAGTTTTATAGTCAAGTGGGAGGGGATAGGTCTTTCGATCCGCATCCTCACCACAAGAACACCGTTAGGTGTACCCGGGAAGAAATTTCTCCACGTATCACGTGTAACGGATTCTACTTCTCCGTATTGCGACATGTATTTTGCGATTAGATCAGGAGGGGTACGTGATGATAGGTCATGTAATTTTACATCTACATAGTCTTTTTCTATATACACGGGAATCTTAATTCCAACTTTATCACTTTCAGCCACGTGCTTCAAGTTGTGCTGCAAAACGAAACGTTCGGCTTGTGCTAACGTGTTGAATGATATGAGCACTACATTGCGAAGATGATGATACTGTAGATACATAACCTCCTTGAGCTTAAGCTACATCTTCGCCTTCAGCAGGTATTCCACTTCACGAAAACTCAATCTTATTGAACAGAATTTAAAGTAAACGACCGCTGTGTTGGGTCGGAGCAGAGATTTTTCATCAACTTTACTCATGATGGCAAGAATAAATTAAAAGTTTCCTTTGTTCTCGAGACAATGCACACTAGATCGAGAGGTTGCTAGTGGTGGGGGGCTCGACTGTGGTGGGGGGACTAAGGGCTTCCTCTCGACTGGTGGCAAGTGTGCGTCTCGGTGACCGAAGAAACGATATGTCGTGAAATGCAGCTAGACTATGTTCCTCTTGTAAACAACTGTGGGTCGCTGACATGAAATACGGCATCTGGTTCTGATTCTGGTAATGTGCTGATGCTGATACTGATAATGTGCTGGTAATTAACGAAGAACTGGAATCGGGGAACATTTCAGCGCGTAAATAATTTAAAATAAATGGATACTTGCCGCAGTAGGAAGTTTGGAATACCCTTTCTCCACTCCCACACATAGGACCGGGACGACTGGTGAACGTTGGCTGCAGTAACTGGACTGTGTTGGGGGGATCGAGGGCTTCCATAATACAAGCGGCAGTGCATCCCGATATTCCATTAGCGAAATCTATCCTGCTTTGGCGGGTCGAAATTGAATTTCCGAACGAGTACTCCAGTTGGCCAAGTAGATGCTTTGAGTACGGTGTCCTTTAGTTCGCTCAGAATTTCAACTCGGAAGGAAAGAAAATTGGGTTTCGTGAGATCGGTATCTTTCTTGACCAACAAAACTGCTTTGGGTGCGTCGCTTATTCCGAGGCATTCCTGGGTCATAGCAACAATTTCCTCCACTGTATGGCTCAGGTCAAGACGACTCAAATAAACCCAAAAGTGCTCCTGCTCATCCGCAACAGTTTTGATTTCTCGCTGAATGGCTCTAGTACCACAGACAGCGGCTGCAGTGGCACGAATTTTTGCATTATTCTCGCGACTTCGTTTCGGAGTGGGCAGATCCCCCGGAAATCGCTTGACAAACAGAACCAGAATTGGCCGGAAAGTGAGTGTCAATCCGGCTCGAGAGATTAGACACTACAGCGTTCAAATTATCTACAGCCTCACATAATTTTTGTGTATTCACAATAGGAGCAACGGAATCAGATTTCTGCATACACTCGTTGAAACAGCGAGCACAGTCGTCACACAGCCAGTACAGGTTGTTGCTGAAACTCGACAATAGGTCTAGTGCGGATCGCTGCATACCGGGAATACAGATGCGGTGGTAAACCGATCCGCAATGGCCGCGGCATGCAATTTTCTCAATCCCATTAACGGGCGAGTCACATGATTGCAAATATGACTCATTGTTGATTTCAACCCGCCCTGTATTCAATTTTTAGATTTCGACACGCTATGCGCCAAGTTGAAGTGTGGGGAACACTTTTCACTACTCGCGTGTAAAGTTTTTGGTGGGGAATTACACACAAGTTGAAGTGTCACAATTTTCCCGTAGACTAACGAAGTTTTCACAAGGTGAAATAAGGCACTTTTGCACTACAATTTCACTGGCGAGCAGCATACGATTGGAAAAAGAATGTCCGTCGAGCGACTGGAATCCTTTTTACCGTAGAACGATAAGTACAACACACAATAAATTGATCTTTCACTAGAGCCAAAAAACGTACACACGATGTAAATAAACAAGCGTGAAACTTCAGTCAGCTTGGAAGTGAGTGAGTGAATAAGGGAGACGGTGAAACTGGATATTAGTTACTGAAAATGTACGCAGAAATAGCCAATGAAATCTGAGATTTAGCACCACTAAGTAAAAATTTTGGCCAAATAGCATTTAGACCAATGGCATTTGGCCTAATGACTCATTCGAGAGAACAACCCAATCAGCCAGATGACACCAAGCTACATAGTTTAGTTTAGATTGCCGAATTTCGGTTGAAAGTTTTTGCTGCCAGTATAGGTTCTGTTTTTAGTATAAGTACACACTAACAGACATGACACTAGAAAACAGCTCATCGCTCGCGGTCATTTTAAATATATATTTTAATTACGATAGTTCGGCATATGCAATTATGGCGCCACCGAGGGAAAACCCACTTGCAAACAGGTTGTGTATAAAAGGTGGAGCTAGTATTTTAGTAAAATTGGCGGATCGATATTTTTTTATGTATGTGGTATAGGCACAGCATCATCTTACCGCCATACGTACATACCGTTAGCTGAGCTTAAAGCGTGTTACTGCTAACGGTCATAACCGATGAGATTGGGCAATCAAAGCACATTCGCAAATTCGTACCTTATCCTATTAGATTGCTTAGATCACTTAATCTTGTGGCAAATCACGATCACGAAATTTCACCACCCTCATATATTTCAATACATATTAGAAATCGATATGTTCACAAAATGCTTTGTATTATACTCAACCTAATCAGCCTTAAACACACCAAATTTCAAAAGGCTGTCAACGAAATCTCTTCTGATTCTGATCGGAAATCACCAATTATATCAAATGTAAAGAAGGACAACGTTTAAGTATATCTCTCGGTTCAACCTTATTTCGTCCGGATCGCAAAAGATCCGATTCACATCCAATAAGTTCTCACTAAATGGAGAAACAATACACATTCCCAAGCCTCAATATCCCAGCAGCCGAAAAGGATCAACAGATAAACGGGGGACGATTTCCCCGAGCTAGCACAGTCACAGACCGAATAATCGCATTTAAACGACCCTTCTTACGCTCATATGTGGGTATGATAATGTCAACTATTATTCGATTTCATCACCCAGGATGCTATCGGGAAAAGTCCCATTTAGAAAAGATACACAGCGTAAGGTGAAGGGGGTATATGAGATGGAATTAAGTAGAAAATGGATCCAAATCCGGGAGTAGTAAACGCTCATGAGCTGGGTCCTGCTGTAGATTGTTCCCTCTGGATGTGACATTGGAAGTGTCAATGGGCGGTCAGGGTATACTTTTTTTTGCTTTTACCATTCTTACTTGCAGGAAGCGGTTGACAGCATGTGCACATTTCGATAGTAGCAAACAGGGATCAGCAAAATAGTGTACATAGGATTTGATGGTTGATGCTTTTTATGGAGTGACAATTTGCAGATCTGTCTTGGATTGTTGACAGTAAGAAAGGTTTACAGAAGTTTTGTAATCAATTATTCATTTCCTGCGCCGGCATCATTGTAAACTAAGTGCACTTTCTTAATCGAGCTAGCTTAAGCACCAACTTTATGCAGATTGCAATATTCCAATCCAAATTCATCCTGGCAATCGAAAACGCATTTGATAAATTGTGTTTGCAGTAGCTCAATCAAAATTCAAATAGCTCTTGTTCCATTTGCATTTTACATCGCTTCAATCTTCTGCTACTATTGGTTTTCTCCTCGAGCAATTCCAGGCGACCGTTGCAGTCGGATTTCACGAAATCCCGCACATCCATTATTGTTCCTTTTTTGTGTGCCCAAGAACCGCATAGAGTTGGATTCTGGGACCGAAAGTCGGTGTCAGGATTGGGATTGCTACCCATCGTACAAAAATGGAAAAATATCTGCAACGAAATTCGTTTTTAATCGGACTACGCTCCGTTTACACCGTCCAACCGAACAAGCGAATGGGAGGCTAAGAAGAGTGCGGGGCCATGGATTGTCAAGCCACAGTCCCTTTGGCTTGGCACCCAGTATGACAGCTGGCTGGCCATCCAGCCAGGCAAGTCAGTCGGCCAACCAACCAAGCATCCAACAGAGCGAAAAGCTTCAACAGATGGGAAGCTTGTTTGCGGATTAACAAACAATATTTTTCTCCTAGCTCATTCTCATCCATATTGTGCTTAAAAGAGCAGAAGAAGGCTGAGATGTCTGTGTCCTTCGCGTTCTTGTTTCATGCGGGAGATGTGAGATGAAGTTCGTGTAGTTTTTAGGTTGGGATTTCTGCAAGACACTGGCGAAGCCAGGGATGCGTAGAGGAATGAGCCTTCCCTCCAAATTAAAATTATTTAGTTCGGGAAAAAGAATTGAACTTTTGAAAAAATGCGAGAATCAATTGAACTTGAAATTGATTAATTGGTCGGAATGGTGAAAAAACGGGAGACTAGCGGTACAGGTCACCAAACTTTGATTGCTACACATCATTTTAGGTTTTGCAGCAGGTTGCCTTTATCAAGAATTGCGTAGTGTAGACATGGTTTGCAGGTTTCTACGCCTTCATTCTCGGTAATATCTTTTTCGCAAAGGACTGTGGATTATGAGCAGGGCCGGCGGATACCGTGGGTAGTATGGGTAGTATTACCCACTCAAAATAACCGAGAGGGGAAATACCTACTCGAAAGTTTGTAACAAACTAAAACCTGAAATTAACCACACAAATGTATGAAATTCTTGATGCACAATAATTTCATTTTTTATTGAGATTAAAATTTTGTTTTGGCTTACAATTTAAATTTCTTGAAAATATGGATTAATAATTAGGATTTGTTTGAAATTAAAACTTATTTTTTTAGTAATATATTTTGACACATCTACATCTGAAAACAAGGAATCGACCTGAATGCATAAAAAATATTAGTGCATTTTTATTCGTACTAAAGGATGCAGTTTGAAATATGTTCAAGGATAACATATACAATTTGTTATTTTTTTAGCACGAACTATTATTTGATTGACAATTGAAACAAGGAGAAACACTATTAGGCCTATTATAAGGAAGGCAAACGATATACACAAGAGGAATTGATTTCAATATCGGAGTAGCATAGACCGTATCAAGGAAAGTGAAGAGAGGACAGACAACAATGTCAGGGAAAAGAAGAAATTAAACTTGCAGCTTTTTGGCAAACGGAAGAATATTACAGGGCATCATGAACCAGATCGCCGACTGCCTTCCTATTCTTTCTTCCGTTTGCCAAACAGCTGCAATTTTAATTTCTTCTTTTCCCTAACATTGTTGTCTATCCTCCGCTGGGAACTCTTTTGTGATTCCAGGTAGCTGGTAGCATATCAACCAAATGAGAAGCGATTACCAAATTTGGATATCTATTGTGTTTAAAAGAATGTGCAGGTTGAGGATCAAGGGCCGTTTCTTCAACATCTGCATAATAAACGTGCACAGCCCTCACTCCGGAAGCACCGATGACGACAACGACGGTTTCTACGCGCAGCTCGAACAAGAATACGACCGCTGCCCAAGCCACGATGTCAAGATCATCACTGCCAGGTAGGCCAGGAGGAGGAATTCAGACCGACGATTGGAATGTTTAGCGCTCGCCGGCTGACGAATGAGAACGGACTTCGACTCATTGATTTCGCCGCCTCCAAGACCATGGCCATTCGTAGCACCTTCTTCCAGCACAGCCTCCCTTATCGTTACACCTGGAGATCACCACTACAGACGGAATCGCAAATCGACTACGTCCTGATCGATGGACGGCACTTCTCCGACATTATCGACGTCAGGACCTATCGGGGCGCTAACATCGACTCTGACCACTACCTGATGATGGTTAAATTGTGCCCAAAACTATCCGTAATTAATCA
The DNA here is from genome assembly GCF_030247195.1 of Topomyia yanbarensis. NCBI lineage: Eukaryota > Metazoa > Arthropoda > Insecta > Diptera > Culicidae > Topomyia > Topomyia yanbarensis. The sequence goes on along the minus strand of NC_080671.1, from coordinate 393,336,317 downwards.
TGTGCGGTACCGACAACCGCCTCGGTAGGATCTGGAGTGACTAAAGCAACCAGATGTCGCCACTGCATACGCGCAGCACCTCGAGGCAGCGTTGCCGGACGAGGAAGAGCTCAACGTGGCCCCTCTAGAGGACTGCTGGAGAACAGTAAAAGCAGCCATCAACAACGTAGCTGAGGACATTGTCGGGTACGAGGAACGGAGACGACGGAACGATTGGTTCGACGAGGAGTGCAGAGCGGTTTTGGAGGAGAAGAATGCAGCGCGAGCGGTCATACTGCAGCATCGAACCCGACAGAATGTGGAACGATACAAACAGAAGCGGATGCAGCAGATACCGGGAGAAAAAAACGCTGCCTGGAAGACGCAGAGTGCGAGGAAATGGAACTGCTGTGCCGTTCTCAAGATACACCGAAGTTCTACCAGAAGCTCAACGCATCCCGCAAAGGCTTCGTGCCGCAAGCCGAAATATGTAGGGATAAGGAGCCTGCTGACGGGCAACCGTAAGATGATCGAAAGGTGGAAGCAGCCCTTCGACGAGCACCTGAACGGCGAGGAAAATGTAGGTACAGATGACCAAGGCAACGGAGGATTTGACTACGTCAGTGCAGTTGCAGGAATGAACCTACTCCAACGTTGAGGGAAGTTAAGGATACCATCCAACAGCTCAAGAACAATAAAGCAGCTGGCAAAGATGGTATCGCAGCAGAACTCATCAAGTTGGGCCCGGAAAAGTTGACCACTTGTCTGCACCGGTTAGTAGTCAGGAGCTGGGAAACCGAACAGCTACCGGAGGAGTGGAAAGAAGGGGTGATCTGCCCAATTCACAAGAAAGGCGACGATTTGGAGTGTGAGAACTTCCGAGCGATCACCACTTTGAATGCCGCCTACAAAGTGCTATCCCAGATCATCTTCCGTCGTCGATCACTTAAAATAAATGAGTTCGTGGGAAGTTATCAAGCCGGCTTCATCGATGGCCGGTCGACAACGGACCAGATCTTCACCGTACGGCAAATTCTCCAGAAATGCCGTGAATACCAGGTCCCAACGCATCACCTGTTCATCGACTTTAAGGCGGCATACGACAGTATCGACCGCGTAGAGCTATGGAAAATCATGGACGAAAACAGCTTTCCCGGGAAGCTGACTCGACTGACCAAAAATCAAAGCGATGGACGGTGTACAAAACAGGGTAAGGATTTCTGGTTAATTTTCCAGTCCATTCGAATCTCGACGGGGACTGAGACAAGGTGATGGACTCTCGTGTCCACTATTCAACATCGCTCTGGAAGGTGTGATGCGACGAACCGGGCTCAACAGCCGGGGCACGATCTTCACGAAATCCGGCCAATTTGTATGCTTCGCGGACGACAGGGACATTATCGCCTGAACATTTGAAACGGTGGTAGACCTGTACACCCCCCCTGAAACGTGAAGCAGCGAAGGTCGGACTGGTGGTAAATGCGTCCAAAACAAAGTAAATGCTGGTAGGCGGAACCGAAAACGACAGGATCCGGCTAGGAAACAGCGTTATGATCGACGGGGATACCTTCGCGGTAGTGGAGGATTTTGTCTACCTAGGATCCTAATTAACGGCTGACAATAACGTGAGCCGTGAAATCCGAAGACGTATCATCAGTGGAAGTCGGGCTTACTATGGGCTCCAGAAGAAACTGCGGTCAAGAAAGATTCACCCCCGCACCAAATGCACCATGTACAAAACGCATATAAGACCGGTGGTTCTCTACGGGCACGAGACTTGGACCATGCTCTAGGAGGACCTGCAAGCGCTACGAGTTTTCGAGCGACGGGTGCTGAGGATGATCTTCGGCGGTGTGTGACGGCGAAGGATGAACCACGAGTTCGCTGCACTCTATGGGGAACCCAGTATCCAAAAAGTGGCCAAAGCTGGAAGGATACGGTGGGCAGGGCTGTTGCAAGAATGCCGGACAACAATCCTGCAAAGATGGTGTTCGCTAATGATCCGGTTGGTACAAGAAGGCGAGAAGCGCAGAGAGCACGATAGGCGGACCAGGTGGAACGTGATTTGGCGAGTGTTGGGCGTAACCAACGTTGGAGAGCTGCAGCTACAAATCGAGTATTGTGGAGGAAAATTGTTGATTCAGTGTTATCATGAAATTGATGTTGAACTAAATAAATGAATGAATGTGTTTAAAAATCTGTATATGAGAGACATATAGGGAGATCGAGGATAGCTAGCACATATCGGACTGGAGCGAGGCCGAAGGAATTCGTTTAACGGAGATCTGGCACTAGGGTACTAAGCGCACGACCAGACAACATGTTTAATGTTGCGATAATCGTCACCATAAGCGTAGAGACGACCCTACTACACCGGAGATGCTCATCCAATGTGTAATGACTGGACCCGAGATATCATCCGAATGTAGTCGCGAGCCTTATTCATCCCTTTGAACCAAAGGGACCAAACTTTCATCGTTCCACGAAATTTGCCAATTTTCGAGCACCCTCTGACAAGAACTACAGAAAAACTCGTTGAAGCTACGCGATCTTCCATGAATATTACCTTCTTATGCCAGCTTTTCTCATCACTACAATGCTTAGCGCGAGCATCTTTGCTGTCAGATAAATTTGTGTATTCAAAGAGCAATCATCAAGTTTAAATAAACTATTGTCATTTCATGGCGAAACATCAATTCTTTGAGTGTTTGAGTGAGTGATCTATATGGAATGCAGTTGTCGCCGAAAAAGGATTTTTGGTTTTGTGTCTTTTGATCAACGGTTGAATAGAATGCATAACGTAGGACCTAGCTACTAGATGAAACATTATTTCTCTCGTTAATCCGTCGACAAACCGGTGTCAATAACCGCGTTTTCAGCATTAATTAAGTTTTTCATTTGCGTATCTAACGTTGCATATATTCGGAAAAAATCGGACGATCCGAAACTCAAACAGTCCTTTTAGGACCTTTTCGCGTACAATTCTTATTGCTCTCTACCCACTACGAAGTGGAGGACCGTTCACTGCTATTTGCGCTGGATCTCGTTTCGTCTGACCTTTAAGCGCAGTGTCGATAATCAAACCAGTTAAAATCTTGTATGCCGGATGAATTTTTTGTTTTGATTCGATTGTTTCGCAAATCAAATCAATAGCTGTTGAAGTAGTCATGATAATATTGAAATTGTCGCGAATATAATGCAGTAAGATAGATCGGTTACCAACGCGAAGACAACTCTATGGCATACCGTGGGAGTTGAAGTCTTCTTGAACCAGCTGAGGTGCGATGTATAGGGAAACAATGTCTGCCTTTGATTCGGACTTGACAACCGAACACTTCAATATCTTGCACCGAGGATTAACTCGGCCCTGGCGAATAGTGTTAATATTTTGGAAGATCTACGTCGGAAGTTAACCAAATACTTCGTGTTAAACCTAGGAAAATCATGGGAATGAAATATAGAGACACTTGGGGTTTTTGATGTCCTATTCCTGTTAATTGCTAAGATTTTCGAGACGAGGAGCCACTTACTTCGGTTTTGCAATAGCACCCATCAAAGAACACCAGGGCCGGCGAAACGCGTGGGTAGTATAGGTAATACCCACTCGAAAATTTGGAACACACCTGAAATTAACAACGTATGTGTCTCGCTCACAAAATACATGAGTCTGAAATTCTTGATGCACAACAAGTTCATATTTTTATTCCGATACAAGTTTTACTAAGGGGAATACTTTTGACACATCTACATTTTAGAACAAGGAGTTCAGATCGATAAACAAAAACATTAATGCAATTTTATTCAGACTAAAGGATGCAATTAGAAATATTTTTAAAGACTAGATATACAATTGTTTAACAAGAACTATTTTTTGATTAGAAATTGATAGAAGGAGAAACACCAGTTGGCATTTTATAAGAAAGGTAAAAGACATACACAAGAGGGATTGATTCTAACATTAGTAGCAGAGACCGTATCAGGGAAAGAGAGGAGAGGGCGGAGAACAATGTCAAAAAAATAAAAATTTCCGGATCGCCGACTAGCCTCCTTGGATATGCTGCAAACTCTTGGGATCAGATTTCTAGGTAGCTGTTAGCATGTCAACCAAATGAGAAGAGATACCTAACTTTGGATATCTATTGTGTTTAAAAATATTCATATGAGAGATATATAGGAGATATCGAGGATAGCCAGCACACGAGGAATGAGGCCGAAGGGATTCGTTTAACGGAGATCTGGTGCTAGAAGAAAGGGTGCACGACCTGATAACATGTTTAGTGTCACGATAACCGTCACAACAAGCGCAAGGACCGCCCTCCACGACCGGAGATGCGCATTCACCGTATTATTATTGGACATGACCCGAGATATCACCCAAAGGAAGCCACGACCTTCATAAGTCTCCTTTAACTAAGGATTTTTGGTTTTGATTATCAATTTTCGAGCGTCATCTGATAAGAAATATTGAAGAACTCGTTCAAGCTACACAATCTTTCATAAAAATCACCTTCTAATGTTTACTTCCGCCTTCTCATTACTCGGAGTCTCTCCACAGAAAGCGAACGAACCCCGTGCAAAAGAACAAAGTTTGGAAAAACAGATCCTCCGAAAGGCTCGAAATGAGGCTGACGGAAAATTAGTTGTTTTCTTATACTCGTCGATTTTTGCTGAATGCAATTGCTGGCATATCTGAATTTCCGCTAGCATATTTCGTAATTAAGGTCCCTATCGGAGACTACACCATCGATTTCCACTTCCTGGGTGGGTACGTAGACAAAATACGTCTTCGTACACGCCCGAGTATTGTTTAGTTAGATCACGCGATGTATCGATGATATTAAATGACTTATCTTTGGTGCGGAAGTAGACCATCCATAGGTCGGTTGTAGTAGATGGATATAATTCGTATTGAAAAAGAGACTTATGGGCATTATTTTTGCCATCGGAGAATCGACCCCCATTAAGCCTGAAAGGATGTCGTTCATCGAAGATAGCTTCCCATTATCCAACACTATCGTGCGGGCTTCAGTACCCATGAAAAGTAGGTTATATTGCAGGGAACGGAGAACTAATGGCATTTAAAATAATGGAGTAATTGGTACGTAACAGATACATATTTGCTGATCCTTCGGTCATACAGCTCGTTAACAAAGGGTGTTTCCAAATGGCCGCCAGTTATTATCACGGAATGCTCATTTTCACTTACACACGCTATCTGAACTTTCGTCAGTTCGCGCAGAAATCATTCCGAATCTTACTACCCACTCGGGAATAAAGTGTTCCGCCGGTCCTGTGTGAAATGACACATTTTTTCACATTTCACTATTGGATCATTCAATAGTTTGCAGAAGTCACGCGAAGTTGGCAAACTAGACGTGGAAGGAACATAATTTCGAGTTCCTCACCGATAAAACCTCGAAAATACTGAATAAATTATAGAAAATAAATAAAACAAATAAAATTAAACAATTATTAAATCAAAATATATTTTTTTGTGAGCTGAAGGCTCCTTCTTGGTTCACGTTTACTGTCAAACTGAATTACTATATTGACTTAGGATTATTTATAGGATATAAAATATTGTTGATTCTTAGGGCTATGTGTGTTTAGTAGACTGCCCAGAAAAAATAATAAATTTTTGAAAACTTAATCGACCCATCCCTGAGTCGATTCCTAGTCCCACCATGAGTATTTGCACCAAATTTGAATCAAATCAGTCAAGTCTAGCTACCGGACGAACGTGCCTGAAGTTTGTATGAGATTTTTCGACAATTTGACATGGAGAAAACCCACTAGCTCGCATTTTCGCCGCTAGGTGGCACTGTATGCATCGTATTATCACTGTAAGTGAAACTAAGAAAGACCATTTAATTGTCTACAACTTTGTCGAAGACTGCTAGTCAATCCGGCTTTGCTGAAAGAAGTTATTTTAAAGAAGTGATGTCTGAGTCGGTTTTGCATGGGGCCTAGCAGTGCATGGTTGTGTATTAGTACTGGATTTCCACGAACTATACATTTTTGTGAAATAATGGTTAGATTTAGCTGAATAGTATGTTCAAAAGAATTGTAGTATATGGTACAAGTTATCTTAAAGTTAGAACATTTTAGTTCCACTTGTGACCGCATCGAGGGCACCAACACTAACTTTTCAACGGAAAGAGATTGAAATTAGGTGTCTTCACACATACAAGCATTGTTCCAATTTGTCGGGCTGAGTCGATTGCTATATGAGACTCGGACCTCAAGGCCTCGGAGAAAGCTTTCAAAGTTTGAACAAATCCTACACATTGTTTTTGGTAAGTAATGTACACGTGGGATAAATTAATAATTCCCGTGGTTATGTTTTAGGAGTATCTAGTAAGTTGATTCTCAGAGTTTTGGCCTTCATATTACATCAAGGTAGTTCGAAACTTTGCCGCTAGGGCGGAGCCTGATTTAACTTTTTAAAGAGGCATGATAGAAGGATGGTATCTTCGGAGAATGCTATTCTCAGTAACTCTTCTGAAGGTGCTTGCTAGCAACTAACTAAGACACATTTGCTTGCGATATTTTTTGTATAATACTCAAAATAGAAAAAAAAAAATATAAAAAAATATTTATGCATACCATTTCATACAGTTATCCTCAAGCGATTACAATAAATTTCATCTTAAAATTGTTATCCAAAAATGATCATTACAGAAGCTACGGAAGTATGTTTATTTCCAGAAATGTTTGTTTATTTTGTTAATTCTTTCGGTATGTTTTACCTGCACGCAACACATGCAACGAATTCGAGCTACACTCAGCTTACTGTATAACTTTACCCAAGTAACAATTGAAGTTTTATAGCACGCTACAAGTGCAATCTAAGTTTTATCAGTGGCTAGAAATCTATCATAAAACCACAACTGTAACTAGGGTACAGCGTGTAAATGTGTGGTGATATGGGCAAAAGAAAGGCAAACAATGCGCGTGCTTTCAAAGGGATAGGTTATAGATTTCGGTCCTATTAGGAAAGGTGCTACATGTACCAAGGATCATAATAACAACAAAGATTGTTGCAATACTGCTAGCGATTTCTTTGAAAACAACTTTGTCCAAATGAAATGAAACTTAATGTGTTTCATGAAATTGTTATGCAAACAAAGCATAAATATTATGTTCACATTCAAATATGACAATATCATTAATGTGGGTGAAAATGTATAACCAATAAAATTGAATCGAGTAATGTTTGAAAATACTTTGATATTTTTAAAGGGCCTTAAAACAAAGTTGATATAAACTCAATAAATTTCATACTTATTTTGTGAATTATTTATCGTACGCAAAGAACTGTGTTCAAATATGCTTTTTTCGAGAGTAATCAAAAATTTGAAGCATATTAATGATGAAAATTTTGGGTTCCGATCAAAAAATCTATACATAGTAACTGTTCGTCAGTAACTTTTATCGAGAAAGAATTCATTCTATCAATAAATATGGCGGTTGTTTTTATTTCTACTATGTTACAAACTGAAGTTGAGTAAAAGTTTTATAAGTGTATCCGGAATCAAATTTGCTGACAAGTTGAATAATAATGACATCTCCAGTTTTCGCAATGATGCTTGCAACAAAATTGTTTTGGCTGTGCAGTAGAGTCACAAACACGTTGCAAAAAACATCAATAATATGTGTCGAAGTTGATTGTTTCAGAAAACAGTAGCACTAAAAATAAATAACTAAGATGTAACGTGCAGCAGCTGTGTTTCACACATGCAACAGTCATGTTTTTTGCAATTCTGTTGTCATTGTAATGCAACATATAACTTTTGTTTTTTCTAGAACATGTTGCAAGTGCTGCTTGGGTTAGGGCCGATGGGTTGAACAATTCGACACAGATCTTTCATTAGGGCCTAAGTCGCAATGTACTCAAATGGAGAAAAATCAGTTTCAATATTCGGCGTTGCTTTTCTAAATGTAGTTTTTATTGTAGGCATACATTACTTTATGACCATGTTTTTCAGGAAGCATTTTTGGTTGAACCTTATGACAATATAACAAAGAATTTAATTCCTATGTGCTTTTAGTGGGTAGAAACAAAATAAATTCTTACGCCCAATTTGCATCCCAGTCATGATTTCGCCCTGCAGCATCCACCATTTGCGAAAGGGCTAAACTGTGTACATAATTTTCAGAAGGGCGCGGTAAATGGGCTAAACTGACTTTGTCTTGCTGGGTAGGGCTGGGTAAATGGGCGAGCTTGACAGTATACTTTTTAATAGGGCTCAGCAAATGGGCGCATGGAAACCGAATGTAAATGAAAGGGCGCGTGCATCTTTTCTTCAAATTACATGAAAATATAAATATTCGAATGTTTATGTGCAACAACTATCGAGTAGACATGATCATAGTAGATATTGCTTATCATTTATATAATAGAACCGCCGTTTAAAGAATAATTTTGTGAATAATAACCGTATGCCCGGTTCTGTCAAAAAATGTAAGTTTAGCCTTTATATTCCATACTAGAATAAGTGCCTAAGTCGAAAACTCGAAGAAAATGCATGTTTCGCCGTTTTGTTTTCTTTAATGATAAATCGAACTAAAAACCATTTTAACTAATTTTCACCTCAATCTTGAAGTATTTTTGTCACATAATGTCATAATAGCGAAAACTTTGTTTGTTTACGTTTGCGATTTAAGCCCTAATTAATGATCTATGTCGAATTATGACAGACGCTGCTCTAACCTACGTCTTCAAATGGGTAGGTTCTCCCTCCCTGTTATCTTACCAAATGCAACACAAAAATAATTTTAGGAAAATGTGTACTCAAAATGTTGAATTTGCTACATTTGTTCTTCAAAGGAGAATAATTAACTCGCTATGTTAAAAATACATTGCACAGGAGCGGATCCAGAAAGAAATTTCGGAGGGGGTCCGAAATTTCGATTTTGAAATATTCATTGTATAATACGTAATATGTAACACCCTCATTTAATTACAATCAGTTTTGGTGGTCGAATCTGGTTTAGAATGATTTAGAATTTGGAATGAATTTAACATAGAAACTATTTTAAATTTTTTCAAGTTGAAAATTTTCGGGGGGTTCCGGACTACCAGGACTCTCCCTCCCCCTGGATCTGCCACTGACATTGTATAGTTATAGAGATCAGGGGCGGCGAAATACTTTACGCCCGAGTGGGTAGAAAGCATTGGGTGGGGGGTCCATTAGTAAGCATTGTTTCCTTTTCGCAATGCACACGCTTAGATTACATTCACATTAAATCACGTTCGTTTATGCAAATGGAATTGTGGTACATCGATGTTTTCAAAAGTGTGTAGTACGAGATACATGCATTGCGCATCTAATTTTTTTTTAAATGGTTCAAAATTTCGAGTGGGTAATTATCCACTCGGTTATTTTCGAGTGGGTAGTACTACCCATACTACCCACGCTTTCCGCCGGCCCTGATAGAGATGGTGCTGTCATAGACAGATCAATCAAACTATACAGGCTATGAGAAGAATTTATTAGAAAAATGTTAAGTAGTCACTGTTTTGCTATCTTATGACAAGTGCCATTGAAACTTATAAATGGTCAAAATCATTCACGGAAGTTAACTGTGGCTTCTATCTATTCTGTATTAGTGTCTCAAATATTACGAAGATCGGTTGACTATATTAAGAGTTTATACTAAAACTGTAAACAAAAGTGAAAAGTCGCACTAACACTAACATAGGTGTGTATTGATGATAAAATTTGTATGACGTGTCGTAATTGTGATTGGAAAGTGTAAACGAATGATCGCTTTGGTTGGAGTCCGCAATTAATTAAAATACTACATAAATAAACCATTCAAACATTTTAATAATTTCATAGATTAAAATATCTTTTAATCAATTATTTAGTAGTTATTTTGAGCTAAACCCCGCTATATATAATTCCTGCCTACGACACTGATGGTGCTCATTGATTTAAATTGAAAGAGTGTCAGGATAAATTTTTGTGAGGGAGTAACCGATGTATGTATAACACCCTTTTTAAGTACTACATTTTTTGTTCCGAAATATTATTAAATCTGAATGAAAACATTTTATCCAAATTATCAGCATCTCCACCCCACAGCCCCTTCTTGAGCGAACCGATTTCTTTCCGTACCAGTTAGCAACAGGATAACAGCAACGAACAAATAGCACCTAGTGTAAAATATGATTTCAGAAAACGATTTACTATCATCTCTTTCGCAAACACATCACCCACAGAGTATTAAACACCAGCTTACAGCGTATCGTAGTGCTAGCACAATAGCATCAGCACAGCTCTTGCTCGCACTCACTGGTGCCAGACCAGTGTGGTGCATCGACGTTACCGACTGTCGGGCATGATAGCGCAGAGTAAATAGGATTAAATTTTGATTTGAAATAATAGCTGAAGCTGACGATGACACACCTTCTGTCGAATCCCGCGTCCGAATACTGTGGTGATGGGGGGGGGGGGGGGGGGGCTGTGAGGTACGAGTGCGGAGTAACACGCGGTGATCCATTTCGCAGCGAACCAGTAATGCTTTCCGTGCACGGAATTGATTATATCTGCTGGTGTAAATCCGAAACTGTAATGCTGGATAGCATTTCACCGTACACACAAAGACCGTCGTAAACTTGTCTCTGGGAACGCATCCCACATCCACCGCTAGACCGACGAGCGGCAGGCTCAATGGATGTGGCGATCATCGCGTAGATAATGACGACCGGACGTCAGGAAGCTAGATTTCCAAAAATCCCAAAAGTCCAAACGAACTTAAAACCGAGGTTCGGACAGAATGTAATAAATGGGAACAAAAGAACACGGCATCATCACAGTTTTTCAGAACTTGATGTGGTTGCGTGGCTGCTGCCAATGCGGAACTGTGGGAGGAATCTAATTAGGCACGTTCGTGCCAAGGAAGATAAAATTAGGACGAAATTTTCGGAATTCGTTGTTCTTTTCCTTCTATAAAAGAGCAACGCATTATCAGCAGTATCTACCATCCTGGAGACGGGGCGTTTTCGGGGATCTCCTTTTCGGGTTCAAGCAGGATGTTTTTATACGGAATTTATTCTCAGGGCGATACTGAAGATACTGAGAGTAGATTCACTGTTTAAAAAGTGACAAATCCTTGAAATGGTTCCAATTTTGGGCAGTGAAAGTAATTTTTCTCTTAAGTTAGTGATGTTAAACTAACTCCACCATTCAAATAAATAAAGGTCAAAACGAACGGATTGTGTAAAAAACACTGCCATGGTTACACTAAATATAGAGATGGTATATAATTATATATTTTTAAAGGGTGGAACGATCGAAAATTGGCCGAACTGATGACTTGAGATAATCACTAAAATAGAATAAAATGTTAAAAGGTTCATGGTGGAAACTATCTTATTGCAATGGTGAAACCCATTTAACACAGATTTCTGACATCTTCTAATTTGCACAAGGTTTGTTAAATGCTGCAAATGATGATACCGCCAACATAACTTGAATCTATAAATACGAATGACCTCAACTATTTCAGCATCACTCGCTTTCGACACATGGAAGACAATCATCAAACTTCTCCTTTGCCGAAGAGGAATTTTGGGAAATCTGTTTAAATTTACTGCAATTTATCCGATCCCTAGGACTCTATTGCAAAACTTTTGTCAGCACTGGTGCTAGGCCAACTTTCCAGTCCCTTCTGATGGTTAGATTTGCTATGATGCTTTAAATGTCATTGAGAAATCGGCCGACCACAAAATACGACCTTCGCCAATTCGAACAAATTTTTTCAGTTATGTTCTGTTATGAATCTCCATGAGTTTCTTTGGCAATTACATAATTTTGATACAAGAGCAGGGCCTTGTTGCGTGTATTACCTTCCAAAACATTTGCTCGATTGCCGTTTTTATGCAGCAAAACTAGGTATGTATTTGAAAAAAGTTACAGGGGTTGTATACTTCTGCATGAAAAAAAAGTTGTGTTATTTTACGCAAAAATAATTTTTTTATTCAAAATTTCTATTACAAAGAAACCCCAAATTTTATTTTTTTTTGTATTTTGTCAACAAAAACCTATGGAAAAAATAAATATTGTATGCTATTGAATGATGCAGAACTTGTCAGTAAAAAAGTTTTTCTATTTATTTATTTAATTATTTAATTCGTCAATCCATGTAGACTATTGTAAGCTTTTTCCTTAATTACTAATATGTATATTGTATACATACGCGTTAATTTTTTTTTGTGTATAAAATATTGTTTAAGTTTCAGTTTAGACATTTTAAAATCAATTAAACGCCATAGTGATTATAACTAGACATCATTCGATTAATGGAACTATATCTTGCATAGAACCATGACAGAATGGTTCAGGCCAGCTCATTATCGCATCGGACGCCGGGCCGGAAACAACAGCAGTTCAGGAATCAGGAATCAGAATATATTGGCGCAAATGGCACGTTCCCCGTACATAGTCGGGGATTTGTGCCTTGCCGTGTGTTTTCATCATTTCCTGAGCGGAAAGACAGGACAAGGAGGTGTGGGGAAGTAGACTTGGAAGGGTGGGAGAAACAGCACAAAACAAAAAATAAACAACAGGTAAATTAAACTCACAAGTAGTTCAACTTGCCTGCGAATAAGCCTAAAGCTCTTTACCACATTGGATAAGAAACTTTAGTATGTCTCTGAGTTTCAGTCGACCAAACATGGTTTCGTCTATATAAGGACGGCTGAAGACTCGTAATCGCAATTGCGCTAGCGCTGGGCAGTTGCATATCAGATGATATGATGTTCCGTAGTCGGATTCACAAAGATCACATGAAAAAGACTCAGCGCGCTGAATAGTTGCCATGTGATAATTGAGTTTGCAGTGGCCGGTTAAAGCCCTGGTCAGCATGCCGCAGTGGAGCTTCGAAAAATGCAAGAGATTTTTCGAAACCACTGGGCATGGTTGTTCTAGAAACGCCTTTGTTTGGCGACACGTTTGTAGATTTCTCCAATAATTGCGGTGCTCGGACGAAGCCCAGGACCGTATTTTTTCCCTTATCCAACTTGTCGAAATTGGCAGCGCGGGCTCAGGACCAACGAAGTCAATCGCTGAACCTGCCCTGGCCAATTCGTCAGCCCATTCATTTCCAGTAATACCGCAATGTCCGGGCACCCAGACAAGGTAGATAGTGTTGACAATGCTTAGTTCTTCGATTTGGGTTCGGCACGCGATGACTAGCTTGGACCGGGATTTGTCTGAGCTAAGGGCCTTGATTGCAGCCTGACTATCGGAGCAGAAGTTTATAACTCTGCCGGACAAACTCAGTTGAAGGGCCGATTGCACCCCGCACATAATCGCAAAGATTTCTGCTTGGAATACAGTACAGTATCTACCTAGTGAGTGAGATTGTTCCAGTCTCATTTCACGACAGTAGACACCAGCACCAGCACGTCCCTCCATCAGAGAACCGTCAGTGTAACAAACCACTTGCGTTTGTTGTTGTCTTTCCATAAAGCCAGACAACCACTCCTCTCGAGAGGGAATCTTAACATGGAATGTCCTGTAAGGAAAACTACAAGTGAGTGTAATATCGCTGGGAGCAAGAATATCTTCACCCCATGTAACCATTTGTGACCACAATCGTGTATGACTGGTAGCAAGATCAACATGATTACTGTTCCAAAGCCCAGTAACCTGTAGTCTGTATGCACATGATAGTGCTTCTTGTTTTAAGTGTATGTGTAATGGTTTGATGTTTAGAAGTGCCTCAAGACCAGCAGTCGAAGTCGTGGTGAAAGCACCAGTCAACGCCATGAGCGCCATTCTTTGCAGATGGTTTAGCTTTGACTGGACTGTCACCACCTCTCCCCTCTGCCACCACACAAGGCATCCGTATGACAGTATTGGACGTACAATTGTCGTGTAAATCCAATAGATGTATTTAGGTTTGAGACCCCAGGTCTTTCCAAAAGTTCGTCTGCACTGCCCGAAGGCCATGCACGCTTTCTTGACTCTGAACTCAATGTGAGCAGACCAATTCAGTTTGGAATCCAATATGACTCCAACGTATTTGACTTGATCTGCACACAGCAGCTCAGAATCAAAGAACTGCAAGGGACGAACCCCGGTTGTTATTCGCTTCTTCGTGAAAAGAACCATTGAAGTTTTGCTTGGGTTAACTGATAGTTTAACTTGTCGACACCACTGTTCGACAGCTCTTAAAGCCTGTTGCATCAAGTCAAAGATTGTTCCGATGCAAAATCCAGTAATTAGTATTTGGTAATCGTCAGCAAACCCGTAGGTTGGAAATCCAAGCTCATTGAGTTTCTTCAACAAGCCGTCAGCTACTAAGTTCCATAACAAAGGTGACAGAACGCCGCCCTGAGGACAACCGCAAATACTCAACTTCCGTATCTCAGCCTGTCGCAGTGACGAGCAAAGTATGCGGTTACTAAGCATTGCGTTTATCCAACCTGAGATACATGCAGGTATCCCATGACCGCGCGTCGCTTCCAGAATAGACTGGAAGGACACATTGTCAAAAGCACCCTCAATATCTAGGAATACACCCAAGCTAGATTGCTTGAGCGAGAAGGCTTTCTCAATGTTGTAAACAACATCGTGAAGCAGAGTGATCGTGGATTTCCCACACTGATATGCATGTTGCATTTTGTGCAGTGGATATTCAACTAAACTAACGTTCCTGATGTGATGATCGATTATCCGTTCCAAAGCTTTCAGAAGAAAAGAACTTAAGCTGATAGGCCTAAAACTCTTGGCTTCTTCATAGCTTGAGCGCCCCCCTTTGGGAATAAATCTAACAGTTATTTCTCGCCATGCTTTCGGGATATACCCGGTAGCAAGACTGGAAAGCAAAATCTTTTTCAAGACATGTTTAAGAATATCAAATCCCTTTTGCAGTAGCACGGGAAGTATTCCATCTTTTCCGGGTGATTTGTATGGAGCAAAGCTGTCAACTGCCCACTTGACCGATTCAGTGGAGACCAATGTGCGTGCTAACGCCCACGAGTCCGAATCACCAGAATGAGATCTGTGAACATTGTTCAACTCCGGATCGATACAACCTGGAAAGTGTGTGTCGAAGAGACAATTAACATCTTTTTCGTCCGTCACATAAACACCATCTCTGGTTTTTAAGGAGTTCATCTGAAAATCATTCGATTTGGAGAGAATTTTATTTAATCTGCTAGCCTCGTTCAGACTAGAGACATTAGTGCATAGGCTTTGCCAGCCAGCCCGTTCTGCAAATCTAAGACATTTCTTATATGCACTACGAACTGACCTGAAAGCCCTGGAGTCATCACGCTGACGCCGGTTCCAAGCTCTTCTCATAACTTTCTTCATTCTTTCAAGCTCAGCCCTCCACCAAGGGGTTCCCCTAGTCGATTTAACAGTACGAAGTGGACAAGCTTCTTCGTAGGATGCTAATATGAATGAGTTTGTCGTATCCAGGACGTCATCTAAGTCGTCTAGTTGTCTAATTGTTGGAAATATCCATGAAATTTAGTCGCCAAGTTTTCCAAAAAGAGGTCCCAGTTTGTAGATTTAGGATTACGATATGTCACCACATTGAAGGTGACATCAAAATGATCGAAAAATATATATTTATGATCGGATAGAGACGGTTCAGTTTCATTTGGAACCTGCCAATTTCCCAGTGCATGCACAATTCTATCAGAGCAAAGTGTTATGTCTAACACCTCCTCCCTCCCAGACCTCGCAAAAGTTGGTCGGTTTCCCACATTCAGAATATGAAGATTTGTACTACTTATGTACTCCATCAGTTCAGAGCCTCTCAGATTGATGTCTGAGCTGCCCCAAATGATGTGATGAGCATTCGCATCACTGCCGATAATGAGCGGAAGCCCATTTCTGCTACAATATGATACAACGCTTTTGAAATCATCAGAAGGAGATGATTCGTTATGCGGTAGGTATGCTGAACAATATATATATTTTTTTTCTACGTTTCCGACAGTCAATGTAACTGTGACAACACAGATATCGCGAGTTGTGAGCTCCGATATGAGACACGCGTCAATAGCCTTATTTGCAAGAATGCAAGCACGAGGCATTTCACGTGGGTTAGTCATGCCTGTCTTGTTGTAAGCAATGAAGGCAGCGTTAAGTAACTTTCCAAAATAGAAGTTTCCTTTATGGAAATACGGTTCTTGAACCAATGCTATGGAAGCTTTACCTTCCTGCATGAGTCGAGATAAATTCATAGTTGCTGTACGTTTATGTTGGAGATTGACTTGTGCTATTCTAACCATTGTTGATTAGAGAACTGTACATTTCATCTCCAACACAAATTGCACAACAACTAGAGAACACCAAGCGAGTTGGGATGTTAACGCATTTAGCGAGCCATATCAGGTTTAAATGGGACATGATCATTTGATTCCCACGATTTGCGAAGAAAATAATGGTCCACTGTGTCAGAGATTCGCATAACACAGTAAGGGCAAAACCCAAAATGCTCCGTGCGCGACTGGCATATTTTAGACCCTCCAATCATTAAGTCCTCGGCACGGAACTACACCTTGACTTAGGGTCTCCTACTTTCAGTCGCCTCCTACGACATGGCAGCAGGACTCCAGTGGCTCAATTCTAGGCCGGATACCACACGGCCTCTGGGCAGGTTCATCTGTACACATCGAAATTTGATAATCGAGACTCAACAAAACTTCACCGAACTACCATCAGCCGAGAGTCTCTGCAAACCCCCAGCCAACAAAAATTCGGCAAAATTAAGTGGATCATCGGTGAAAAAAATCGGTGTGTAGAGTGAACGTTCCGCTGCGTAATGCAGCATACTGGGGAGTTCGCCCGACTCTTCCCAGGCTCCGTTCGCTATTGAGAATGTTTTAAACCCCCTCAACAATTTTACCCATAGCACGGGTCGCATGACACTATGGAATTGGGGTTCCCTGTTTGGTAGATTTTTACCACTGAAACAGGTAGTCCGTAGTGTAATTCTTAGCCGGTTGAAACAACCACTACCGACACTACATGGCTTATCTAGGCTGTTCGGTGAAAGAAGCTGACATTGAAGAACAGCTTCCATATTTAGATGGGCGAACAGCCGCAGAAGGAAGGAAGGAAGGAAGGATAACGGGAGAAGAGGGATTTGGGCTAAGCGCTTATTTAAAGGCGGCACTGGCTCGCCTTGTCAGGGCTGCTTTAGGGCATGTGGTATTTAGGCCTAGGACGTATAGGGCCCACTACCTCGTCCTACCAAACCCGCAGTCAGCCCCCGCTGCTGGTTCGGGTCGCGAATCACAACTAGTTGCTATCGTGATTAAGCATTATCCACCACCTATGACCCGCCCGGTTGCTTGCAGCTCAGCTTCCCACGTAGCGTTCCTCCACCACCACGGGGCCCGTTACAAACAGGCAGATTTAAACACTGCACTGCACCTTGAATTTGAACACCGCAATCGTATGTATGTGTTGTAAGCGAGAAGCTGTACCGGTTAGCTAGTTGGAACAGACTGTTCTAAAAAACGCCGCATTCAGACTAGTGTTTTCAGCTTTGGGAATAACAATGAAACTTACACCCTTATCTAAGCGACTGAACTTACTACCGCTTGCTATGTGTGGGGAAGCTTTGATTCGAAGTATCGAAAAATAGTGTTATTGATTGTTGAAATATTGTGTCCTAGTTAGCTTGATTCTTATCATATCTCTTCCAATTTGAAGATATTGTTCATCACATTCACTCAAATGGTATTGGATTTTCTCGATTACTTCTGTTGGGTATCAAAGTAATCGATCAAAACAGTGCATAATATTAACCCTCTGCAGACCAGTTGGGCTCGGATGCGGTCCCGTTGGTTGTGGGCAAGCGCATTCATGAGAAAGGGGAACGGCTTTTCATTTTAGGTAATATACATAGTAAATTTGAAGTATTGAAAATAAATTGATAAAAAGTGTCTTCTCTTCACTTGACTGTTTAAATATTAATAAATGGGTTCTTGTGCAGTACAAATTGTGGGATCGGATACGACCTCATCTAGTCTTCGACTCCTTTGATTCTTACCTAGTCTGTAAAAAGTTGAAATATTGACAAGCGATACGAAATTGTTTCAAATTTCGCAAAATAGGGTGATGAGCCTATTTGCGCCATGTTTCTATTATCACCCTACCCGTTTGAAGCCGTTGGTTAGAGCAGTATCTGCCATCTTTGTTCAACGCATTGAGTCAAATGGTAGCGCAACAATAGGGGCACTCGATTCGGGTTTTCATTGTGCTCAAACACGAGAATTTTACTGTTTTCAACGCATTTGTGTTATTATATTGGTTCTTAACAACGAAGCAAAGCGGTTGATGTCAATTTTTACGCATTCCATTGATTGTAAGGCAAGAAATTACCGAATTAGTACGGCACCTTGCTTAGTATGGTGAACATAGGCTCATCACCCTATAATGTTTTGAGTTCATTCATTATCGAGCACTCAGTCGAGATAGAAGTCTTTTGTCATCGGTCCGTACACTCTATAGCGACAAATAGTGTTAATCCGCGTTCAAGGTTATTTGCACACTCTACGCCTAGTTGAGGTTTCAGTATTTTCCCCTTCTTTTGTGTTTCTGTTTCTGAGTACCGTTAGCCGGTCAGTGACAAGTGAAGCAGTGTTCTTCTAGTAAGCCGTCTGGATACCGTTACCTACACAAGCTAAGTATTAGTTTTCGTTTCCCCTTCTTGGTTGTCTTAATAACGTGCACTGGGCAATAGGCTCGTGCAAAAATGACTTCCCCTGACGGCGGTTCATCTCAAGGTGAGTTGGACGTCGAAAAAAAATCGGCTCCCCGGCTCAATGTATATCCGAGCTCGGCCACCGGGCCATTTCGTCGCTGTTGTGCTATCTTATGACAAACGCCATTTCGGTGTAAACTGAGTTAAATATGCCATATTGTTGGTCTAAAAAATCTCTACAAAATGGCGTTTTCGTAATTTTGACATCCTACTTGGTTACTGAGATATAGCGAGAAACGCGCTGAGAAATTTTGTAATAGTTGCTTAAAATGACTGTGTCTGGGCATTGGCACAAGTTATCTTGATGAATTGGATGTTTTTCTATGTAAAAATGTCTGAAAAATACAATGGCAAAATCATTTTCAAAATAAAAATACACTAAATATGAGAAAAAAGCAATTTTAGTTTAAAACTGAAAATAAAGCATATTTGGCAACACTGTATCCAAAAGTTATTATTTTTTCTAGTTTCCCTGACTCATTTCCTTTAAAATGCATCTCACTGATCGTTTATAGACCAAATAAAGCCAAAGATATAAATAAAAGTTAATAATTGATGATTTTTTTCTATGGAAAATTTTCCAAGCACGATTATGACACGCCATACAAATTTCGTCATCAATACACACCTATGACAAGTGTGAGTGCAACTTTTGTTTAGATGTTTAGCAAAAACTCGTAATATAGTCAACCGATCTTCACAATATTTGAGAGATTAATACTGAATAGACAAAAGCATCAATTGTATTCTCTGAATTGTTTCTACTATTTACCAATTGCAAAATATTCAATCTCAAACTTTAAAAATCGTTTTTCTCGAAATGTGCAAAAGGGCGCTTGTCATAAGATAGCACAACAGCGACGATTCTTTCGGACCAAAGAAAAAAAGTGTTTGAATCTGTTGCAGATTTCTCGAGTTCTGACGGATCGGTATTCGGCCGTGACAGAAATATCGAAAATTCGCCCTGATAAGCTTCGGGTGGTGGTTAACAGTTCAACTCAGGCAAACGATATTGCTGGCTGCGAGCCCTTTACGAAGGAGTACAGGGTGTATATTCCAGCTAGCAGGGTTGAAGTCAGTGGGGTCGTTTCCGATTCGAGTCTGAATTGAGAGGACCTGCTAAAATATGGGACTGGCTGTTTCAAAGACCCCATGCTTAAGCATCTTTTGCTGTGCCTAGAAGTAGTAGAAAAAGGAAGAACATTTCCTCTTCCAAGCTTCGTCGTAAAGGCCAGAAGGTGTCTCTTCATGGTCCCCCTAAAATAACTACTCAAGGAAGTACTGGTGCAAAACCGAAGCAAGTCGCTCCCGGTCTCAGTAACCTGAGCTCAGAAAAGGAGTTCCCAGCACTTCCAGGAACATCAAAAACCCCAAGTGTTCCCATATCTCAGCCAGAGAAAGAAAACAGTGCTGGCTTAATAAATTTCTCTGACATTGTGGACCGTATTCTTACAGCGTTAAACATTTCTGACCCCCTTAAAAGTATCTTGATAAGCTTTCTCCCCGCAGTAAAAACATTTTTGATGCAGTTCACTGCGAAATGGCCCCTTCTTTCAGCGATTGTATCCTTCGATGGCTAATTCATCGAACGAGGTCAAGGATTTAATCACTGTTCTACAGTGGAATTGCAGAAGCATTATCCCGAAAATCGATTCGTTTAAAATCTTACTAAATAATTTGAAATGCGATGCATTTGCCCTATGGGAGACATGGCTCACTTCAGAAATAACCCTACTCTTCCACGATTTTAATATTATTCGCTTGGATCGAGAAGACTCTTACGGAGGAGTACTTTTGGGGATCAAAAAGTGCTATTCTTTCAATCGGATCGACCTCCCCTCGACACCAGGTATTGAAGTTGTCGCTTGCCAAACCAGAATTAAAGGCAAAGACCTTTGCATTGCTTCCACCTACATCCCCCCTAGAGCCTCAGTTAGCCACCGACGGCTTTGCGATATTGCGGAACTCCTCCCCGCACCGAGGCTAGTTTTAGGTGACTTCAACTCCCACGGCACGGCATAGGGTTGCCTTCATGACGATAATCGATCTACCCTACTCCATGAGCTTTGCGACAACTTCAATATGACTATTTTGAATACGGGTGAAATGACATGGATTCCTGCCCCTCCAGCGCGACCAGCGCCTTAGATCTGTCCCTCTGCTCGACATCGCTGCGGTTAGATTGCATGTGGAAGGTAGTCTCTGATCCCCACGGCAGCGACCATTTGCCAATCGTAATTAATATTGCTAACGGTTCAGGGCCACCGAATACAATCAATGTTTCGTATGACCTCACACGAAATATTGATTGGAAGAGCTACGCGTCCGCGATATCCGACAAAATCGAGTGCACTCAAGAGCTTCCTCCGGAGGAAGAGTACGGGTTCCTGGCTGGCTTGATTCTCGATACCGCGATTCAAGCTCAGACTAAACGCGTACCAGACGCGAATTCACGCGGGCGTCCTCCCAATCCATGGTGGGACAAGGAGTGCTCAGAAGTGTACGCGGATAGGACCTTCCGGGACGACGGGCTGCCAGCTAGCTACCGACAGTACGCGATGGCGGAAACGCGCATGAAGAGTTTGATAAAAGCCACAAAACGTAGCTAGTGGCGCCGGTTCGTCGACGGACTAACGAGAGAAACATCGATGAGCACTCTTTGGAGTACGGCCCGGTGCTTACGAAACCGAAACAGTACTAATGAGAGCGTGGAATATTCAAACCGTTGGATATTCGATTTTGCCAAGAAGGTTTGTCCGGATTCCGCCCCGGCACAGAAGATCTACCGCGCCGCGTCCCCTCACAATAACGCGAACGAAACACCGTTTTGGATGGGGGAGTTCTCACTTGCTCTCTTGTCATGTAACAATGAAGCCCCTGGGCCAGACAGAATCAAATTTAACTTGTTAAAGAATCTGCCAGGCTCTGCCAAGGGACGCTTGTTGAATTTATTTAATAAGTTTCTTGAGGGTAATATTGTTCCTCATGACTGGAGGCAAGTGAAGGTCATCGCCATTCAAAAACCAGGAAAACCAGCCTCCGACAACAACTCGTATCGACCGATTGCGATGCTGTCCGAAAGTTGTTCGAGAAAATTATCTTGTTTCGCCTCGATAATTGGGTTGAAGCAAATGGCTTACTGTCAGATACACAATTTGGTTTCCGCAAAGGCAAAGGGACGAACGATTGTCTTGCGTTGCTCTCAACAGAAATTCAAATGGCTTATGCTAGCAAAGAGCAGATGGCATCAGTTTTCCTAGATATAAAGGGGGCTTTTGATTCAGTTTCTATCAAAATTTTTTCTGAGAAGCTGCACCAGCATGGTCTTTCACCGACTCTAAACAACTTTTTGCTAAACTTTCTGTCTGAAAAACATATGCATTTTTCGCATGGTGATATATCGACATCACGAATTAGCTACATGGGTCTTCCCCAGGGCTCATGTCTAAGCCTCCTTCTCTATAACTTTTACGTGAATGACATTGACGAATGTCTTGTCAATTCCTGCACGCTAAGGCAGATGACGGTGTGGTCTCTATTACAGGTCTCAAAGCCGTCGATCTGCAAGGACCATTGCAAGATACCTTGGACAATTTGTCTGTTTGGGCCCTCCAGCTAGGTATCGAGTTCTCCACGGAAAAAACTGAGCTAGTCGTATTTTCAAGGAAGCGTGAACCAGCGCAACTACAGCTTCAATTAATGGGTCAAACTATTGCTCAGGTTTCAACTTTCAAATATCTCGGGGTCTGGTTCGACTCTAACGGTACCTGGGGATGTCACATTAGGTATCTGACACAGAAATGCCAGCAAAGGATCAATTTTCTCCGGACAATAACTGAACCATGGTGGGGTGCCCACCCAGGAGACCTAACCAGGCTGTACCAAACAACGATATTGTCGGTGATGGAGTACGGGAGTTTCTGTTTCCGCTCCCACGCGAACATACATTTCATCAAACTAGAGCGAATCCAATATTGTTGTTTGCGTATTGCTTTGGGTTGCATGCACTCGACACATACGATGAGTTTAGAAGTGTTGGCGGGCGTCCTTCCGCTGAAAAATCGATTTTGGGACCTCTAATATCGATTGCTCATCCGATGCGATATCTTGAACCCGTTAGTTATTGCAAATTTCGAAAGGCTTGTCGAGCTCAATTCTCAAACCCGATTTATGTCCTTGTACTTCGATGACATGGCACAAAATATCAATCCTTCTTCATACTATCCCAACCCCAAAGTTAGTGTTGGCGCCCTCTATGCGGTACAATGTGGAACTAAAATTTTTCAACCAAAACATGACTCGTATTATTTACTACAATTCTTCTGATCATACTATTGAGCTAAATCTAACGGTTATTACACAAAAATGTATAGTTCGTGGGAATCGAGTACTGATACACAACCATGCACAACTAGGCCCCATAGAAAACTGACTCAGACATCACTTCGTTAAAAGTTTAATAACTTCTTTTATTAAAGCCGGATTGACAAGCAGTCTTCGACAAAGTTGTAGACAATTAAAATATTTTTCTTATTTCCACTTACAGTGATAATATGATGCAAACAGTGCCATCTAGCGGCAAAAATGCGAGTTAGTGGGTTTGCTCCATGTAAATTGTCGGAAAATCCCATACAAACTTCAGGCACGTTGGTCCGGTAGCCAGACTTGTCCGATTTGCTTCAAATTTGGTGCAAGTACTCCTGGTGGGACTAGGCATCGACTCAGGGGTGGGCCGATTGAGTTTTCAAAAATTCATTATTTTTCTGGGCAGTGTCTAGTGCCTATGCTAGTTGTTATAGCAACGGAAGACGAGTTTTATTTACCGTCTGCTTTTTATTCAATCCTCACCAACATAATTAAACGAAATATTGTGGCTGATTTATTACGCACGAGACAGCATCGAATTGCGGATGTGCTGATTATACGAGTTTTATCGCTCTGTTGTCATGTGCAAGAACAGATCAGTACTAATAGTCAGTGCTATTATGCGCGAGAGCATGAGCTCAAATCTGGGGGCGCCCGTTACCTCTTTCATTAATTTTGAAATCGTTCGAGTGTTCACAGGGTGATGAGCCTATTTTCGCCGTGTTTCTATTATCACGCTACCCATTTGAAGCCGTTGGTTAGAGCAGCGTCTGCCATCTTTGTTTAACGTATAGACGTTTTCCTTGGAAAAGCATGCACGCAATCTCCAGCGGATGTCGCAAATCTTTGCTGATTTATTTCGCGGACTGTTTAGAACCGACTTCCCTTCAGAAGAATATTTGGAAACATTGCCATCGTACATAATAAATCTCCCTTGTCCCGTTATACGTCGAGCCGCCGTCTTGAAGGCTCTTACTGCTATTGATTCGTCGAAAGGGCTCGGCCTCGATCATCTCTGCCCTCAAATTATAAAAAGCTGCGTTCACGTGCTGTCTCTTTCAGAATGCATCATTTTCAATCGCTTTCTCGCTGAAAGTATTTTTGCTATCGCCTGAAATTGAAGCTGCAATCGTTCCCATTCGTATGGCTGGAAATATTCACATTGTCGAAAATTGCAGAAGTATCTCATTATTAAACTGTCTCTTCAATCTTCTCGAAAAGCTGGTCTACAAAGTCACATATTCAGCTGAATACCACATCTCAAAGTATCAACACAGGTTTGTCACGAAACGATCAACAACTTCTAACCTGATAGCTTACACTTTTACGTTGTTTCACGCCGTCGAGAAGCGTCATCAAGTTGACGCAATTGATATCGATTTTTCAAAAGCCTTCAATAAAGTACCGCACAACATTGCAATCATGAAATTAAATTGATTAGGTTTTCCCACCTGGCTGACTAAATGGTTGCAGTTTTATCTTCCCGATCGCTTGGCATTCGTGAGTATAAAAACACGTGCTGAAGCACATTCAGAACATCCATAGGTGTCCCGCAAGGCAGTAATCTGGGCTCACTTATTTTTATTTTGTTTATTAATGATATCTGTAGTCGGATCAAGTCTGGGAAATTGCCATACGTGGATGATCTCAAAAACTTCCGAATTATCGCTTCAGCACTTGACACTGTAGTGCTTCAAGAGGATATCTGTATTATTCACGTATGGTGCACGTTTAACCCTTTATAAGGCCCAGAGCTTAGGGCTATTAATGGATGTTATATTAATAGAAGCACGGTTTTTTCACTTAGTTTAGAACATATTT
Source organism: Topomyia yanbarensis (assembly GCF_030247195.1). Classification (NCBI taxonomy): domain Eukaryota; kingdom Metazoa; phylum Arthropoda; class Insecta; order Diptera; family Culicidae; genus Topomyia; species Topomyia yanbarensis. The sequence continues at coordinate 393,311,408 of NC_080671.1, read as the reverse complement.
ACATTTATTTCGTAATAAAATAATGTTTTGAAAATATACTTGGTACCGCCCGTACCGCCGTTAGAAAACGTCAGTCTTCGTAATGTTTGATGTATTTCCAACGAGATTGGTGGAAATATAAAGACAAATCGAGATGGATCGGAAATTCAGAAAGAAATTAATGTGAGTTTATGGTTATTACCTGATTAACAGTAAATAACCCCTGGATTCTGAGGATAAGTTGAAAAATGAGACCACAGATTACAGACGCTTATTTATTCATTTAATTTTTTTTCTTTGTAATTTTTGCCACTCATAAACCAAATTTTCGGATTAAAAATAGTTGTTTTTATAAATTTGCATCACCAACTTATAGGGTCTAGAGTATTTTTTTTAAATCGAGGAAATTTTTTTCAAAAAACTTTTCACCAATCTGACACATTTCACTGTATCTCAATAAAAAGTAATAAGAAGAGTTGCCAGACTCCTAACAAGTAGATTTCATAAGAATGGAACACTTCTCACTTCATATTTCTGCGTTATGAATGAAACGAAAAGGTGGCAATATAGTTGCCACTGCCTTATAAAGGGTTAACGGAATGAAAGTCAACGTTTATAAATGCAAAGTAATTGGACGCTTCCTTACTCCAGGACGATATGAATACAGCCTGCAAGGAAGAACAATTGAAAGCGTTGGCTCGATCTGTGGCTTTAGAATGTATACAAAGATGATTGTTGCGATTCGCTCTCAGGAAACTTCCTTTGAATGAACCAGTTGTATTACCTTCTTACGTCGATAGATGTATGCTACTCGGTCTGCAGACTCTGGCGACCCGCCGTATCTTCCTGCAAAGAGATTTTGTTTTAGGCTTGTTGTAAGATAATATCGACAGTTCAGATCTTCTTTCGGGCGTTAATTTGTATGCGCCTCTCCGTGCTACAACTATCGTTTTGAACTGCATCACATCCGTCGTTCCGATTCCCAACCTCTTTCATTTTCAACAGACGCCAAGATAAAATTAATTTAAGGCTCAAGTTACCTCAAGGCTTGGTAGTGTACGTAAGAAAAATTGTGTTCAGCTTTGCTACCAGATTATCCATTTAAACCTTTCCAAAACTCTAAAAGAAGAATTTCAGTCGATTTATTAGATCATCACGGTTCAATTCATGTAAAATACCTGCTGGAAAAACTATCGGCTTAGGTGAATGGTGCTTTTGAAAAAGTGGCTGTGGTTTTTTCATTGCGCAGTTGTGTTGCGTACCCCAGTACGGTGTGGTTGTTTAACAAAAAATCACAGCCACTTTTTCAAAAGCACCATTTAGAGAAACCGATAGTTTTTCCAGCAACTATTTTGTATAATTTGAATCGTTGTGATCTAATAAATCGGCTGATATTCTTCTATTAGAGTTTTGAAAAGGTTTAAATGGATACTCCGGTGGCAAAGCTGAACACAATTTTTCCTACCCAGCTTTCAAATCTAACACATGCTCAAAAAATGTAACTTGAACCTTAAACCATTCGCCCGTGTTTGACCTTTATCGTCATTACTGAATTTTAAACAATTAATAAAAAATGAAAATGAAATTTGTTGAGCAGGAAATGCCGCCTCCAAATTTTGCCGCTTGGGGAGGCTGCCCCCTTCGCCACCCTCCCGAGCGCCGCCACGTGAATAGTTTCACAGAATCATTAGTTTTATTGGATTCATGAACTGGTTCTTGCGTACTTAAGAAAAAGTTCACAAATTTAGGAGATATTACTAATCATATTCACTTTCATGCAACTCTGTACATGGTCTTAAAATTTCGTCGTGGAATATTTCGCCAAATTTGGAATATTATTTCTGTTTTAAGCTCAAGACTAAAATAACACGATAACGCACAAAGCAATTACGAAAAACGTGATGATTTTCGCGTATCGATATTATAGATGTAATTAAAATTAGGTTGAAAATCGTAAGGCAAAAATTGATGTACATTTGCATAAAAATAGTTTCGTGCCAACTCACAGTTGAAAAGAATTACTTCTGGGATTTGTTTTTCAATTGAGGTTTGTCGGGATACTGTTCTAACTGATGTGTTCAAACGGGTGAGATGAATTAAGGGTTACAGTATCCCTATTGCAAAATTCTATTTTAACATAACTATGTTATAGTAACAACCGAAAATTACACTGAACAAATCATTCATTCTTCATAGCAGATGGTTTGAATATTAGAATAAGATACAAAATGAATCACCTTTCCGTGCACCTGCTCACCCCAATCATTCAAATAAATCGGCTTATTTTTTGATATATGACCAATCGCACGATCCCATTTAAAACCGACGCACATTTCTTTCTCGTTGCAGAGCAAATTCCTGCTGTTATCTCTGCTCGCAGCACTGGTCAGCGGTGATAGCAAACAGCAGGAAAATGACCACCAGAAACAACAGGCTTCACAGAAGGTCACGAGCGGTAACGATGGTAGCGAGAAATCCACCATCGCCGGTGCCGACAGAGCTCAGAACAAACGTGGAGCTCCGGTTATTCCGACAATCGTTGGTAAGTACGACTTTAGGCATCACTTCAAAATCCGTGCATGATTTAGTCCATTCGAATCCGTATGTAATCCAGCTCTTTCAAAAAACGTAGAGGATACTAATACTTCTCTCGGTGTGTCCCTCTGCTTGGTGCACAATCAGATTGAGCACGAAACAAATTCGAGCTAGTTTTCTACCTTGTGCAAACTTCAGCCAACATTAATCATTCCCGTTTATTCACGGAAAATGCTACATACCTTTACATACTATCACATACGTCCGTCCGTATAACCGTTTCCATCTGTTTGTCCACCGGCAGGAACCCCTCAGCATACCTACATAAATCAACCGGCGGGGCCAGCAGCCGGAATCATTGCGACATCCGTTACCAACCACCCGGTCGTCGCCGGGACACCAGGTATTGCAGCTGTTAGTCCGTTGGCGTACGCAACCAGCTACGGGCAGCCCCATCACGGTCTTGGACAACTGGAACAGAACGTTGGCTCACCACAGGTAACGTACATCTGCATTCTTTTGGTTTGCTGACGGTTCGGTCTATGCAATGTCGGAACGAAGTGTGGGGGATAAGGTGACTCTTGTTTTATTGTTATTGTCACTATATAACTTTGTTTTATGTTAGTAAGAAAAATTGATTTGGGTGGAGCGGTAGGAGCATTTTCACCTACATACAAGTATGAATTCGTTTCTTATTTTCTAGCACATTTTGATTCGCATTGAATTTTTTTTTAAACGATTTGTTTCTTTAAAATTATTCGATGTCATAAACAGGCTACATAAGTGGAGAACCCAATTTTTAGCGAAGCCCCAAGTGTTCCAATTCTAGTATAAAGTCAACATCAGCATTGATGCTGTATTTGTTAGATCAGTAGTTTGTCAGTTCGATTGGCAAACTTAATTTAGTGCAATTGAATCATTACCAGGTAGATTTATATTCCGAAAATCTTCGATATAATCATTCAAAATATTTTATTCAATGTTGAGCATGTCAATTTGCATGCACTTAATGAAGACACGGTAGGAATACCAAGAAGACATAAATTTATAGTTAAGCTACCACCAGAAGCAATATTTTTGTCGCTTAATCATGACAATAATAATAACATATCGCTGCCTGACATAAAGTAATTTGTTGATATTTATGATCCGATTTTTTTTCTGGTTCAATTAGTCAGGATAATAAATCTACGATCATTACGAAAAGTGCGACACTTTCAGTGGCACACTTTCGGTGGCTTATCGGAACTGAGCCCGACAATGTTGGTACTCAATTAACCCAACATCACCATCGCCATTAACGGATAATGTCCGGTTTGACAGTTCTCCACTAATAATAATAATCATAATAATAATAATAATAATTAACCAATTAATTGTATTCGTCCTTTCCGTATCGGTGAATTACAACCACACACAGACGAAGTCGCCCATTCACATGGTGGAAAATCAACACAAAACTATGAATGGCTGCATGGGCTCGGACTGGGCTTTGTAAGTGATGAATGGATATTCTCTGTTATAACGTACGAAAAACAAAGGGAAATGCTGCGGGCGCTTCATTTGTCTATTCATTGGTGTGATGATAAACAATGTACCTACTTATCATCGCAGAATAACTCAAATAAAATCAACATGTGTAGCTTATGCTACAACAGAGTCGAATCAAACAGCACAGATCGTTCGGATGTTTTGCCTATGGCGGAAGGATGGTGACGAAAACGTCACAAATCTTTTATGGAAACTGATTAATAATAATTTTAATTTGCATGGGTTTCGTACCAAGTTGCATATTTCTTGCTAAATCATAAGTTTTTCTGTAAATTGAGAATTTTGTCGAGGACGAACCAGAAACATGTTTCTACTTAAATTCTCAATGCGGATGTACTCAGGCAAGTTTAGTGAAGGATAGATACTCCTTAATTCGCCTTACTTTATCATCTTCCGTCGACTTAATTTGAAGCAATGTATAACATGAATTCACTTAATACTTAATAAACCTTACAAAGTGTGATTTCTTTGGTTTTAAGCGAAAGGAAAACGTTTCCAGTTTTCCAAAATCTACAAAACCGTATTGGACCGACGGACCAAAATAATTATCTGGGTTTTGTGATTTTTATACCGCTCGAATGAAAATTTTTCGGTTTAGCTTTGATGATACCCCAATCGGGGAATTGGGGGTAAGACGGACATGTTAAGGTTATACTCAAATAAAACATAGTAAAAGCATGTTTTTGTCAACATGAAATACTCTATGTTGTAGCTCCATATGATAGCTTTCGAGTACCCAGAGGGATTATGTTACAAAAATCAACAAGTATCTTTTTTGAATAGAAAACAACGAAATATCTGCACTTTTTCCAGACTGCGGGTGAAACGGACATATGGTGGGTGTAAGACGGACATGTCGCCAAAAGGATGACCACAATACAAAATATTAAAATTTACTGTTTTTAACGGATGTTTTGGATAGTTTGTGGTTCTTCTTAATATGTATATGTTCAATTCGAGGTGAAAAATAACGTTTTGGCGTTCAATTTAAAGTTGAATCAAATGATGTATTTTCTAATCGTTTTATCCGTTGTCATAAAGAGCTATACAATCAGTTCCAATGATCAGTCAAATCATTTATATAAAACTGGAAAGTTACATATTAAATACGCAATTGGTAGCATCAGTTCCTCGATTACACATAGCCAGAATATGGGACCTGCGCAAAGTCTTCTATTTTTTCCAGGTCCTAGGAATTCCGTATTCAGCCTCGGTCACATTAACGTACATATTGCGGTCTACTACATGTGAGACTTCAGCTAACTGGATGGTTCTCCACGTTTAACTGCTAGAATTTCGTTTCTACACGCGAGACATTCATATTGTAACCCGTCAGGGTAACAATTTAGCACTGGGTGGAAATATACCTTGTTTTACGTATACACTCCGTAGAGTGTATTGTTTACGTAAAATTATGCTCACCACTGTTCCATATGATCGTTCGCTTTTTACGTTAAATTTTGTTTATATTTTTGTTTGCGAACGATTTTGTTAGATCAGATAGGTGTAGTAATTTTTGTTAAATATTTGTAGGGGAATTATGGTTAAAACCGACACCTTAAGCTTAACAATTTTTCTAAGTTGCCACAAAACCAATAAAATTATAGTTTTTATGCAGAATTCTTCTTCAGAAAATTCTTAACAAGACTTAATTTTTTCAGCGCTTCAAAAAATTAATTTCATTAAAAATTATTGGTTGTAAAACTTGGAAAACAAAGTGACTTTTTGTAGGCACTGCGGGTAAAACCGACACCCCATAGGGGTAAGATCGACACCCCCTTTAATTTATTTTCGCTCCACTTTATTAAAATCTTTATGTTTATTAAAAATGAGATATATTCGTGATTAATAAAGTGTGAGTATGTATGATGCAAATATGTGCTTTTTATTGCTTCATCGTATAGTGAGGGGAAGAAAGTTCGAAAGCGTAGTACTATAAATAAGAGTATTTTATGCTATAGGGTTGTTATTTATTGATACGTGTATTTCCAAATAATCCTTGCGCACATCATTGCAACCTCCAGTGTCATTTTATTTCATAAGAGAAGATTTGCAAGCGTTCTACGTTCTGCTAATTGGATTCATTCACTTATAAGTGACACACACACTTCTTAGTAAAACTATCTTTTTTAGATTTGATTTTTCGGACTTTGATCATCAACGATCTATTGGGGTAGGCATAAGATCATTGTCTCATTGTGATAAAGTTCGTCAATGACAAACCAAGAGAACACTAGAAATTCGGTTTGATGAGCTTTTTGCAGAAATAGCAAAAGCTTCGATAGAATCAGATAAGCAAAAATTCCAATTTTTGATTTTTAAAGGGACTTACAAGAAATAAACACAATAAAAGTATTTCTGTGTATTTCTGCTAATACTATTGTGTTCTAATAGGCTAATTGAAGTGTCACAAAGATCACCAGTATTTTTAAATGAATAGCAAGTATACACAACCATCTTAACAGCGTGTCGGTTTTACCCTAACCACAGGGTGTCGGTTTTACCCCAACAGCGCACATTTTTTTATAAATGCAATTAAAAATATTGAATTTCTCAAACTCGTCTTCAATACACCTAGTTGATCATAGGACAGACCGATAATAATAGGTACTGAAAAATGTGGTGATTTGAAAAGCTTTTGTTCGATTAAAACCTTAAAATCTACCAACGAAATTTAACATCCAGACGAGTATGAACGCTACTGTCGTATGTTTTGTTTATTTTTATGACATTCGGCGTACTAACGTAAATCCAATTTTTCTTCAAATGCTCTAAACAAACGTACTAATAATAATGTATCATTATGAAATGAATAAAAATTTGATTTCTAGGAAATGTTGTGGGGTGTCGGTTTTACCCACAGTGTCGGTTTTTCCCACAATTCCCCTATATTAATAACATAGGATTTAGTCAGGTAACCGCTCTCCTCTCGCTGCGAAAAGTGTGCAGACTATGCTGTACCATAGCGATGGCAGCTATGCGGGATGTGCGTTTTTTTGGTGCTGGTTGTCGGTCGGAAGAAAAGCAGGGAGAAAGTGACGAACCACGGCGTAGAACAGACGTCCATTTAGAAGTTTTTTTCTCGGGAGTTTTCCGCCACTAGAAAATGTTTCAGTGCGCGTGCGACGGCAAGTAATCCCGTCGAAAAGTGTCGGTCGTGGTTCGGTTACCATAGTGTTTTGTGGTGTTGGGTCGCCGGATATCAGAAGCTAAACGCAAAGGAGCCACTCGCTTCCCCGGCTAATTACCAAGGACCCAGTGACACCACGCCGCCCTCACTGTGGAGGATCAGCCGAACGAGCATAGCTCTCCTCCACAGTTAATCGCAAAGGAGGGCGAAGGAGGTAGGACAATGGATCCACCTGAGGTAGTTTACTGCGGTATCTACCTGGGCCATTCACGGGGAGTGAGTGGACCCGGCGATTAATCGCCCCGTCGCTAGGGAGGTTCCAACAAAAGAGCCTTGCTCACCTCCCTGGCTAATTGTAAAGGACCGCTGCGATAGCAGCCAACGGTACCTGCGGGAGAACACGGCCGTCGGAGTCCCGGCCGGTCGGATACACCTTCGCCTTCTGCCATCGCCGAAAGTAGCTGATTAGTTTCACCGGCAGAGTGCAGCACAGAGGAGAGGAGAATAAAAGTAGGTAAATTTAGTTTATTTGTTTTTTGCTCTTTTTTGTTTGTTATTATACGAAAATCCGAAATTCCGGTAGGAGCACCTAGGCCGCCCTGAAAAGAAGGGTTCGCCGGGCAAACAAGAACCCGAGTAGTGGGCAACCCTAAACTTACAATATAAGGATGAATCAATAGAATTAATCAAGACTGGCCGTCTTGCCCCACCAGTACACATATTTTTTAAACGCTTGCACTTATTTACACGTATAAGAACTTACCTGTTATTTTCCACGAAGATGTCATTTAAGAGTTACATGTTCGAAATAAAAGAAAAAAATCGCGAAAAAATTGATTTTTTCCTCGTTAAACCTTAAAATCAGAGACGTAAAAATTACATCCGCAAGAAGATGAACTACTAATTATCAATGTTTACTTACATTTTTCGCTTTTACCAATATTAAAGGCCTACTGAGTGCTTCATAATTCAAGGATATCCATAAAGAGAGAGTACTCATATAATGCAATTGAACTTTATATGCTATATGCCTAAAATAACCATGTGTCCGTCTTACCCAACCTGTCCGTCTTACGCACAGTTCCCCTACAATTTGATTGGGCTTAATTCCGGGCGGTTTGTGGGATTCACCCCTTTCTTAATGACGTCTACGTTATTATGTCGATACCACTGCATTGTTCTGCATTTTTACAGTAGTGACAACTCGCCAAACCTGACCAACGAGGCTATGGTGAGTTCTATTGCATTTGGGCATTTTTATTGCTGTATGCTTTGTTATGAAAATCGGATTTAGTCACAGCTACAGATTCCCTGCCAGGAAATCATCTTCCCTGCAAACTTATACGCAAATTCAAATTCTGTACAGCCACCTTGTTCACTTTTTTCGCCAGCGCCAGTTTACTTAAACAGTTTTGGATGGGCATAGTGTAGTTGTTAAATCGATTGCCTTGTACGCAGCTCACCTGGGTTCGATTCCCAACCCCGCACATAGTTTTAGAGATTTAGAGAATAACCCTAAGGTTAAAACCTCTATAATCGAAATAAAAAAAAAAGTTTTGGATCTTCTTCAGGTTACACTTGACGATCGACCAATATTCCTCGATTGGACCGAGCTCTAGTGTGCTAGGCGGGTTCTCGTCGTTGGGCGCCACCTGAACCTAGTAGGCGTCATATCACTACATGTCTTTTTTCCGTAATGGCAGAACTCAAAATCCAGCAAAAATAGCGTTAAACAATCATATTTCTTCTTGAAAGGTACGTTTTTTACATGTATTCTTTCACGTAATTTTTCTTGTTGACGGTCTCGGTCGCAATGAAAAGGTCGCTTTTCAAACCACAGGTACAGAAAGCCTGCCAAACCAGATATTCCTGTGTGAACGTCGACAGCTTCATTCACTTTTAACGATTTCCTTAACTTGACGTGCAAGTAGTTCGGATTCAGGCTATATGCAAGCAAAATTTCTCTGTGCTGCTACCCTTGCTTGGAAGACACTTTTATAATTGAAGAGCAAATGACAAAATAAAAAAAACGGCATCTTGCTGCTGACAGGCAAATAAGGGTTTTTTCAAATTTGTTGAATATTGTTGTAATGATATACCAGCTTCTGAAAATAGAACACCTCATTTGTTTGATAGTGTAGCTGACTTTTTGGTTTCGGGAAAAATTGATTAAAGTGATTTTAGCGAGTCGTTCATTTATATATTTTGTCAGAATATTATTGAAAAACTCATAAATAAACCTTGTGCAAATTGAGAAAAATAATAGTAAGATGGAAGTGTAATAATTTAAAAAAAAACCTGTTTTAATCCACCTAGCGGTGCAATTGTGCCTTTCTCATTTCTCTAAACTATGGCACGGAGGCTTTTTATGTTCAACATAATTGTGGAAATGTCCATTACATTCTTAGTACACTTTGCACTTATACACAATGGCATGCCAGCCACGAACTTGATGAGCTACGTGTCGACGGTGAAACACTTGAAACAAAAAAATATCATACTCCATTAGCCTAATCAGCATTAGATCAATGTTATCTGCTTGCTAACTCATTTTGTCATGCGGGGATGGGTATGTGAGGAGGGCGAAAGTCCCATGAATGAACGACTCCCCAGCTTAAATTGGTATGCTTTGTAATATAGTGGTGGTTTAAAGATGATGGGGTTGAAAGGGAGGGGTATGAGGTGGTGGTCTGAGGGGTGATTTAAGGAGATTTTTAAAGGAGGGGAGTGAACAGTAGAGGGGGGGGGGTGTAACCCCTCTCCGTAAACCATCAACTACGCCCCTGTTAAAATCCAGAAACCTTATGCGAGTTGAAAAAAAAATAGGGATTAGGTTGACGTTTTTCAGAGTGATTGCATAACCTTTCTATATGAGAAAGGCAAAAATGTGCAAAATCCAAAAACGTGAATCTTCGTCAAATTTTTTTCGTGTTTGCATCAAATCTCGACGTTTTATGCACCTTGAATACATTTAGCATCAAAAATAAAAATTTTATTTTTAATTTTTCCTATAGTTTTTATGCGAAATTTCTGTGTGGCCGCACTCTGAAACCCGTAATTCCGGAACCAGAATTCCGATCGATCCAAAATTCAATAGCAGCCGATGGGAAGGTTGCACCTTTCATTTGAGACTAAGTTTGGGCAAATCGGTCCAGCCATCTCTGAGAAAAATGAGTGACATTATTTGACACATACGCACATACATACACACACACATACACACACATACACACACATACACACACATACATACACACACACATACAGACTTTTTCCGATCTCGACGAACTGAGTCGAATGGGATATGACACTCGGCCCTCCGGGCCGGGATTAGGTTGACGTTTTTCAGAGTGATTGCATAACCTTTCTATATGAGAAAGGCAAAACAAAAACAAAAGAATCATTCAATGCAGAATTTAAAGAGAGAAAACCAAAAATAGGAACAAACTAGGAAAAACTAATAATTAGATAAAATTCAAGTTTTGCTTACGTATAGCCTGAATCCAAACTACTTACACGTCTAGTTAAGGAAATCGTTAAAAGTGACCAAATCAACTGTCACCAGCGTAATGGCAACCGGGAGGAATTGTGGTGGACATTTTCAAGCATATGAAGCTATCGACGTTCACACAGGAATATCTGGTTTGACAGGTTTTCTGTACCTGTAGTTCGAAAAGCGACATTTTCATTTCGAGCGACACCGTCAACAAGAAAAAATACGTGAAAGAGTGCATGTAAAAACGTACCTTTCATGAACTAATACGATTGTTCGACGCTATTTTGACAGGATTCTGCCATTACGGAAAAAGGGCATGTAGTGATATGACGTCCACAATTTTCATTCGAGCGGAATAAAAATCGCAAAGCAAACGAGAAGGCTAAAAGATTGCTTAAAATAATGGAAGAAGATAAATAATATGCAAATAGTTCAAAAACATTGGTATGTTTTTGAAAAATACTAAAAAATAGAAAAGAATAACATAGCGGAGGAACAACAGAAAATGGACAAGATTAAGACAATGGAAAAGCTACAATTTGAAAGTATATAAACAATTTGAAGAAATAGCAAAACAAAACAGATTGAATTAATTAGAATTAGACGAAAGTCGATTTAAAAAAAAAAGAAATTGCAAATGGATTGGTTAAAATAGCGAAAAACGGGTAAAAATCAAAATGAAATAAAATATTATGAGCATTGAAAACAGGAAAAACGGCAAAGGGAAGAAAAATGAATTCAACAAAAGATATAAAAGCGAGACAACAAAAAAGGAACCAAATACAGAAATGAACGTTAGGCGTAAAAATAAAAATAATACAACATGTTTGAAACATGAAAATTAGCAACAATATAAAAAATGAAAAGCATGAAAGCAAGAAAATGGCAAATGTTAAAAATGTTGCAAAATTGAAGAAATGATAAAGAACAATAACGAAATAAATAGTTAAAAATAAAATAACTATGAAAAATCAAACCGTGGACATTGCACAAGTTATTTTATTTAAATGAACTAATTTAGAATTGAATAAGTGCGACGGAATAGTAGAAATAGAAATAAATGGGAACAATTGAACGGAATAGATTAAAGAAAAAATAGAAAACAAGAACAAGTGGGGATTGTCCAAAAACAGACAAAAGTGAAATCATAGAAAACATGTAAAATCAAAATGGTTTAAATGGGTAAAAATGAAAATGCTAGAAGAAATGGGAAAAATAGGACTATTACCATACAGAAAAATAAGAAAAAAATTCAAAATTAAAAAATTTAATGATAAATAAATCTATATAAAGTAAAAGTGGAAAGTATTCCAATTTGATGAAATGGAAAACAGAAAACATTCACAAAACGCAAAAAGAGCTAAACAAAATAATGGTAAAAAGATTTAAATGGAAAATTAACAAAATAAAAAACCCGTTTTAATCCACCTAGTGGTGCAATTGTGCCTTTCTCATTTATCCAAACTACGATTCCATGGCTGGGTATGTATAATATAATGGTGGAAATGTCTATTAGATATTCGGTGAAATTAACACATACGTACAATGAATCGACAGCTACGACCTTGAGTTGCTATGTGTCGACGCTGAAACACTTGAAAACAGCGGCGGATTCAGGAAGAGGGTTCGGGGGTTCGGGGGTTCGGACCCCGCCAAAAAATTTCAACTTGTTAAGAAATTTTGAATTGGTTTCTCAACTCAAAATCATTTCAAACCAAATTTTTAATGGTAGCCCTCACCGTATCCTCCTAACTACGACCCTGTTAAAATATAGAAAACCTATGCAAGCCAAAAAAAAATTGACCGGGATTAAGTTGACGATGTTCAGAGTGATTGCATAACCTTTCTATAGGAGAAAGGCACAACATGGAATTCAAAATTGTTTAAATTAGTAATAAAGTAAAATGATAAAGGTAATAATAACAATATAGCAAAATTAAAAAAAATCATTTTCTTAAGCAGATGAAAGAAACTTAAAATTAAAAATAAGGAAAAAGGGCGGATAGAGAAATACTAAAACAGATTTCTTGAAAAATAAACTTTAGTTAAATAAAATGAATAAATATAATGGAATCAATTGAACCAACGAATGAAAAAGGGACAAATAAAACGATAGATAAAATGAAAAATATGAAAAAAACATGAAAAGGTAAAACAAAGTGAGAAAATTGGACAACTAAAAATTCTTAAAAAGCAAAAATGAAAAAATTGAAAAGAAAAATATAGGGCAAAATACACAAAAAAGTTAAATAAGTTTAAATGGAGAAAATAGAAAGAGCAAAAGACCTTGATGAATCTAAAAAAAACCAATATGACACAATGGAAAGAGAAACAATTTGGAAACATTAGAAACTCTAGATTATACCAAGAATATAAAAGTTCTCTGATGACTTGCAAAGAAAAGGAAAAAATATTTAAATTGAGAAAGTTAAAGATGAAAAAACTCGGATTCTCATTTTTAAATACTTTTCCAAGTGAACGCGAAAAATTAATATGAATCGTTTTATTCGTGGATTCTCATGTCCTTTCTTGATTTTGTTTGGAGTTATTCAGAATTCGTTTCTCAAGTCCTATTTGACTAATTGAGCACTCTAAAAGAAGGTTACCAGGTTTTCTTCGTCTTTCTAATAGATTATTATGTGATTCATGTACTAGTTACGAATTTAAGGATTTTACTTTAACCGTGTAGTTTTGAATTATTTAGTAAAATGCGAATCAAAATCAAATTCTTGAAGCCGGGACTCAAAAACACTTGATTTTTTTTAAAAGCCGGTCAAAATCCATGAGATAATTATAGTAAAATATGCAATTGAAAATAAATTTCAGTCTTTTAATACACAACTTACAAAAAAGATCTTTTGTCTTTTTGCCCACTGCACGTTAAAATCGTTTTGGAGTTCTAAGTTTCCAATTTTCTTTTGATTAGTCTGTCGTACAGTATAAACTTTATGATATAATTTACGATCAATTTTATGATAGAATATATACAATATTGAAACTCCAACTGAATTTTCCAATAAATTGTTACTAAAATAATATTTGACAGAATCATTCCTTCCATTCAAGGTCCGGGCCCTCTCCACAACTTCGGACCCGGGGGAAACACAACGTCCCCCATCGATTTTCGCTTTTCGATTATCGATTTCGGTTTTCGATTTTCGATTTTCGGTTTTCGATTTTCGATTTTCGATTTTCGATTTTCGATTTTCGATTTTCGATTTTCGATTTTCGATTTTCGATTTTCGATTTTCGATTTTCGATTTTCGATTTTCGATTTTCGATTTTCGATTTTCGATTTTCGATTTTCGATTTTCGATTTTCGATTTTCGATTTTCGATTTTCGATTTTCGATTTTCGATTTTCGATTTTCGATTTTCGATTTTCGATTTTCGATTTTCGATTTTCGATTTTCGATTTTCGATTTTCGATTTTCGATTTTCGATTTTCGATTTTCGATTTTCGATTTTCGATTTTCGATTTTCGATTTTCGATTTTCGATTTTCGATTTTCGATTTTCGATTTTCGATTTTCGATTTTCGACTTTCGATTTTCGATTTTCGATTTTCGATTTTCGATTTTCGATTTTCGATTTTCGATTTTCGATTTTCGATTTTCGATTTTCGATTTTCGATTTTCGATTTTCGATTTTCGATTTTCGATTTTCGATTTTCGATTTTCGATTTTCGATTTTCGATTTTCGATTTTCGATTTTCGATTTTCGATTTTCGATTTTCGATTTTCGATTTTCGATTTTCGATTTTCGATTTTCGATTTTCGATTTTCGATTTTCGATTTTCGATTTTCGATTTTCGATTTTCGATTTTCGATTTTCGATTTTCGATTTTCGATTTTCGATTTTCGATTTTCGATTTTCGATTTTCGATTTTCGATTTTCGATTTTCGATTTTCGATTTTCGATTTTCGATTTTCGATTTTCGATTTTCGATTTTCGATTTTCGATTTTCGATTTTCGATTTTCGATTTTCGATTTTCGATTTTCGATTTTCGATTTTCGACTTTCGATTTTCTGTTTTCAGTTTCGATTTTTGATGTTTGATGATGGTTTTCGGTTTCTCGTTTTTCGTTTCATGACGGCGCCGGCAGTCGAGTGGTTAGCGAGATCGCCACCCATCCCGGTTGGTCTGGGTTTAATCCCAGCCGATGTCGTTGAGATTTTTCTGAGGTGAAAAAATCTGTGGTCACGTCTTCCTTCGGAAGGGAAGTAGAAGCCTTTGGTCCCCGGTCCATGAGTCGATGGGTCGATATCTAGTCCAGGTAGTTGAGTCACCTTCCTGGTGAAGAATTGCACTCCTATATTTACTAATAGATATCCTCCTCTTATGATACTTGTGGAGTGCGCAGTAGCATATTAGGCCTCTAGCAAAAGCAAGTATCCCTTCCCTTTCCTTTCGCGATCTACGTTCGGGCCTGGCCGGCGCCGGTATTGATCAGTAAACGCTTTAGGATTACCAGCAGTTGCACATTGAAAGATGTTTCGCTACTCCCAAGCGTAATTATCGACTGATTCCCGGTACAACTTCAGCAAATTCAGATCGACAACGGAGTAGTAGTGGAGTGCTGATCGCACAAGCTCAAGCTCTCGTTTCTTCTCTTTAATAATTTATTAAGCTGAATGAAAAATCCTTCTAACTGTCGCAGATTAAAATAACCTTAGTAGTCGGTAATTGAACCACGTATGACACTTTTTTCAACCAGTTTTTCAAACTGCGGTGATCCGAAGACAGGCGAAAACACACTCTTTTCAAAGCAAATTAAAAAGTTCTTCCAAGCTAGCGAACGAACGACAACAAGCAACAGGTTCCGCACAAAAACCTCCC
The DNA here is from genome assembly GCF_030247195.1 of Topomyia yanbarensis. Taxonomy (NCBI): domain Eukaryota; kingdom Metazoa; phylum Arthropoda; class Insecta; order Diptera; family Culicidae; genus Topomyia; species Topomyia yanbarensis. The sequence continues at coordinate 393,295,879 of NC_080671.1, read as the reverse complement.
CATGAATAACTTCGGTTTTTCGGATCTCGCTGCTGCCAAGGTGCTTTGCGGAGCTAACACATCGGTTGCTGCTGATGGCTTGGCTACCTTGTTTGACATGCGATTCGGGTAATGGGCTTGTTAACGTGTGCTGACAGCAGAACTATGGGATCCCTTGTACCGAACTCTTTATGCACGTCAGAAAGTTAAGCACATGTCAGTACTCGGATATGAATATGTAATTATTTTTGCCAGCCATCCTGCCATTCCACCGCATCGGCCGGTGGGTGGAAAGCGCTAGCGAAAACCAAAGATTATAGAATACAAGATAGCCGGCTGTCAAAATTCACAATCATATCAATGGGCATAATATTTTTTGGTCAAATTAGCATTTAACTATCATCATATCTCCAGGTGAAGTAATAGCTTAAAATGTATGTGTATATGCGGATGCATATGGGACGCGCTGTGATGTGATGATATGCGTGCAATATTTTGATCACTAGTTCAATCCATCGCCGCTTGATGGCGCGGTAGTGCTAGAGCCTGAAAAGACGCGGAAAATTGTCCCGTCTCCCGGAAACACGCAATTCTCATGATGGGAATCCCATCAAGCTGTTGCTTCACATGGTCGTGCTGTGCGGCAAATGGCGAAAAAGAAGAAAGAATTTACATTAATTACAGCCAGTGGCTTTGTGGTTGTAGGTGGGTGAATGTTTACCTCCCGAAGTTGCGATGAGTTGGAGCGGATCGTTGACAGAAATTACCAGCGAGACGCGGGGATGGTTTTCAAATTAAATTTCTATAGTCAGAGACAACTCAGAACCGTGCGGAACTTAGCGGGTGGGATGTTGAATGGCACGGAATGATTCTTGATTATGTGATGTAGTTTGAGGGTTTAGAAAGTTTCCACGAAGGAATAATCATCCATAAACATATGGCTGCGTCTATATTCCATAGAGTGTCGATTTTCAAGCGGAGCTTTGGAATATTTACATTCTGCGCAAACGGCGAGCTATGAGCTAGATTTTAAGCACTTTGTTATCTATTGTTTGTTTCAGAGAAGTAAGTTGATTGATAGAACGTATAGAATAGGACGCAATTGAGTTACTAATTCTACATCCGCTACTATTATATTGATTTATGTCCCCTAGATAAATACGAGATTGAAACGAAAACTTAGAAATATATTGAAAATCTCAGGGACGGCTTTTAGATCTCATTCAGAAAAGCGTTCAACCCTTAAATTCATGATACTTATTTTTCCGTGGTACTCATTTTTCTGGATGAATACGATATATACCTCTTGTTAAGGTTCAACTGAGAACGCTTCAATAAGCGGCCATCTTGGTAAACAGAAAAAGCGGTTTTTGCTCACACCTTTGGGAAAATTTTCATGGAAACTAATTAATGTATTCGGGACATTGGTAGAGTATTACTGATTAATTTTCATGAAGATTATTCCAACGGTGTGAGAAAAAACTGCTTTTGTCGTTTTCTAAGATGGTCACTTTTCCAACCTTAAGGCTTTATATCACGGAATTCGGAATTCTGCCAAATAGCAATGCAACCTGCGGGGGGCTCAAGTTGATCTACCAGTGGGTCGCTTTGTCTACTCTACAATAGAAAAAATGTCGCTTTTTCCTGTCTAATATGCTGCAATGAGTGTCGATTGTTAGCGGCAGCTGCCCTGCTGCTACTGTGGATTTTTCAACAAGTTCCGTAAGACCGTCTATTCGGGGAATGGAACACTTATTAAAAGTGAATATGGAGCTTAAAGTGACAGATGTTCGCACCCTACAATTTAAGCATATCAAACACAATGTACTGATTATCTTCAGGACCATTACTCAAGCAGAGATGTTCATTTCGCGAAACAGCACTTCTTCGACCGAACAAGAAAACGTTAAAGTCAACACTCTCGTATATGTATATGGAAGATGATTCAACCGAGCTACGACTACACGATCTGCTTACCTCTAATCACTTAATCAAACAACTAATGCCATGTGTTCTTAAAGATACTTGTGTGCTGAGAATGAATCTGACGAAAGCTATCCCCCGCTTTACCTGACCTTTCGAAACAAAGCCAAAACAGTTGCATTACGCATTCGGGGAAGGCCCCTATGTGCCAATTCTGTAGCATGACGCCACATCACGGAAAACCATGTGGCAGTGGTCCACTAGGAGGTTGATAACTCTATTAACTTTCTCCGGACAAAACCAGCCTAGAGACCGTGTGCCAAGAATTGATCCACTGGGTTCCTGTTCCCATGTCGAAAGAGGCGACTGAAAACAGGAGTCCTCAAGTCAAGGTGTTACTCCGTGCCGAGGACTGAATGGCTGGCAGGACTAAAATATGCCAGTCGCGCACTGTGTGTCGTGGGTGTTATACGAATCTCTGACACAGTGGACGTTTGTTTTTTCGCAAATCTTGGGATTCAAATGATGGTCATGACCCTAATACCCATTTCGGGGTTCGCTGTAGGCGATTATAAGCCAACGATGATGAAAAGCTTCCATAGATTTGGTTCAAGAACTGTATTTCCATAAAGGAAACTTCTATATTGGAAAGCTACTTAACCCCGTCTTCAGCTTTCATAAAAAATGGCATGACAAATGCACGTGAAATGCCTCTTGCATGTATACTTGCGAATAGTGCTATTGACACTTATCTTATATCCGACCTCACAACTCGCGATATTTGTGCTGTCACGGTAAATATGACGGTTGACAACATATACAAGAAATACGTCTATTGTTCGGCATATTACCTTCTGATGATTTCAAAAGGGTTGTATCATACTATGGCAGAAATGGGTTTCCTCTCATAATCGGCAGTGATGCAAAAGCCCACCACATAATTTGGGGCAGCTCACATATCAATTTGAGAGGCACGGAATTAATGGAATACTTAAGTAGTACAAATCTGCACATTCTTAATGCAGGAAACCGCCCAACATTTGTACGAGCTGGCAGCGAAGAGGTGTTAGATGTAACTCTCTGCTCTGACAGTATTACGCATGAGTTGGCATTTCCAAACGAGCTCGAACCGTCGTTATCTGATCATAAGTACACCGTATTTGATCATTTAAACGTCTCGCTAGATATCGTCACCTATCGTAATCCCAAATCTTCGAACTGGGACCTCCACGAAGAGGGCTTGGCGACTAGATTTCATGGGTATCTTCCGACGATTGAATCTCCAAATCGTAGTAGCAGCATACCAAGAGGCTTGTCCGCTTCGAGTTATGCGTGCTTCTAGACCTTGGTGGAATACCGAACTGGTTCGACTCAAAAATTTATGTAGAAGAGCTTGAAATCGCAGACGCAGAGACGGGTCGGAGGCATTTAAGTTGGCTCGCAAAGAATACAGAAATGCCCTTCGATCCTCTGTGCGAAGTAGTTGGAAAAGCCACTGCACAAATGTATCAAGTCTTAACGAGACTAGTAGATTAAATAAGTTACTTTCGAAGTCGAAAGACTTTCATGTCAGTTCCATTCGAACTGCTAATGGTGACTACTCGTCTGACGAAGATGTAGTACTCAACTGTCTTTTTGATACACACTTTCCAGGCTGTACGGAGCCATCACTGACGACTGCCCCTGAGTTCTAGTATTGTAACAACCGAATCGGAATTGGAAGTTTTGCTCCGTATAAGTCTCCGAGAAAGGACGGAATTATTCCAGTTCTACTACAAAAAGCATATGAACACTTCAAGCATATTTTGAAAAAAGGTTCTTACTTGTAGTCTTGCAACAGGATACATTCCATTAGCGTGGCGGGAAATAACTATCAAATTCATTCCCAAAGGCGGCCGCGTCACTTATGAGGAGGCAAAGAGCTTTTTTTTTACAATGGAGAAGACCTTTACGTCCTAGCCCAGTACACGTGCTATTGGTAGGGTCCAATCTACCACACGGGGTACACTGGGGGCGTGTCGGGCTCGAATGGTGACGCTGCTATTAATACCGACTAAACTCCATTGGGCTCCGCCATCATTCCTCCCAGGAACTACCTCTCGGTATTACTTCTGGGGGGATGGCTGTACTAAATGTACTCATTCACTCTCAATCACGCGTTCATACGTCCCGTATGAGGCTTACTTGGGTGCTCTCTCAATCGCACTTTGATTCACTCTCAAACACTCCCACATGAGGCTGACTTTTGTGCTCACCCTTAACATGCCGTGTGAGACTGACTTGGATGCTCACCCTTTCACTCCTCTGCCACGCCATGAGGTATCGATAGCTAAGTCCCAACATACTACGCTACGACCCTCCTGTCTTGGCATGAGGCAGTCCACTTATGCGCCTATACAATCACTCTTCTGTCTTGCTTCGGGGTGGCTGGGTTTACCCCTTACGCGGTTGCCAGGCGCTGCGCCAAACCTGCCTCGCCATGAACAGACCATTCACTCCTTTTTTTGCGCTTGGCTTTTTTCGCTCCAACTAACCAATCACTAGTTAGCCGTGCCCGTCGTCTGTTGCTCGGTTCGCCAGATTACCTGTAGCCTACTGGCAATCTGGATGGTAGCAGCCGAGACTGCGTTCCACTTCTCCACCGATTGACACATCCGCTGAATAAGGGTATCAGGGGTTATGTCCCAGCCACAGACGTCAAGCATTGCTCTTCTTTCGACGTCGAACCGATGACATACGAACAGTATGTGTTCGGCAGTTTCATCTACACCTGGGCAGTCCTGGTAGACTGGGACCTCCGCGTGCCCGAACCTGTGGAGGTACTGACGGAAATAGCCATGGCCTGACAGGAATTGTGTCAGGTGGAAGTGAACTTCCCCATGGGGTCTTCCCACCCAGCTCGATATGCTAGGTATCAGCCGATGGGTCCACCTACCTTTCGAGGAGTTGTCCCACTCACGCTGCCATCTGGCGACCGAGGTCACCCTGGTGCGCTCGCGGGCTCCCCTATTTCCACGTAGCTCAAAGCACTCCTCATCTTCCCGAATGACCAGCCCGACTGGCATCATGCTCGCTATCACGCAGGAAGCATCGTGTGATACCGTGCGGTAGGCAGATATCACTCTGAGGCACATCACGCGGTAGGTGCTCTCCAGTTTCTGTAGGTAACTGGTTACCCTCAGTGCTCTTAACCATGACGGGCCGCCGTGCCTGAGGAAAGATACGGCAACGCCTGCCAGTAACCTACGTCTACTGGCGCACACCTTTGAGCTGTTGGACATCATTCTCGATAGTGCCGCAACAGCAGTCGACGCTCTCTTGCACGTATAGTCGACATGGCTGCCGAAGGTCAGCTTGTCGTCTATAATGACTCCGAGAGACTTCAGACTTCGCTGTGAAGTGATCGCGACTTCTCCCACATGGATAACTGCATGTTGTACCGACTTGCGGTTGTTGACGATAACTACCTCCGTCTTATGATGAGCGAGCTCCAGGCCTCTCGCGCTCATCCATTCCTCCACCGTGCTAATCGCGTGTTCGGCGGTTAGTTCTACCTCAGGAATTGACTCCCCGTAGACCTTCAAGGTTACCCCAGGAGGGAACTTCAGTCTCAGAACCCCGTCATACATGAGGTTCCATAGCACCGAGCCTAGGATCGAGCCCTGCGGGACTCCGGCGGTAATCGGAATTCCGAAAGCCAAACTGGTTGCTTGACAGACCGTCCGTACCTTCCGCGTACGGGGTTAGCCTGTTGAGGATGATCCTCTCAAGCAGTTTGCCAGTCGTGTCTATCAGACAGATTGGTCTGTACGCCGATGGGTCGCCTGGCGGCTTCCCGGGCTTCGGCAACAGCACCAATTTCTGCCTTTTCCATCTATCGGGGAAACGGCACTCGTCAAGGCATCTCTGCATAGCTAGCCTGAACATTGGAGCTTTGTTCATTGCTAGGGATTTAGCCACTGCGAGTAGTTCTTCATTCGTCACTGGAGCCACCATTTCGACCGTGCCCGCACTGTCTCGTAGTGCAGGTGGCCAGGGGTTGTGGCTCGAGACGGGAAGAGTACTTCGATAATCGTCGCCAACCGGTCCGGAGACCGTTCTGGGGGTGAGGAGCCCCCTTTGGTCTTGGCCATCACAATCCGGTAGGCGTCACCCCACGAATTCGCGTTGGCACTCTCACACAGGTTGTCGAAACACGCTCTCTTGCTGCTTTTAATGGCCTTGTTGAGGGCCAATTTCGCAGCTCGAAACACTTCACGGCGGTTCTCTCTTGCATCCTTGGTGCGAGCTCTTTGCATCCTACGTCTAGCTCTGAGGCAGGCTGACCGTAGAGCTGCAATCTCGGCACTCCACCAGTATACCGGGCATCTGCCGTTTCTTGGCAGTGTTTTTCTCAGCATAGTGGCGTCGCACGTGCGTGATAGAACAGCTACCAGCGCATCCCCGCTTAGACTGTCGGTGTTGGCCTCCAGTCCCAGGGCCGCGGTGAAAGCTTCGCTGTCGAAGTGATTGGACTTCCACCCGCGTACCTGACAGGGATCTCCCGCCCTCGGATGCTGCACACCATAGTTGATCTTAAAGCGGATTGCTAAATGATCGCTATGGGTGTAGCCTTCGTCTACCCTCCATTCCATGCCTGGAGCCAGACTCGGGCTGGCAAATGTTAGGTCAATCCACGCCTCCACTCCGTTTCTACGGAATGTACTAGCGGAGCCATTATTAGCTAGCACAGTATCGAGTTTCGCAAGCGCCTCCATTAGCGGCTGTCCCACTCCACTGCCCAAGCGTTAATGTCTCCCGCTATGACTACCGGTTTCCGGCCCACTAGGTCCGACGAGAGCCTGTCGATCATCTGGTTGAACTGTTCTATTGGCCACCTTGGTGGGGCGTAGCAGCTGCAATAGAACACACCATTGATCTTGGCAATCGCCACACCCTCGGCGGAGGGGTGTATTACCTCTTGAACCGGGAACCGTCCCGTTGTACAGATTGCCACCATTCCAGACCCGTCCGACACCCAATTGCCGTTGCCGGCAGGGATGCGGTACGGGTCTGATAAGAGGGCGACATCTGTCCTCGACTCCGAGACCGACTGCCACAGCAGCTGTTGGGCTGCTGCACAATGGTTAAGATTTAGCTGTGTGACGTTCACGGCTTCTTCTAATTTAACTCACCGAAGGGACACGAAGGTCCGCCCATAGCATGTTTATGGGCTTGCTTCTTAGCGGTGCAGATAAGGCACTTGTGTGCCTTAGTGCAACCCCGCTCTTTATGTCCCTCCTCGCCGCAGCGACGACATAGTTTGCTCCTATCTATGCCCTTGCACTCGTAGGCTTTGTGGCCGGACTCAAGGCACCGATAGCACCTATCCACTGAAGGCGGCTGGAGTATGCTAATAGGGCTACCGACCAGCCGATCTTCAGCTTCCCTTTCTCGGTTACCTTTTTGGCATCCGCCTTCAGTAGCCTGAGGTAGGCTACTTGGGTGCCAGAGGGTCCATCTCTCAATCGCACAGAGGCCCGCTCGATTGTGACGTCGCAATGTTCCTTAACGGCTGCGACGACGTCTTCTACGGTCGTGAACTCGTCCAGATGCTTGTACTGGAGAGTCATTTCCGCCCCTAGCGACCTGACTTGGGCGCCCTCACTAAGGACCTCAAGGCAAAGAGCTTTAGACCGATCAGTCTGACCGCCTTCCTTCTCAAATCAGTGGACCGTTCATTCGACCACTACATTCGGGATGGTAGCTTGAGCGAGCACTCGCTACATGCAATGCAACATGCAATGCAACATGCATATCATCGGGGGAAGTCTACTACCACCTTGTTACACAATGTTGTCTACAACATTGAAAAAGCTTTTTCACAAAAGCAATCAAGTTTAGGAGTTTTTCTCGATATTGAAGGTGCTTTTGACAACGTGAATCCATTTTGGAAGCAGCACGAGGTCGTAGAGTATCTTCATATATCACGAACTGGATACACGCAATGCTTAGCAACCGACATCTGTGCTCATCGCTAAGACAAGTAGAGATAAGGAGACTAAGTGTCTGCGGATGTCCTCAAGGTGGTGTGCTGTCACCACTTCTATGGAACCTTGTCGCCGATAGCTTGTTGATAAAATTTAATGATCTTAGATTTCCGACGTATGGTTTCGCCAATGACTATCATATAATGATCACCGCTCTTTCCATTAACACACTTTTTGATTTGATGCAACAAGCCTTATGTGTTGTTGAGTAATGGTGTTTTCTTGTTGGACTATCAGTTAATCCAAATAAAACATCAATGGTGCTTTTCACGCAACGAAGGATTACAACCGGAGCTCGTCCATTGCAGTTTTTTGACTCTGAAATTATTGTCGTAGATCAAGTTAAGTACGTTGGGGTAATTCTTGACTCAAAACTTAATTGGACAGCTCACATCGATTTCAGGATCAAGAAAGCTTGCATGGCCTTCGGCCAATGTATACGGGTTTTCGGCAAATCTTGGGGACTCAATCGCAAGTACATTCAGTGGATCTACACAACAATTGTTAGACCAATACTGGCATACGGGTGCCTTGTTTGGTGGCAGAAGGGAGAAGACATGGCAATCCAATCAAAGTTGAACCATCTTCAGAGGATGGTCTTGATGGCGATGACTGGTGCGTTCTCGACAACACCTACTGCTGCTCTAGAGGCACTCTTGAACATAAAACCACTACATGTGTTTCCGAAACAAGAAGCACTTTTTTGTTTATACCGTCTTAAGGTTACTGGGCTCTGCAACAGTAACCCAATAGATCGTGCAACACAAGACTGTGGCCCCAAATTGTTACTTGGGATGAGTATACACTTGCTCCCAGTGACCTTACACTCACATGTAGTTTTCCTTTTAAAACTTTCAATGTGCGAATTCCTCTTCGCGAGGAATGGCTGTCTGGCTGGATGGAGCGACAACTTGAAGAATACGTAGTTTGTCATACTGACGGTTCCTTGTTGGAAGGTCGAGGCCGTGCTGGTATCTATTGTCATGAAATGAGATTAAATCAATCTCATTCGCTTGGTAGATACTGTACCGTATTCCAAGCAGACTTCTTCGCGATTATGTGTGGCGTACAATCGGCACTTCAACAGGGAATTTGCGGTAAAAGAATCTATTTTTGCTCTGACAATCAGGCTGCCCCGAAAGCACTTAGTTAGGCAGATTCGAGATCGAAATTAATAATCGCATGTCGAACTCAAATCGAAGAACGAAGAACATTTCAAATGCTATCTACCTTCTATGGGTGCCCGGTCATTCCGGTATTAGTAGAAATGAATGGGCGGACGAATTGACGCTGCGACTGATTTCATTGGTCCAGAACCAGTTCTACCACTGTCGATAAGTTGGATAAAGCATAAGATTCGCTCTTGGCTGCATTCGAACATGCCAATCATTGGCGTAGCTTGCAAACTTGCGTTCAAACAAAGAGTTTTCTGCCGGATGTGAGTCCGAAAATGCTAAAGAATTTGTTGCATTTTTCCAAGCACAACTGCAGTATTCAGTTCAATTATCACATGGCTACTATTAAGCGCGCTGAGTATTATTCACGTGATCTTTGTGAATCCGATTACGGAACATCATATCATTTGATATGCAACTGCCATGTATTAATGCAATTACGTATCCGGATTTTTGGATCTTCATACATAAATGAACCTATGTACAGAGAGCTGAAATTTAATGATATGCTATTGTTCCTAACCCAGTGTGGTAAAGAGCTATAGTTTTAGCCGTATTTGAATGACATTATCTCTTCGGGGGTGTTGATATATCACTGCTTAAATAAAAATTCTAAATGCCTCCGGGGGTTGGAAGTTTTATTCCTGCTATTGTAGCACCTGCAGACCATTCAGCATCCCTCCGGAGGTACTGAATGATCTGTTTTAATTTTTCTGTGTCGTTATTTTCCTTACCCCTAACCTTACCACTTCCATAATCCTTCCCATCAGGAAAATGATGAAAAGACGATTCTTGGCTAGGCACAAATCTTCGATTAACATGGGGAACGTGCCATTCGAGCTAGACGCTACTGATTCCTGATTCCTCGAATACGTATATGGAAGATGATTCAACCGAGCTACGACTACACGATCTGCTTACCTGTAATCACTTAATCAAACAACTAATGCCATGCGTTCTTGAAGATACTTGTGTGCTTAGAATGAGTCTGACGAAATAAAATTAAATTAGTTGAATAAATGATTAAAACGATCACGTAATACTAATTGTTACGTACGTAGCGAAACAACCGGTATTTTAACTGGTATTGTCATGAGCCACATTTCTACGGACAGAACGAAACATTAATGGCAATCGTACTCTGGGGTATGAATGTACCCCACGCCAACTTTGACTCCAGCTACCATGAAGGCCAAAAGTAAACTGGCTTTACCACCTTTTCCTACGCCTACTATGAACTCTAAATTAAATTATGGTTAGGGTCCCGGTCGGTAAATGCCAACATCTCGTCTCGTCACACAGTTCCAAAGATGGGGTGGGGTACATTTGTACCACAGTGCAACGTTCTAGGGTTAATAGACTTATGGCCGATTTCTTTTTCCTCACTTAACGCTTACGCCAGGTTTAAGCGTACTAGTGAACCTGCTTTAAAAGTTAAGCGAGGGTGAAGAAATCGGCCCTTAGACTCGCTTGGAGACATGGGATATGAGAACTATGTTATCTCACCATTTAACGATCTCGGCTTACTCCCAAACAAAATGTGACGCAAAACTCTTGATTGTCCCATACAAAACCAGGAGAAAAATGCTATAAGTCGATTAATGTCTTTTGGTTTAATCTGGTTGATATTTTGTACCGAAATAATTGAGGCATTCTAAAATATTTCATAACCATTTTATTTGCATACAAAAATTATAAAGTAAGTACGTATAGTAAAACTTCTTTGTATATAAGCAGAAGAAAATGTTTTTATTTTCAATTCAACGCGTTACTTTCTGGAATCGCCATATTTGTTTGCATGCTTCAAAACACGCTGTGTTACATAGCATTACTATCCGAGCCCCAGCTCGACCGTATAGGCAAAACATACACGCAGACGCAAAACTACCTAAAATTGAATACCTTTGACACCATCTCGGGGTATCGTGCAGGAAGGTAAAATTAGGTAAACCGTGTTGAAGGTAGCTTCCATTTCACTACGGCAAAAATCATAACTCAACCTTGAGTTCATTTTACTTAAATTTAAGTTGAATTTACCTAATTTTGAGTAAACCCCAAACAACTTAAAAGTACCTTACTGCACGGAAGACCTCGACTGAGTCGAATTTATCGTTTTGTTTTTGACAGCACTAAAAAGTGTGAAAGCGACGCACAACCCAAAAGTACCTAAATTTAAGTTAAAAGACTTATTCTGTGGGATGTTTTATTTTTGCGTGTAGAATTATAGGTTGTCTCGAGATTTTCTAAGGGCCAGCAACAACACAATCAATAGACGAAGCCATTTACCGAGGCATTCCGGAAGGATTGATACCATCACCATTGCTACCGAATCGCAAGGTGAAGGTGGTTCAGTAGAGAGAGAGAGTGGTATAAGACTGAACAATTTGCGTTTGCTCAATTATTTTTGCGCGAACTTGAGCACGTCATTTCTCACCCTTGGCTGCTAAATGAGATGTTATGTCTGCCGATTTACTGGCGAGCTGGCTGGTAGGAGGAACATGTTCTGTAAACGTGTATTTAGAGTGAGTACTGAGTATTGTGGGGATATTGTTTGTTACCGAGCGCTTTCAGTTGGATGTAAAAAAGTCTATGGTAGAAAAACACAGAGAGAAGTGTACATCACGTGTGTGGCAATCATTCAGCAAGACCCGGAAAAGAACATAGCTTTAGAGTTAACATCGCCGTCATTTAACAGGGTGCTTGTGCATTTAAACATGCCTGAGTAACTCACCGTGTACAACTACTTTGACTGAGGGGAGGCTTCAAGCACATTGAAAATGGTCCGAACAGCTTTGCACCAGTCGTGAGTCCGGACTCCGGTGTTTGAGCCAATGCTAAAAATGTACTGATATGATTGCAGTGTCATCTAAAAATTATGTTGATTTTAATTATTTTATTTTTTTCTGCAAGAAATCTTTATTGCTTTATTATTACAATTAAGAACTCCAGGAATTACAATAACAAGTCATGCAAAAATGGCATACAAAACTTCGCATTCCCCTCATTTCCATGAGTTTTGTTAAAAAATTAACAAGTCTGCTAAAGATTCAACTATTATTACCATAACGAAACTAAAACAACAGGCTCGTTTTTCTTTGAAAGGAAAGCGAAACCGGCGAACGGAACCGCACGTCCAGTTGTACCAGAAGAGATGTATGCGCCATATCTTCATTACACGTACCTACATACTGAAGTACAGCAGTCGAGGCGAGAAACAAACAATTACGAACGATAATAATAATGGTACCGTGAACAATTTTCACACATGAAAGCACACTTGAACTTGCTTTTCACTTTGCCCGGGCGGCACTCGCAGACTGCCTCCCGGTTTAGCGTTGGGGTTGTTTCTTCAGCATGTGGAACGAATCGTTGCAGGATGCAATAGGGGTGCATTTATTTTGATGTGCACTCCATCTATCGTTTCAGTTTTTCGTAACCGTTTAAATATTTAGGCGTGAGATAATGGACGTTAATGAATATTGTTGTACAGTTGCAGTTTTTGACCAGAAATAATGACAGCAATGTATAAAATTAGGGAAGAGTTGTTCTTTCCTAACTAAAAAGGATTTCATACCACATGTTGTATCGGTACTAAATAAAAAAGCATTGGTGCAAAGAAGTGATCAAATAGCAATGATATAGGCACCAGATTGACGCCTTACCATTCGACAGACAGAAATGTAAATCTTCATAGTAGTTCAAACGCTAAACGTCAAATTTAAATTTTGAATTGTTTTCCGTTTAAAAAACTATTTCGGTTCAGGTCAGCACAATCGACTGGATTTTGCCAATGGTAGCCCCATCAATTACGACCAGGGATGCCAACGGTACCGGCAAACTATATTTTTTCGGTATATTACATTTGCACAGCATCACTACAGCTCTTGCCAGAACGGTAGCCAAACCGAGTACATTTTCCTGTACAGCAGTAGAATACATTTTTGTTTTGCTGCTGTACTCCGACTGCTCGGTGAGAGTGCGGCGTAGTAAAGTTTGTTCTCTCGCTTTGTACACTTTTCTCTGCATAGTCAAAGGGAGAGGCCCTCACACGAAAGTGTTAATACCGGTCATGGCGTAAACGAACCGCATTCATCGTCGTCGTTTGTGATTAAAAATATTAAAAAGTGTAAAATAAGGAAAGAGAAGCTGTACCGCTCGCGTCTGGTGGCTGTACTGGGGGCAGTATTTTTTGTCATGTTACTGCTTTGCAGACTGCCGTACAGCGCTGAGCGTCCTGCACTAGCGAACGACAGCAGCGTCAAAAGAGAAATGAGTATGTAGACAGAAAAATTACAGCCGCAGAAAAGGTAGGCATTTTGCATTCTTGAACGACACACGATCGCTTTTTTCAGCGTGTCAGAGTTTTTCTTAAAATTTTTATCGAAAATCGCGCAGATTTTATCAAACTTTGCTAAGGTACTGTATTGATAGAAGATGGGGTGCGCTTCTGGGTGGTTTTAAACCGAGATGCAATTCTCTAGATACTCATTGAAGCTTTCAAAGAGTTGAGGATATTCTTAAATTCTCATTAAATGAACAATTAGAACAGTTAAAAAAGTTACACAATTAATAGAATAAATTAAATTGAGTCAAACTAACAAATTGGGTGAAATTAGTTATAAAAATGCCTCAGGAAAATTAATATTATTAAACTGAATAAAATATATGGATCCGAAAAATAATACAATGAGTAAAATGCATTAAATAAAGATGAATTGAATTAATTAAATTAATTAATTGAATTGAATGAACTAAATCAGTGATTCTCAACCCGGGGTTCACGAACACCTAGGGGGGCGTGATAAGGTTTTTGGGGGTCTGCAAGATGAATATTTCATCAGGTTGGATATTGAATTTTAAAGCTTATTCACATCACACAGAAATTAATATATTGCTAGCAAACAAAATTGACCTTCACAAACAGTATCGTCAGTTGCACAGTGTAATGAACCAGCCACAGATAATAAAAGTCCCCATAAAACGGGGAAATATGATTTCGATTGACTTGAAACAAAATCCTCTTTGACCTTCAGTAGACGTTGAACTGTTATTAAAAGTGAAAACGGATCTTTATCTCAAGGAAGTGGCATACATACAGTTACACCACGTGAGAAACTGTGTATAGGTAATGTTTAAAAGTTTAGCACAGACAGAAAAATTTATGGAGAAAATAAAATAAATAGAATGAAAAAAATGAAAAGATTCTAAAATTTATAAAAAGAATAAAAAATAAACAGAATAAAATAAATTTAATTTTAAAATGAAAACCTAAACAATATTTAAAGTAATGTTATGTTAATAGATTACTTAAATTGTTTTTAAATGAATACTTTGGATGAAATGGTTAAAATTAATGAATGAAACAAAATAGTAAAATGAAAAATAATGAAACTAAATAAAATGTAAAAACTGGAAAAATTGATAAAATGCATGTAATGGAAACAGTGAATAAAATAAACAAATACATGACATGAATAAACTAATCAGAATGCATTCAAAGAACGAAACAAATAAAATAAGATAATTTAATAAATTTAACTCAAATGTACAAAATGAATGAAAAGAATTAGAGGAATTCCACGAAGATTCGTCCGAAAATCTTTAAAATCGTGATTGGTCATCTTTGATTCCGATGAAACTATACAAGTTTGAACGGCATAGAAAAACTGAATATTTTCTACGGTGAATGAGACCGTTTTGACTCAAGAGCGTTTTTAACATTGCGAGAAATTTTGCATACAGATACGAAAAAATGTTCGATTACCATATTTAATAAGTAAAACTATCTGAGAGAGAGCAACAGCAAATGAAAACTTCTGCAAGTAAAAAATACACGTTAAATGCGCTTAACGAAAATGTTCCAAGACGTGATAGCTTTCAAGAGTTACAAAAACAATTAATTCGTGAAATTATGCCCTTTTCATAAATTATTCGCGTTTCTCGATCATGAAGTAGCACCAATGAAATGTTTATCGTTTTAAACATAAAAAGAAATTTTTTCCAGTGCATTTAGATCATGGAGAAGCGAACAGTAAGAGAGTTTTCCCAACATCAACTTTTAGCATATTTTTACAATTCCTACTATTTGCAATCAAAAATACTATTTTAGTATTAAATATAGTTACCATTTCAAATCAAAAATATCACCACAACAAAAAACTGAAGTAGTTTTTGCATTATTTTGAATTTTGTTTTAATAAATAAAAGTACGCTAAGGGTTTTACACGGTTTTTTGCATGGTTTTTACACGGCTTTTTATACGCAATTTGCACAGTTTTTCGCAAAAAGAAGTCTGTTTTAAAGGCAGAAAACTTAGACGATTTCTCGACAATTTTGTTGCACGGATTTCACAAAAATGTTGTTAGTCCTATTGAAGGCCTTAGGTGATTTTTGGTCAAGTTTTTTTAGCGGTTTTACATTTAATTTATTACAAGACCTTTTCATTCATTTATTTAATTCAATATCAATTTTATGATAACACTGAATCAACAATTTGCCTCCATAATACTCGATTTGTAGCTGCAGCTCTCCAACGTCGGTTACGCCCAACACTCGCCAAATCACGTTCCACCTGGTCCGCCCATCGTGCTCTCTGCGCTCCTCGTCTTCTTGTACCAACCGGATCATTAGCGAACACCATCTTTGCCGGATTGTTGTCCGGCATTCTTGCAACATGCCCTGCCAACCGTATCCTTCTAGCTTTGGCCACCTTTTGGATACTGTGTTCGCGTTAGAGTGCAGCGAGCTCGTGGTTCATCCTTCGCTGCCACACACCGTTCTCCTGCACACCGCCGAAGATCATCCTTAGCACCCGTCGCTCGAAAACTCCTAGCGCTTGCAGGTCCTCCACGAGCAAATCTTCCAAAATTATATGCATTTTCAATGCATAGAATTTGAAACATTTTTGTAAAAGTGGAAAAGGCGATCTTGAAGATTCCTTGTGGCCCACACTTCAACAATTTGGTTGCTTTTGGAACAGTATGAAAGAGTAGACACCAAATGACTTCCGGTTCAGTGGCATTCTCTAAAACCCCATCGATATGGGTATTTTTGGAATGGGATTGATGAGTGAGCGTCAGATATCGATGTTTAGGGCCATTTTGAAAACCAAGATGGCGACTTCCGGTACAGTGGAGCTCTCTAAAAACCAATCAATATGGGTATTTTTAGAACGGGATTAACGAGTAGATGCCAAATATCGATGTTTGAGGCCATTTCGAAAACCAAGATGGCTACCTCGGTTTAGTAAAATTTCCAATTACCAAAACAATGAGAATTTTTGGAATAGCGTTGATATATAGATACTGGATGTCAACTCCGGAAGTCATGTTTTAATTCAAGATGGTGACTTCTAGTTTAGTGGACGTCCCATTCATCTGAATAATACAGCGAAGACCAGATTTTATTATTCACCCTGATTTTGTCAGTTTTTGTATTCGATTTTGAGCTTCGCATGAAAATCCGCTCGATGAGCTCTAGCAGACGACAGCTCAAATTCGAGTAAATCCATTCAAGAGTCCATTTTTTTATCCCTTATAAATGCAAATGACGTCAGACCCCTGGCAACTGCATATTTTTCAATCAAGTCCCAAAACACTCCATGTTGTCTGAGTTATACAGAGGATCGCTAAGCCTATAGTCGCCATTTCGTATTTCAAAATGGCCTCAGACATTGATCTCAATTATGTGCTCATTAGGCCCGCTCTGAAAATATGCACACTGATTGGGTTATAGAAAATTCTAAATGGCCTCAGACATCCATGTTTGGCTTCTACTTGTTAAGCCCATTGCAAAAATATTATATTGATGGGTTTTAGGGTTCCACTGAACCGGAAGTCGCCATCTTGGTTTTCAAAATGGCCTCAATAATCGATGTCTGTAATTTACTCGTCAAGCCCGTTGGAAAAATACCCATATTGATGGGGATTTAGAGAATTCCAATGAACCGAAAGTCGCCATATTGGTTTTTAAAATGGCTTCAAGCATAGATATCTTGCGTCTACTCGTCAAGATTGATCCAAAAATACCCATATTGATGAGGTTTAAGAGAATTCTACTGAAACGGATGTTGCCATTTTGGTTATCAAAATGGCCTCAAGCAACGATATCTGACGCCGACTCATCAATTCTGTTCCAAAAATATCCATATTAGGGGTTTTAGAGAATTCCTCTGAACCGGAAATCGCCATGGTTTTCGAAATGGTCACAGACATCGATATCTGGTACCTAGCCCGTTCCACAAAAACCCACATTGTTTAGGTTTTAGAGAATTCCGCAAAGCCGGAGGTCGCCATCTTGATTTTTGAAATGGTGTGAGACATCCATATTTGGCGTCTACTCGTTAATACTGCTCCGAAAACAATCATATTATTCAAGAACGGGCCAAAAGGAAACCTCAAGATCCGACGTTTCCACTTTTCCAAAACTCTTCTGGGGAATTAGAATATAAGCAGAAACCGTACTACTTGTGTAATCCGCGCAAATTTTTTTTTCAAAAATCATCTAAGTATTTCTTCACCTTCAGGACATTTTTGATAAAACTCCAAAATTACCCGTTTTCCTAAAATCGTCTTTTGCATTGAATGTAACGCGGTTTTTTTGCACGGTTTTCGAAATTACAGCGGTTGTTTGCACGGTTTTGGAATAACGCGGTTTTTTTGCACGGTTTTATGCATTAACAGTTTTTGTATACGGATTTCGCAAATAACGCGGTTTTTTACATGATTTTTTTTACCCTATACGTATTCCCCGTGTAAAAAAACCTTAGCGTATTTTGTTGTATTACGACCTTTTCATAAGTTATGCGCGTTTCTCCGTCAAGATTCAAGAACAATACGTTTATAAAAATGCTGAAAAAATTTCCGTAACTTTACTTTCGTCATCGAGGCGGATGTTGTTTAAAGTTATCGTTAAAAAATCTTTTTTATTGATAGTTCCATATTTCTTGACCATCGAAATGGCGCCAATCATCGGTTTTCATCATCTACCTATCCAACTCGTTGCAGGAATATATGGATTCACTTCACTTTCTTTTTGAACGATTTGTCACCCTTTGCAGTTGTAACATTTGTAGATCTTTAGATCTGTGCTCAAAGACGTGATTGACCAGTGACATCCGTTGAACTTATGCTGTATTGAACTTGATGTCATGAACCTCAATGAGTTTGTAGAAAAATATCATCAACTTGTTATGATCTTAAGTTCTGTATTTCAGAAAGTTCTTTGGTACCAATAAACATCAAAGGGACTCAATATCTAACACAACTTTAAATTATGACCCTCGTGAGTAAATCTACGCTTAGATAGCTATGGCTAGCTATTTAATAAAGAACAGTTATATAAGTATTCAGATTTTTTAACTGCTTTAACGAAACGAAAATTTATTAGGAATGTGAATCGAACTTTATTACAAAATAAATCCGATCACTTCTTTATGAACTAATTCAATTTACGAACCCACGGTTTGGTTCGTAAATGGAGATTCCATTGTAATACGAGAAATACACTGTAATATTCATTTACGAACCAAACCGGGGCTTCGTAAATTAATTTTGTTCCTAAAAAAGTGTTCGTTATTTGAGATTTAGTACGGAAAAAAACGTTTGCTTCACATTCTTATTAAGATTCGTTGGTTGAGAAATATTCACGATAACCCTAACAATATGTGTGTTTTTGGGACGGGCTTGACAAATAGAGGATGAAAATGGACATTTGGAATATTTTTGTAATCCAAGATGGCGACTTCCGGTTGAGCAATATTCATAATAACCCTAACAATATGGGTATTTTTGAGACAGGTTTGACAAGCAGATGATGAAAACGCACAATTGGAACCATTTTGAAATCCAAGATGGCGACTTCAGATTGAGTAATATTCACGATAACACCAATAATATGGAAATTTAAACCGGAATTTGTCATCTTGGTTTTTCAAAATAGCTTCAGATATAGATTTTCGTCATGTACTCTTCAACCCCGTGCCAAAAATTGTTCAGGTTTTAGAAAATTTATCTAAACCGGAAGTCGCCATCTTGGATTACAAAATGACTCAAGACATCGATTCCCGCCATTCACTTGTCAATGCCATTCCAAAAATACTCACATTGTTGAGGTTATAGAGAATTTATCGAAACCGGAAGTCGCCATCTTGGATTACAAAATGGCTATAAAATGGCTCAAGACGTCGATTCCCATCATGCACTCGTCAACCCCGTTCCGAAAATACCCATATGTATTGTTGAGATTATAGAGAGTTTATCTAAACCGGAAGTCGCCATCTTGGATGACTTCAGGCATCGATTTTCGTCACTAACTCGTTGACCCTATTCCGAAAATATCCAACTTTTACGAGTAACAGTTATCTAAGGATATGCAAAATTGTATACAACTTCTCACTCAAACTTTTTTTACGAACTTGATTCGTAAATAAAGAGTTTATTGTTTCGAATTTAGTTCGTAAAAAAAATACGTAAATCGAATAATATGTAAAAAAAAGAGTTCATAAATGGAGGTTTCAGTGTATAAAATTTTTAGCTTTAAGTTTTTTAGCATTAAGTATTATTTTATTTTTCATTTGTTTTTTTTTATTTTTTATTTTTTGACTGAAACCAAATCTACTCCTGCCCATACCCTCTAACCATTGTCGTGTCAAGACCGACTTGCTCTTAGTTGGTCTTGTTTCGACCCAAGGTTGACTCATCTAATGTGATTCAAATTGCGAAAGACCTGACGAAACGTTATTCAGCCGTAACAGAAACTACAAACGTTAGACCAAACAAGATTGTTTGGTCTGACTTGAGGCAAGCAAACACGGTTGCTTGCGATCAGGTCTTCACGTTAGAGTATCGCGTGTATGTCCCTTTACGATGTGTGGAGATTGACGGCGTAACCATTAACGAGTTGGCCGTTTCACTGTAGTCAGCGCTCCTCGCTTCAGTCAGTTAAGATACTGGCGTATTAACAATTGCAATCGGTATCGTACGTTGACCAGAATCAACAAATAATAATTGGTGCAGACTTGCTCTCAAAGTTCTTAACGATCTCCATCGCCCTTCAAGTTTGGTGCTTTAAGTTTAAGTAACGGGTGTTCAATAAAAAATGAGAATTTTTTTAGTCATGTAGTTAAAAAACAAAAACAAATTTCAGCGAATTCAGTATTTTTTTATTAAAAACATAATGTTTATTCTTCAAAAAACCTCAATGAATATTGGAGAAGGAGCCCTGGTCAGCCGTATGGCGCAACTTAGTCGTGATGCTCTCACAAGAGCGCTGGGCGGTACTGACGTCCATCTTACGGATACTATTCTGGTGGTAAACTGCTTCGTATCCTTGGCCCGTCAATTATTTTTGTCCACTGAAGGAGCCGAAAAAATCCTCAATGGGACAGTACAGGGGCCAGTTGGTCGGGTTCCTTTTTTTTCGGCATGGAGGGTATCTTTTAATGCTCAAAATACTCCAGCGTCTTCTTGGCGCAATGGGAAGATGCCTTGTCCGGCCAGAAGACGTACTTCCTATCCTCATGATGCTCCTTTAAGTACGGCAGAAGAATTTTCTCAAGACACTCCTTCTGGTACACTTGTTGATTGATGGCCAGACCGCTCGGCTTGAATCACGGCTTTGAAATCCCTCTGTCCGATATGGCGATGTACAGCATAACGTTTCTTGCTCATATTTATGCTTAAAATTATATTTTACTTCGGGGGGTGTGGCCCTCTTGCGCTGGAATAGTAGCTGTCATTTCTTGGAATGTGGGTCTTCGAGAGCGGCCGTCCTTCCGCTCCACGCTCGGGGATGCGTTTCGTAAAACCGTACAACACGCTCGCGGAGTGCTTGCTGTTTCGACGCCATCTTCGATTGAACTGACAGGACCCGAGCGAAAAGAAACATACCATCCATTTCTAGAGTTCAGAGAGCAATTCTCTTGGAGAGAAAAAAAAAATTACGCTGTTCATTTTAATTACAGAAAGGTATTGAAATCATTCTCATTTATTATTGAACACCCATTACTTCTTTCAATTTTCGATAATTTAATATTGGGAAGGCAAAAAAACGAGAAATAAATATTTTGTTATTTAATTCTAAATTCAACAATGTTAAATTTATCCTTCGCACAAAAATTGTCTTTAAATAACCGCTTCATTGGCTGCGCTACTTAGTTAATGCGTTATTCCAGAATATCGAATGCTGCTATCAGAGCCGCAAATTTTCACCACGTTGTTTTGAACTGGAAGGAAGAATAAATCTCAAATCATGCCCTACTATGTTCAATTCGTCATTTTTCGTTTGCATCATTCATTCAAACAGCCGAGCTACTCAATCATTTTCCATTCATTTTCGATTTCATTGAACCTGTGAATATCTCTGTACTGGGATATTGACTAGGTTTTTCAAGAAAAACTACTCTGAACATATTTCTTACTGTTCTTGTAAGCTTGGGAACGCAAAATATGTCAACATTTAATCTAAACTCGCCTCTACAGAGCAGATGACAAGTTAGGTTGGTGAATGAAAAAGCATCAATTTGAAATGAAGACGTACGGTTTGGTTATGAAAATCCCACCAACTTGAAAGTGAATGATTAAGGAAGGCTTTGAATTTGAATCATGGATGGGTTTGATTGAGCTGAAAGTTGGCATTTGAAAATTAAAATTTGCACCACTGGCTGCTATAAGTATTGTATGTAAAGCCGGGGATGAATATAGGACCTAAGAGGAATAAGAGACTAGTCATTCCACAACTCAATGGAAAAAACATCGCGTGTAAAGTTGAAGCACCAAGTTTGTTTTGAAACGTTATTTCCCGCGATGAAAAAAACTCCATGCCAGAAATAAAATCCTTCAAACGGTTAATCTACTATCAAGTCTGAACTCTGAAGAGCTTATTTAGACAAAAAAAACCAATTCATTCAAGCGCGGAAAAACGTTTTTCGGACAATTTTCACTCCCGGCACCGACAACAAGCAGTGTGGGCGGCAGGTGGTTCCGCACTCCTTCCCTCTTGCTTTCACGTTTTAAGGGGGTTGTTGAGTAGAAACAGACTCAAGCGATGCTATCATTTTATGTAATACTTTCAAGTTCATATCACTTTGTTGCATCATTTTCTCCTCGCATCGCCCGACAATCAAGTTAGTAACAACAGCTGGAAACTATTTTACAACACCCCAAACATTCCTTTTCGAGTCGCAGAGAACGACGACGGAGAAGCGCTGAAAACGCGGACGGGGGGGGGGGGATGCCACCACGGAAGTAGTAGCAATGTAACATTGGTTTTTTTTGTCTTCAAACCCTGCTTCTTGCTAGTGTTCTTTGCAGTCTGGCACGAGACAGCAGAATGAAGCTATTTCGAAGCACGAAACAAGATAAAAGTAAGAAACTTTTTTATGAACTTTAATTACTTGAATGCACTTCTTCTGTTTGCTGTGTGCTGGTTGGTCGTGTGTGCATTTTTTTCCGCTCGGCACCATCGACGAGTGAATGCTTCTGTCCGTCTGTCGGAGGAATTAATGGTTCCGTCAGGTGCAGTGGAGGGCGGAACTGCTGGTAATTGCTGGTATTACTTACACATTTTTAATTTATTATATTTTTTGCCCACCGGTGGGTGAGTACTGAAGGCGAAAGAAATGAGGAAAATTCTCAACGATGATAGCCCAGTAAAACCGTTTTTGTTTGATTTGTGCAGTGCATGGACGGGGAATGTGGAGTTTTTGTTTCAAGTTTAGCTACTGGTTCTGCAAGTTTTGGATTTTTTACAGGAACGTGTCATAAAAATGCACATACAGTGCTTCTGGAAAACCATGATTCTCGTGTATTCACGCATGATTATGGTGCTTTTCTCGCATTAACACCATATCCACGTAAATTCTTTTCCAAGGAAGTTCCTTATATTTTATGAACAAAAATATCAGTATATCATTAAGTAAACAACATAAATCAATTTCGAAGGTTGAAAAGGAAGGCTTTCACGTCTCCTTGGCTGCCGTACCTGTACGGCTTGGATCAAACGGATCCAGAAACAAATCGAAACGGATCACTGCCAGAGCAAGTATTTTAATTTTCAATCTCAGGTACTCTCCGTATTTGGCTTCAAATTAGCTTTCCTAAATAAACACGCAGTCAGCGTCTGTTCCGATTTTATGAAAGGCACGTACCTGCATATCTGTATACAAATTTGGCGGAGGGTAATCGAAATTCTATGAGCACATTCCCTATGCGTATATTTTTCCGACACATTCGCTTTTCGACGCCTACTCCCTCGAATCGATCATTTGCGGTTCGTAGAAGCCCGTGGTGTTTTTTTTACACCGAGGCTCAAAAGATTGGCGCAAGGTTCCTATTCACTTCGACACACGCAATCCGTTTTCCATGACGAATTAACAAACCAGGACTTCACATGACCGCTGTATAGCTCGTACTCAAGTAGAACAAAAAACTGAGTAACTGGCATGAAGTGGATCAATGCTTAAATCGGTGCAAATCTGCCCGATTCAAATTTATTTCAGGTGTGCTTAGGTTGGGTGCCATCCCCGAGGGTAGGCCAACGTGAGCTCAATACGCAGCTGTATCAAGGGTGATCCGTTTCATATACATAAGAATGAATTATCCCAGCAGTTTTCCTTTGTCGCTAAAAAATCGATTGGGGCAGGATTCTGGGCCGCGATTATTGTCGTGTCGTCGTGTTTGAGCTATTGTTGCGGCTGAGGTAAAAATATGTACCAACCGGAACCAACCTCTACACTTATGGAAGCCTATGGATGTTTACATCTTGCAAGCTGATGTGGACCCGATTTGACACAGGTTGACAGCTGGGTGGAAAAGTGATTTCGTATTCTCAGCCACGTTCCGGTTTGAGTATTGTTTATTCTATTACTTCGGATTTTGGACTTACCGATAGCGATGCATGTTACTTGTTTGTCGATTGCGATTTTTTACCCGGTTTAAGGCGCTGGAGTATATCGACTGGTTGTAAATATTTACAACCAGTGAAACATAACGAAAAATATGATTTTTTGAGAATCAGACATTGTATTTATCACTAATATGAGTAAATGAGTCCGGATAATTTACCACTTCGACGACAAAAACTTACATTTTCACACAAAAAGTTGTTAACACTCACACAACTTCTCCGGAAAAATGAAACGTATTATTTGGGCGGTATGTTAAGTCAGCCCGGACTAAGTTGCAAAACATCAGAAAATGAAATACTGATAGCACTGGATAAAGAATTTCTTCAGCTACATTATATTATTGTCATATTTGAAATCTATTTTTTATTCAGTTCGTTTATTTTATAGGCACAAATGCGTTAGCTTGGCGGTGGCAAATTCTTTTGTTTTTTACATTTAAAATACTTAAAACTAGGAGGTTACAATGTTCAGATATTTTTTATATTGAGAGAAAGAAATCTACAGCTATTTAAGACAAGAAATTCAGTTCTATATATAAGATTCGGCGCAAAAAAATCTTTTTATGAAAAATTTTAAAACAAGGAATCCAGTTTAATATTCAAAAGTGGGAGGAATAGTTTTTTTTACGAAATATTTTACAGTTATCTTAAAACTAAAAATATAGTTTGGTATACAAAAGGGGAACAAGTTTTTATGAGAACTTTCACAGCTATCTTAAAACTAGGGATACAATTATATTTACAGGATGAAGGACAATAGTTTTAATGAATAAAAATTACAGCTATCTTAAAGCTAGGAATACATAATACCAATTTGATTGGGACTTAGGCTTGGTTAAGATATTCCAAGGGGGGCTTATTTCCAACATCGGTGTAGCAGCAGTTGTATCAAGGTCAGGGGAAAGAAGACGTATATGATGACATGGAAAGAAGAGCAGAACTTGTAACTTTCGGGCAAACGGGAGATCAGCGACACAGTGTCTTGTCAGTAGGTCATCGAGTACCGGGTTGGCGGATGGAATTTTTCAGACACACGGGGAAGTTATCAGACCATCGGGTCACTCTCGCTTCAGTTTCCTTCTATGCAGGGCGATGGCGGTCGCATAGTAGCACTCAGGCACTGGTCGGGTCTACAAGGTAGGACAGGGAACTTCTGGAAACGAGAAATAAGAGAGAGGGAGTAAATTAGGATGTTTTTCGTTTCTATAAAGATGTAAATAAGGGACATATAGGGTAGATCGCGATTTGCCAGCATATCCCGAACTGGGACATTGGGTGATCTACCTCGGGCCCGAAAGGAATTCTTTAACTGAGACCTAGCGTCACAGTACCCGGCCCATACCCAGACAACGTGATCGATGTCGTGATAACCTTCATTACAAGCGCGCCGACTACGCTCTGTGAGCCCAATACGCCGCAAATCCGCATCCAACGTGTAGTGGCTGGACGTAAGCCGGAACATTACACGTATGAAATCCCGACCCACATCCATTCCCCTGAACCGAGGCTTCGTTGATACCTTCGGGACAATAGAATGTAACAATCGTCCAAGTTCTCCATTGCTTCACGAGTTTTGCCAACTGTCTAGTGTCCTCTGGTCTGTCGTAGATGTCACCTTCTAATGCGCCCACCTTTGCTGAAGAGTCTGCCTTTTCATTACCCGGAATAGAGCAATGAGAGGGGGACCCAAACAAAGATAATCTGGTAAGATTTTTCAGATTCCCCGGAAAATACGGGAATTGCTTTTTGGGCTTCGCCGCACGAAGAGACTCGATAGAGCTGAGGCTGTCCGAAACGATGAAGTAGTGATCTGTGGGCAGTGTCGATGATCCCAAGGGTGTACTGAATTGCAGCTAACTCTGCGACGTAAACTGAAGCGGAATCATTGAGCTTGAATGAAGCGGTGATAGTATTGTTGAAGATACCGAAGCCAGTGGACCCATCGAGATTTGATCCGTCAGTGTAGAGCATTTTGTCACAGTTGACTTCTCGGAATTTATCATAAATTATATTGGGGATCGCATGCGGGCGTATATGATCCGGGATTCCATGAATCTCTTCCTTCATGGATATGTCGAAGAACACAGTAGAGTCAAAAGTATCTACGAAACGGACACGGTTGGGATTGTACGATAATGGATTGATGCTCTGTGCCATGTAGTTGAAGTACAAGGACATAAATCAGGCTTGAGAATTAAGCTCGACGAGCTCGAAAGCCCCCTTACTATTTAGGAAAACTGATGCCATCTGCTCGTGGCTAGCATAAGCCATTTGAATTTCTGTTGAGAGCAACGCAAGACAATCGTTTGTTTCTCTGCCTTTTCGGAAACCAAATAGTGTATCTGACACTTGACAGTAAGCCATTTGCTTCAACCCAATTATCGATGCGAGACAAGATCATTTTCTCGAACAACTTTCGGATACAGGGGTGGCATTACGCATCTCGATACGATCAAAATTCTATCGACTCGACTTTGTTTCGCATTATGTATTTCGAACCGAGCTCGAAAGTAAATTTTCGTTCGAGTTCGCTCGAAGAAGTATTAGATTATCGAGAAGTGTTGGCATTATGGAACCATAACAATCGAACTCGAAAGCGACTCGAGTCGAACGTATTTGCTCGATTTTATTGCTGTCGACTGTCGTTCGAGATTATGATTTGTGTTTTTATTTTGGAATACTTAGAGAATATAAAATTATGAGAAGGTGTAAAAAGCTCCGACGTACTTTGAGTTACTTTATGTTATATCTATTTTCACCATCAGGAACATACTTTTTTTGGAAAAAGTAATACTAAATATTGATAATAAATTATCTAACACCAAGTAATAATAAAAAAGTGTTAAAACAAATCGATGGAGCAAAGTGAAGATACCTTGACTTGTCTAATCGCTATCTGATAGATGTAAAGAATCACAATCATTCTTGATTTCAAAGTGGTGATTTAAACAATTTTATATTCTAATTGATGCATTTGTTCCTGACTATACCTCAATTGTTTTCAATATCACAATATAACCTTGAATTCAATGCCCTGATGTACGTTTTATACACCGACAGAATTAGGTGTTATATCGTCATTTGTATTAAATGCATGAAAATACAGGATATTATCTTATATAGCAAAGAAATTTGAATCAAATCGAATTACTAACAAATTAGAATGCATCAACCGATTGAAAATTATGCCATCTACAATTTCTGGAAACACTTCATTTCGATTGTGTTCTCCCTATCTCAAGTTGTATACTAGAACAGAATAATTAACTAACAAGTACACGGACAATCCCGCAAACACGAAAATGCATTTTTGTCTTGACTATTTCAACTAAAAATGGCTATTTTAACGAACTAGTTTTTAAATTTTTGCGTCATCAATTGCTAAAAAAATTGTTGCTTTTGGGAGCTATCAGTTTCCTGAAAAAACCATGAAAACCAAAATTTTAATGCAAAATTAGCCATTTTTATTGAAAAAGGAAGTTTGCTCGGTATGATTATTTTCCAAAAGACTTCAGAAAAGCGGTTTCGAAGTTGTGTTGTTTTAAACAATTATTTGGATATTAAATATGTTAAGAATAATTGTGAATAACTCATTCTGCAGATAATACATCTGATTTTTCAACCACTGATAACTCAGAAACTCTTAGTTGTACGGAAAAACTTATCAATAATAAAAAGTGCGTTTTCGAATGAACTCACCAATAAAAATATGGTATAGTTTTTTTTTGTTATTTATGTTATGAATTCTGCAAATGTTAGAAACTTATCGAAAAAACAAGCTTGGACTAATAAGTTTTTTATTTTATGAAAACATACATAATTATATTGAGAACCTAATTACTATACGAGATATTTCAATTAAAGCTGGCCCATAACATGGCGTTTAATGTAAAATTGCCCTTTTTAATGTTATAATTGTAATATCTCGCAAAACATTTTGAGATCCACTGCAAAATTTTT
This sequence comes from Topomyia yanbarensis, assembly GCF_030247195.1. Taxonomy (NCBI): domain Eukaryota; kingdom Metazoa; phylum Arthropoda; class Insecta; order Diptera; family Culicidae; genus Topomyia; species Topomyia yanbarensis. The sequence continues at coordinate 393,267,909 of NC_080671.1, read as the reverse complement.
ACATAATATTTCTAACATGATTTTTATTATTTGAAGAAAAAATAAGCAAAAAATTTAATCCAACTTTTAAATAAATTCTCAATTTTTCCGGCAAGCTCATGCGAAAATTCAACTTTTTATATTTAATATTTTTTCCATGCTTCAAATACTTTACGAGCTATCAGCGATTGAAAAATGTTCAACTTTTCTAACTTCAAAAGTTGAAGTAAATATTATATTCAGCCATAACAAAAATACCTGTCAAATATTTTTAGCTAAAGACTGCAAGAAAAAAATTGGAATGAACTAAAATTTTAGTTGTAAATCTGACGTTGATTGGCCCGTACGGTGCATAAAAGTTATCATCGATGTCTAAACTATTTTTCGCCAATGAAACAAAATGATTCGTTCTTTTATCAATTGTTTTATATAGTATAAATATTTTTGGAAAGGGTAAATTTATTTTTCGTATATAAAAGGAAAAAAATCGTATTTCCGGATCTTTTTGGATCTATGTTTGACAACATCAATTTTATTTCAAAGAGCTCACCCCTATTGTGCACTAGAAAAAAAGTTGTATTTGCAAAACTTATCCAAATATATTTCGATAACAAGCAACTAAAAACTAAACAAATTAAAACAATTCCTATATTTTACCAAAGTAGGTTTTATGAAACTTATTCGTAGTAGAATTAAAAATATTTTTTCTCAGTGTACTCTTATTTGACAGTTTGCGCTCGAACAGGCAGTCGAAATCTAGTAGCGCAATCTAACAAGCTCGAACGCTTGGTCGAATGCGATACATAATGCCGCAATTTAGTCGAAACGACTTCAAAACGTTTCGAATTGAGTCACTCGAATCGAGATGCGGAATGCCACCCCAGGACAGAATCGCGATCGATCGATAAGAGTTGTGGTCGGAGGCTGGTTTTCCTGGTTTTTGAATGGCGATAACCTTCACTTGCCTCCAATCATGAGGGACAATATTACCCTCAAGAAACTTATTAAATAAATTCAACAAGCGTCTCTTGGCAGAGTCTGGCAGATTCTTCAACAAGTCAAATTTGATTCTGTCTGGGGCTTTATTGTTACACAATAAAAGACCCAGTGAGAACTCCACCATCGAAAGCGGTGTTTTGTTCGCGTTATCGTGAGGGGTGCGGCGCGGTAGATCCCCTGTTCCGAGACGGAATCCGGACAAACCTTCTTGGCAAACACGAATATCCAACAGTTTGAATATTCCATGCTCTCGTTAATTCTGTTACGGTTTCATAAGCGTCGGACCATGCCCCAAAGAGTGCTCATCAATGTTTCTCTCGTTAGCCCGTCGACGAACCGGCGCCAGTAGCTAGGTTTTTTTAGCTTTCATCAAACTCTTCATGCGCGTTTCCGCCATCGAGTACTGTCGGTAGCTAGCTGGCAGCCCGTCATCCCGGAAGGTCTTATAGGCGGCGGCTTTCTCCGCGTACACGTCTGAGCCCTCTTTGTCCCACCATGGACTGGTAGGACTCCCGCGAGAGTTCTCGTCTGGTACGCGTTTAGTCTGAGCTTGAATCGCGGTATCGAGAATTAAGCCAGCCCGGAACCCGTACTCTTCCTCCGGAGGAAGGTCTTGAGTGGACTCGATTTTGTCGGATATCGCGGACGCGTAGCTTTTCCAATCAATGTTTCGTGTGAGGTCATACGAAACATTGATTGTATTCGGTGGCCCTGAACCGCTAGCAATATTAATTACGATTGGCAGATGGTCGCTGCCGTGGGGATCAGAGACTACCTTCCACATGAAATCTAACCGCAGCGATGTCGAACAGTGGGACAGGACTACGGCGCTCGGAAGCGCTGGAGGGGCAGGAATCCGTGTCATTTCACCCGTATTCAAAATGGTCATATTGAAGTTGTCGCAAAGCTCATTGAGTAGGGTAGATCGATTATCGATTAAGAGCAATATCGCAAAGCCGTCGGTGGCTATTTGAGGTTCTAGGGGAGATGTAGGTGGAAGCAATGCAAAGGTCTTTGCCTTTAATTCTGGTTTGGCAAGCGACAACTTCAATACCTGGTGTCGAGGGGAGGTCGATTCGGTTGAAAGAATAGCATTTTTTGATCCCCAAAAGTACTCCTCCGTAAGAGTCTTCTCGATCCAAGCGAATAATGTTAAAATCATGGAAGTTTAGGTCTATATCTGAAGTAAGCCATGTATCGCATAGTGCAAATGCATCGCATTTCAAGTTATTTAGTAAGACTTTAAAGGAATCGATTTTCGGGATAATGCTTCTGCAATTCCACTGTAGAACAGTGATTAAATCCGTGACCTCGTTCAATGAATTAGCCATCGAAGGATACAATCGTTGAAAGGAGGGGAGAATATTTGGGGTTTTGGATGTTCCTGGTAGTACTGGGAACCCCATTTTTAAAGCTCAGGTTACTGAGACCGGGAGCGACTTTCTTCGGTTTTGCTCCAGTACTTCCTTGATTAGTTATTTTAGGGGGACCATGAAGAGACACCTTTTGGCCTTTACGACGAAGCTTGGGAGAGGAAATGTTCCTCCTTTTTCTATTACTTCTAGGCACAGCAGAAGATGTTCCCTCCTGGTGTTTATCACAGTCGCTTTCGTCAGTAGACAAGCTTATATAGATGTTCGTAGAGACAGGTGGCGTAGCTATCTTAAGCATTTCTACAAAAGATCGCTTAGAGCGTCTCTGAAGGGAACACTTAAGATTCTCCTCGCGCTGTTTGTACGCGGGACATGAAGGGAGATCATGTGGGTTTCCCCCACAGTAGAGACACTTGTCGACGTCTCTTCCACAGGAATCATCCGCATGATTTCCACCGCATTTCCCATAACGGGCTTTATTGCTACAATGCATTGTAATGGGAGGCTGTGTGTCCCAATTGTTTGCAATTAGTACAGTTTAAGACCTGCGGCACAAAAAGGCGAACAGATAGACGAACCCTGTCAAAGAGGAGGTAGTTGGGTAGAGCATTACTGGCGAAGGTCACCCGATAAGAGTTTGACTTAACGTATGTTTTCTTCCCGTCAGCTGCGACTGATGCTGAATACAAACGTTTGCACTCTAGGATCATCACTGGCTTTAGCATAGGGTCTTTGAAACAGCCAGTCCCATCTGTCAGCAGGTCATCGCAAATCAGATTCGAATCGGAAACGACCCCACTGACTTCAACCCTGTTAGCTGGAATATGCACCATGTACTCGTTCGTAATGGGCCCGTAGCCAGCAATATCATTTGCCTGATTTAAACTGTTATCAATCACCCGAAGCTTATCAGGGCGAATTTTCGATATTTCTGTCACGGTCGAATACCGATCCATCAGAACTCGAGAAATTTGCAACAGATTCAAACACCTTTTATCTTTGGTCCGGAAGAAGATCACAAAGGGCCCGGTGGTCGAGCTTGGATATACTTTGTGCCGGGGAGCCGATTTTGTTTCGACGTCCATCTCACCTTGAGATGAATCGCCGCGGCGTCAGGGGAAAGTCATTTTTGCACGGCCCTATTGTCCAGTGCCAGTTAGTAAGAGAAACAAGAAGGGGAAACGTAAACTAATACTTCACTTGTGTATGTAACAGTATCCAGACGGGTTACTAGAAGAACACTGCTTCACTTGTCACTGACCGGCTAACGGTGCTTAGAAATAGAAACACAAAAGAAGGAAAAAAATACTGCAACGTCGACAAGGCGGAGAGTGCGCAAGTTAACCTTGAACGCGGATTAGCACTATTCTTTGTCGCTGTACACTGCACGGACTGGCAACAAAACACTTGTGGCTCGACCGAGCGCTCAAGAACGAATCATTCTCACGCTAGTTGTGGAGACGAATAATGTTGCGACTCATCTTATCTCGAGAAAGTTGGACATCGGATCATATTACCGTATTAAAGTGACCCCATAAACGAGATATGGAGAGTGCGGCATCTCTTCTGACGCGGCATCTCTCCCGAAATTACCCTATCTAGAAATAAGACCAGTTAACAGTTCGCTTCTGTCAAAACATGCATTTAATTTTTAGCGACAAGATGGATAAATTTAAGTCAATGGTATTTTCGGAGCTGTTTTATTAATGTATCGAGCAATTTATTTTGATATTGGTTTTGCACTGATAAACCTCCTAAGAGTGGGGTATTTTATAATAAGTTTATTTTAAACAGATACAATAAGACAATAACAACCGTAAGCAAAATTGCTGAAGATGCCAAGTATTTATCTTGAATAATTTCAAAGCTATCTTTTGTTGCTTGTGTATGTCCTACTAATATCTATTTTTTCGATATACATACACCCTGAATTGTTTATGTTCTTTCAGACGAGAAGTATCATAAAATCTGGTTTTTCGTGTGTAATTTTTCACTCCAACCTAGTTAGAACTAAGAAAAGAACAGTTCCAAGTTTCTTGGTGGAAAGAAATATGTTGATCACTTTCCAATACAAAATTCACTATTTGCCAAACCATTCAGATAACTGATTGCCTAACTTCTAGTAATCAGATAACGTTGAAACTTTCTAGATAGAATCATTTTTTATCAACAATTTACAATGATTCCAATACAATACTTAGTGACTATTAAAAACATGTTTGCCAAAATTGCTAATAAATAAAATAAATCGGTTTCGTTTCAGACTGTGTATCACAAAATCAACTATGTCGCACCGAATTCCGCTCTCAAAGTTGCCACATACGCAGCACCGGTACACTACGAGTACGCTCCCACCCTGGCCAAGGTGAGAACATACTGAAATTGCATTTTCCACACGTTCCACACACGTCGGCGGGAACGTGGGAAAATCCAATTCCGTTCGATTTAATTTTGAATGCTTGTTATCTTTTCTCGTTTCAACTTCTGACACAGTACAATTACGCCGCGGCCTCCATTCCCCAGTATCAGTACGCACACTATCCCCAGTATCAGGTGTACCAACATCATCAGACCCCGACCGGGACGTACATCACAACGGCGGTTCAGCAGGCCGCCACAGCATTCCACCACCAGCAACAACAACCGGCCACGATTTACGCAGCCCACCAACCGGCCGCGGCCACCATTCATTACACCCTAACAGCGGCTCAACCGTTGATCCATCAGCAGCAACAACAGCACCAGCAAAATTACCATCCTTCGCTACAATCGCATCACAGTCAAACGCCGGGCCCCACTACCTTCCATTACCAGCAGCAGCAGCATCCGGGTACGGCAACCCTCGTCGGAGTTCAGCCCCAAGTTCCGGTTGTTCACCAGGCACCGATCGCTGCCATCAATCAGGTTCATCAGGCAAACCAGCTGTACGCGGCTCAGGCTCAGCTGGCCAAGGTAGGCTTCCGGATCGTGGGGTAGAATTTGTGCAGTCATCTACTGTTTGTTGTCGCAGACTGATTGCCCTGAAATGAACTTGCTCTAATATCCTTAAGGTTGAACTGAGAATGTTACAAAAATCCGGAATGAAAACTAGTCATTTTTACCATTTCAACTGATAAGACTTCATCAAATTATTTAATGTACTGCTAATTGATTTACTTTAAAATGTTGCAAACTACTTTTTTTTCGTTTTCAATTTTCTCAGTTCATCCTTAAACTGCCAATATTCCCGGCTAATAGCACACACAAATCCGATTCTCAAACCCAATATTGATGTCTATTGAATTGTGTTCATTTTGCAGTACCCAGTTCCAACGGGGTCACCAATCTACGGGGCCGCTCCGACGTCAAACCAGATCTACCACCAGCCGACTAATTACGGTGAGTATCTCGGTCTGTTTTTGTTGAACTTCCTTCATTCCTCACCCCGAGCGAGCCTGAAAAAAAACACACGCCCGTTTGCGAATAGGTTTATTTCATGGATGGGGTGTACCATTTCGTTGTGGAGTTTTTTTGTGCGTTCCGAATGTGATTGTGCCGCTTCTTTTCATCTCTGATTGGTTGGGTTGGGCTACTGAATTGATTCGGAGGTTTATTGAATGCGACAGTTAATCGCACATCTCGGATCGCCTGCAATAACGAAAGACGGCTGGGGCAAGCTGCAGCACCTACATTCATCGGGATCGGAAAATTTCGAGCAATCATCTACATCAGCACCATGTTGTTTTCATGTCTGTCTGTATGTATGTATGCAGGGGTTTCACGCCGAACTGCACTAGCAACCGGACACTAATTTGTGTGCATTTCCATTTCTCCCGGCTTTCCTTACTGCAGGTGATCCAGATACGCTAACCAATTTCGGTACAAATCCATCTTCGGACCAGGGTTATGGTACCAGTTACAGACCGTATAATAGAAAAACTAACATCAAACCGGTGGTGGAGTACGACTACGACCGAGAAGATCCTATGACAGTTACGGATGAACCGTGCGAGGATGATTTAAAACCAGCAAGGAAAAAACCTTCCTCTTTCGAACGGGGTCTGTTCAATCTGTGGCGAAGCTATGGGGTTGCTAGTAGTTTACTCCGGGCTTCTAATCAGCAGAAAGCTAGAGAAGAGGAACAGAAGAAGAAGAAAAATGGTCAGCAAGAAAACACCGATCGGATTCAGTTGATTCATCCTCCTTCGGCGGATGATAAGCAGCTGAAGCCGACGAATAGAAAATCGAAGGGAAGGAAATACAATTACCACTATGATCACGACCACGATCACTATCACTATCACGGGGATGATAACAGCAGCTATGGCGAGCATTGATACCGAAGGCACTTCCGGAGCTGAGTAATAAAAGATGCAGGCTCTGAACGTTTTTGTAAAATTTGCTTCGAGTTTTGGTGAGTTTTCATGCGGTTTTCACAACAGTCTGATGCACATTCGCGTACTTTATTATACTATCACAATTTTACTAAAAGGTTATTATCACAAACTTATAGTCCTAAGCTTACTCTTAAACTCATCCATACAAACCAACCCTCAGTTAGGTTGTTGCAATGAGCTGAAACGTTTTTAAGATTGTAATTTTTTCAAGACAAAATACGAATATTTTTCATATTACCGTGTTTATTTTGATTACTTTTAACTACCCCCCTCCAAAGCCATTCCATAAAAACTGAACAGAATTACCATTCGTACAGTGATGCTCGATGCGCGTGGACGTTGTTTTTTCAGTCCTGGCAGTGTAAAATGTTTTAATTCAAAGTTAGCTGATCCGCTTTCAAAGTTATCTTGAGCGTTCTCTGCCTCTTCGAGGTTTTGAAATTTTTGATTCTTTCGTGTATGAGCACGTTAACCGTTATTCGAGCAGCAGAGCAGTAGTTAATACAGTTATAAAAGATAAATGCCTTCAGGAACGCTCAAAACGATCACACCAAAAAATAATGAAATTTAAGCAACATGTATCAATACGAATGTAAACATACAAAGCTTGAATCCAAAATTTGATTGAAAATTACGTTAAAATCAATGCACTCAATTGGAGCATTATAAAGCATACCATTTTTTTGTGCAGCAGCCCAACAGCTGTTGTGGCAGTCGGTCTCGGAGTCGAGGACAGATGTCGCCCTCCTATCCGACCCGTACAACATCCCTGCCGGCAACGGCAATTGGGTGTAGGACGGGTCTGGGATGGTGGCAATCTGTACAATGGGACGGTTCCCGGTTCAAGAGGTAATACATTCCTCCGCCGAGGGTGTTGCGATTGTCAAGATCAATGGTGTGATCAATAATGGCTCCGCTAGAACATTCCGTAGAAACGGGGTGGAGGCATGGATTGACGTAACATTTGCCAGCCCGGGTCTGGTTCCAGGCGTGGAATGGAGGGTAGACGAAGGCTACACCCATAGCGATCATTTAGCAATCCGCTTTAGGATCAACTATGGTGTGCAGCATCCGAGGGCGGGAGATCCCTGTCAGGTACGCGGGTGGAAGTCCAATCACTTCGACAGCGAAGCTTTCACCGCGGCCCTGGGACTGGAGGCCAACTCCGACAGTCTAAGCGAGGATGCGCTGGTAGCCGTTTTATCTCGCGCTTGTGACGCCACTATGCTGAGGAAAACCCTGCCAAAGAAACGGCCGACGCCCGGTATACTGGTGGAGTGCCGAGATTGCAGCTCTACAATTAGCCTACATCAGAGCTAGACGTAGGATTCAAAGAGCCCGCACCGAGGATGCAAGAGAGAACCGCCGTGAAGTGTTTCGAGCTGCGAAATTGGCCCTTAACAAGGCCATTAAAAGCAGCAAGAGAGCGTGTTGTGTGAGAGTGTCAACGCGAATCCGTGGGGTGATGCCTACAGAATCGTGATGGCCAAGACCAAAGGGGGCTCTTCACCCCCAGAACGGTCTCCGGACCGGTTGGCGACGATTATCGAAGCACTCTTCCCGTCTCGAGCCACAAGCCCCTGGCCACCTGCACCACGAGACAGTGCGGGCGCGGCCGAAATGGTGGCTCCGGTGACGAATGAAGAACTACTCGCAGTGGCTAATTCCCTAGCAATGAACAAAGCCGGATGGAGGCATGTTCAGGCTAGCTATGCAGAGATGCCTTGACGAGTGCCGCTTCCCCGATAGATGGAAAAGGCAGAAATTGGTGTTGCTGCCGAAGCCCGGGAACCCGCCAGGCGACCCATCGGCGTACAGACCAATCTGTCTGATCGACACGACTGGTAAATTGCTTGAGTGGATCATCCTCAACAGGCTAACACCGTACTCAGAAGGTACGGACAGCCTGTCAAGCAACCAGTTTGGCTTTCAGAAGGGTAAGTTCACGGTGGACGCTATCAACTCAATGATAAAGACTGCCGACATAGCGATCAAACGAAAAAGGCGAGGCGTTCGATACTGTGCGTTAGTGACACTTGACGCGAAGAAGGCATTCAACAACGTAAGCTGGGATTACATCGCGCTCTCGTTACACCGGCTTAGGGTCTGTACCGGCTCGATCCTAGGCCTGGTGCAATGGAACCTCATGTATGACGGTGTTCTGAGACTAAAGTTCCCTCCTGGGGTCAAGATCGTCGGCTTTGCCGACGACGTAACCTTGGAGGTCTATGGGGAGTCAATCCCTGAGGTAGAACTAACTGCAGAACACGTGATTAACACGGTGGAGGAATGGATGAGCGCGAGAGGCCTGGAGCTCGCTCAGCATAAGACGGAGGTAGTTATCGTCAACAAACGGCAGTTGGCACAACATGCAGTTATCCATGTGGGAGAAGTCGTGATCACCTCACAGCGGAGTCTGAAGTCTCTCCGAGTCATTATAGGCGACAAGCTGACCTTCGGCAGCCACGTCGACTATACATCCAAGAGAGCGTCGACTGCTGTTGCGGCACTATCGAGAATGATGTCCAACAGCTCAAAGGTGTGCGTCAGTAGACGTAGGTTACTGGCAGGCGTTGCCGTATCTATCCTCAGGTACGGCGGCCCGTCATGGTCAAGAGCACTGAGGGTAACCAGTTACCTACAGAAACTGGAGAGCACCTACCGCGTGATGTGCCTCAGAGTGATATCTGCCTACCACACGGTATCACACGATGCATCCTGCGTGATAGCGAGCATGATGCCAGTCGGGCTGGTCATCCGGGAAGATGAGGAGTGCTTCGAGCTACGTGGAAATAGAGGAGCCCGCGAGCGCACCATGGTGGCCTCGGTCGCCAGATGGCAGCGTGAGTGGGATAGCTCCTCGAAAGGTAGGTGGACCCACTGGCTGATACCTAACATATCGAGCTGGGTGGGCAGACCCCATGGGGAAGTTCACTTCCATCTGACACAATTCCTGTCAGGCCATGGCTGCTTCCGACAGTACCTCCACAGGTTCGGGCACGAGGAGGTCCCCGCCTGCCCTGACTGCCCAGGTGTTGACGAAACTGCCGAACACATACTGTTCGTATGTCTTCGTTTCGACGTCGAAAGAAGCGCAATGCTTGACGTCTGCGGCTGGGACACAACCCCTGATACCCTCATTCAGCGGATGTGTCAATCGGTGGAGAAGTGGAAGGCAGTCTCGACTTCAACCACCCACATTGCCTGTAGGCTACAGGGAATTTGGCAAACCGAGCAACAGACGACGGGCACAACTAACTAGTGATTGGTTTGTTTGGAGCGAAAAAGGCCGAGCGCAGAAAAGTAAGTGAATGGTCTGTTCATGCTGAGGCAGCGACTGGCAACCTCGTAAGGGGGTTAAACCCAGCCACCCCGAAGCAAGGCAGAAGAGCGAGTGTATAGGCGTATATATGGACTGCATCATGCCAAGATGGGAGGGTCGTAGCAAAGTATGTTGGGACTTAGCTATCGACGCCTCATGGCGTGGCATAGGAGCGAAAGGGTGAGCATCCAAGTCAGTCTCACAAGGTATGAAAACGGTGAGCATTCAAGTAAGCCTCACATGGTATGTCAGAAGTTGGGCCTAAGAAAAATTTCCCACATGGGATGCCAGGGGGAGCGACAGGGGTGTAATAGAGTGATACGATTGAGAGTGAACCAGGTGATAGGGTGAGCATCCAAGTCAGCCTTACATGGTATGTTAGAGACGAGCACAAAAGTAAGCCTAGCAAGGAATGAAAAAGGTGAGCACAAAAGTAAGCCTCATGTGGAGTGTTAGAGAGTGAATCAAGGTGTGACAGAGAGAGAGCACCCAAGTAAGCCTTATACAGGACGTATGAACGCGTGAGCAACAGTGAGTGAGTACATCAAGTCCATCTTCCCCCCAGAAGTAATACCTACGATTTTACACTTTCATACGTGTAATATTACATGTCATTCACTTTACAGCAATATTGGAGTAAAAATACACTGAAGTGCATTGATTTTTCGTTTGATGAAACTGTAGTTTTCAATGAACATGTAAAATTATAATTAAATTCGTTGAAGAAAGCACCTGTGGTGAACCTCAATTTTACATTTATATTCATGCTCCAAATATGTGCATCAAAATGAACCTAAAATTACAAAATATTTTTTTCTGTGTATGTCACCGGACTCTATGAATATCTATACTAACTTGTCTACTGTCGAATGCGACTCTACGATGAATCCCAGGAGGGAACATCTTCTGCTGCGCCTAATGGGTGTTGAATAAAAATTGAGAATTGTTTGCAGTCGTGTAGTTAAAAAAAACAAACAAAAATTCAGCGGATTTAGTATTTTTGCTTAAATAGGGGAACCCGGGGCTATAAGGACAGTGGGGGTAATTCGGACCCCCTCGATTTCTCAGAAAATCGTGAGACTTTCTGACTGTCCTACATATTCGTGGAAAGGCTATTCTAAAATGTTAATTTTGACAGCAGAATCTAATTATTTGTGTTTTTTAGAAAGGCGATACAACGTGTTTCATTTTTTTGCCATCCTCAAAACAAAAATCACTATAATGCAAAAACCGTAATTAATGCAACAAATAAAATTAAAAAAAAAATGAAAGGTATGTATTTTAGAAAGCTTGAGGCTCTTATTCTATGGAACCATTTTTGTTTGGGAGAAAACACAGATATTTTCAAGACGCTAATCACTTTTGTGCGAAATGAACGTACGGGGCTATTCGGACCCCCCATTCTATCAAACACCGTTTAGCGGCTTGCAGCTTCGCAGGTGATTGCACAGTGCGTAGCAAAGAAATTAAGTTTATGTATCAGAATTTATTTTGTATTTGTTTCTTAATGAGTTTCTGTAATAAATATTTCATAGGTAAATATAGTTACATTATAAAAGAAACTAAAAAAAACATTTGACGGTCTGAATTGCCCCGTAGGGAGGTCCGAATTACCACTACATTGTGAAAGGATGGAAAAACGTAGAGTTTTGCAAATCGCCACTTAGCGCTGCCACGGAGTGGTGCAAATGAACTTTTATGGCACCAAAATGTAGCTTAGGTTTCAAACCAACAATTAGGACTTTTGAACGATTAATTTTTTCACATCTATCCACTTAGAAGGGCGATTTGCTTAGGTAAGTCCGAATAGCCCCGGGTTCCCCTACTGTAACAAGTACGCCTTACGTACGTTACTTTGTAAATCGAAATTAGTATTCATAATATTTATTGCTCAATTTTTTAAAATTGTCTACTGAATTCAAATAACAGTAAATTTCTAACCTTTCCAATACTTTGGTGCGTCACTGTTTAATATCGACCAGACCAAGAAAGAAGGTTAATTAAACACCGCCTGTAATGTAGGCAACCAACAGAAATTCCATAACGCACTGCGATCCGCGAGGCCAGAAGAGTAATTCTCTTAGCACAAGAATAAGCATTCAGATGTAGGTCCAAAGATAATCTTCACGTGTCCTTTGATTTGGCGGGAAGATGGGATATCAACATCTGATGAAGCCTGCGTAAGCGAGATACATTTTACTCGGGAAAATTACAATAGTCGAAACTATCAGTATCGTTCGGCTGATTTGTTTCCGGTGGAACCTTTTTTCGAGGTTTCCTATCTGAGGGCAACAAGTTACTCGTTCATTTGCCTGCAGCCTCGACAACGTTTCGGAATGTGTCTTTTTGCCAATAATCGCGGTAGTCGAGGAAATTAAGTAAAAACCGAAATCTTTCAAAGTGTTATCTCCCGCGTTTCATTTCAGTGCTCTGTTAGGTTAATAAAACAGACAGTGATAGCCAAGTTTTGTTTGCGAGCAAAAGAAACCAACAGAAAGGTAATCTCGCAGAAGTCATGTGCGTGCCAAGTGCGTGGTCTAATAATTCCGTTGTCGTACAGCCGCACGACGGCTTTTTGTATCCTATACAGAATCCACTCGTCCAAGCAAAGCTGCATTTTCCGTCGAGTTCTCTTGCGCAAAGATCCTGGTTAACCGATCTCCAATGACTAGAAGGGGCCGCGCCATCACCATTGAAATTGAAACATCCGTCGAAGTTAGACCGCTTCCTACGCGGTTCGGATTCACCCTGCTAGGAACTTGCAAACAACTTTAGTTTAGCATCGAGAGAACCCCGTCTCCCGTCTACGTAGCCGGTGCAACCATCAACCGTCGCAAACAACCAGGCGGTGACTCACCGTAAGCTAAGTCGATCGCAAAAATCAAACAACAGGCCTGTAAGTTCACAAAGAGCTCTTTTTTCCCATCCGTGATAGACGAGATTAATCGTAATTAAACGACCCATAGCAGTTTATGGCGTTCCCCAAAGTTTAGTCTGCGGGCAAAAGCGCGCGCTGTGCAGTGATGCAACTGAAGACAATGGAAAGTAGAATAAGACACGCACATGTAGGATAGGTAGAAGAAACAGTGAATTGAATAATGGAAATACATCAATGCGAACTCTAGGATCTTCCTTTAGAACTGCTGAATAAACTTAGATATTTAGATCCCTATCCGCTTATTTGATTCACTGTAGTAGCATGGTGAAAGATTTCCGTCACGCGCGTAAATTTTAGATTTGAATCCACTACCCTCTAAGAACGGTTGGTTTCAAAATCGTCCAATGAAGGACGTTCGTTGGACCAATTTGGACATCGTCCAAATAACCGTTCAACGAACGTCCATCGTTGGACCCGCGTTGAACGATTTTGAAACAATTTTTTGGACTTCTCAGTGGGTAGGAAGTGTGAACGGTACAGTGAACCGGTTCCCTGACGGTGTCGACCTCTCGTGTGGGTAATGGGTAACTTCCAGTGATGATCACCGAAAGCTCATATGGAAAACTTCAGTACCGTTTCGGTTAGGGTAGATTCGGGTGTTGTGTTCTCCTGAGTAAAGTGAAATGCTGTAAGTCTTCTGTGGGTGAATTTTGGGGACTGACGGACCGTTTTTCGACCTTTTCCAAGGAACGAACTAAACCTACCTGAGGTCAGGTCTCATACCGGGCAATTCAACATTGGCGCGGGGTCCTCATTAGAGGTGACGCATAAACCCTACGCTTAACAATCAAGTATGGTACGGTAGTCCCCTATTTGAATTAGGTACCCGTTAGGAGTAGATCGCCTGTCGTCCACGAACGACTTTGCGGCGCGCTACAATACATAATGTTTATTCTTCAAAGAAAGTCAATGAATATTGGAGAATGAGCCCTGGTCAGAACTTAGTCGCGATGCACTCGCAAGAGCACTGGACGGCACTGACGTCCATCTTCCGGATACAATTCCGGATCCTGGTGGTCAACTGCTTCGTATCCTTGGCCCGCCAAGGGCACTGGGGCAAGTTGGTTGGGTTCCTTTCTTTCGGCACGTACCAGGCCCGCGCGCAGAAAATTCTCAAGGCGGGGGGGTTCATTTTTTTAACGTTTATTTTAAAAGAAACGTACAGAAACTCTCAAAATTTAAAGATTTTCCCGGAGGCCTAGACCTAGTCTTGAGAACCAAACGACTCAGCTCAACAAATTGGGTAAATGTTTGTTATCGAGAAGGATTCACGAAAAGACACCGCAACATAGTGGTCAGAAGGCCAAAAAACGTGAACTTAATTCACCAGAGGTTGTAACACGTCAGGGTAACAATTTAGCACTGGGTGGAAATAAACCTATTTGTGGGTATAAACTCCGTAGAGTGTATTTGTTGACATGCAAAATTAGGCTCACCGCTGTTCGATGCCGTTCACTTTTTGATGTAAATTTTGTTCATTTTCGCGTATGTGAACGGTTTTGTTCGTGCAGCTACCCTCTAAGAACGGTTGGTTTCAAAATCGTCCAATGAAGGGCGTTCGTTGGACCAATTTGGACAACGTCCAAATAACCGTTCAACGAACGTCCATCGTTGGACCCGTGTTGAACGATTTTGAAACAATTTTTTGGACGTCTCAGTGGGTAGGTTAGATAGTTTTTGTTTCATGTTTATAGATAAATAACATAGGGATTAGTTAGGTCACCGTTCTCCTTTTTCTGTTCAATTGGTTGCTAGATATACTGCAAGGGCGATGACAGCTATGCACCGAGGCGGTTTATCGGATTTGTTTTGGTCGGGTGGAAGGCGGCCATCGCGGTGATAGTTTAGTTAGTGACAGAACACGGTATATGCACGACGTCCTCGATAAACCGTTCCAGAACAATTAACAGCCACAACAGCTATTGTATGAAGTGCGCGTGTGTGACGGAAGTTATTCGTGGGAAAGTGCCGGCCCGTGGTTTGGGCACTCATTGTGTGTGGTGTTGGATCGCCGTCGGGGGAAGATAATTATAAAGGTGTTTTCGCTTCCCCGGCTAACCGCAAAGGATCCGGACGCACCATTCCGCCATCGCTGGGAAGGATAAGCCGAACGAGCCTTGCTCTCCTTCCCAGCTAATAGCGAAGGAGGGCGAAGCAGGGTGGACAGCGGCTCCCCCTGGGAAGAACACTGCGATGTCTTCCGGGATTCTTTGCGGGGAGCAAAGAATCCGGTGATTCGTCACCACCGTCACTAGGGAGGTTCCGAGAAAGGAGCAAAGCTCACCTCCCTGGCTAATTGTTAAGGACCGCTGCCGGAGCAACCAACGAGCACAGGACAACGCGGCCGTTGTAGTCCCGGCCGATCGGAAGCAACCGTCCGCCTTCCCGCTATCGTTACCAGCAGCGGACCGTAAGAAACGACCAGTTAATGTGTTGAGGAAGAATACACGGTAAAAGTAATTTATTTATTTGTTCACATTTTTTGTTACGAAAATCCGAAATTCTGTAGAGGCACCTAAGCGGCCCTGAAAAGAAGGGTTCGCCGGGCAATCAGAACCCGAGTAGTGGGCAAACCGCTACTTACAAGGTCAACCCATCGAATATATTCACAGGGTATCGTTGGATGAATTGTTTGTCAGAATATTCCCCAAAAACAGATAAAAATCAAAATTAGGCATGGCTTACTACGATCAAACTAAAAAAAACTTTTTATGCTGACGGGATAGAAAGTTGGTGTCTTCGACAAAGTTTTAGAAATGCTCATAATGAAGAATTTTGTTGAACAACTTGAGCTTGTAGGACTTAAAGTTATCGATTTATAAAGCGTTTTCTATAGCAACACCCTTAAATTTCGTTTTTTTAATATAACTTTTCACTGTGACTTTTCGTGCAAGCCATGTTCCAAACAAATGTGGAGGACCTTAGAAAAAGCTTTATAAATCGATAACGTTAAGTCCTACAAGTTCAAGTTGTTCAATAAAATTCTTCATTACGAGCATTTCTACCTCGTCAGTATAAAATGTTAATTTTTCTAGTTCAATCATGGTAAGCTATACCTCAATTCAATTTTTATCAGATTGTGGAAAATATTCATACGAATAATTCCTCCAACGACACCCTGTGAATATATTCGATGGTTGGGCCTCTAGTGAACGTTTTCGATATGTCCGACCACTGTGCACTGCCTGCTGGCTCGTGGTGGATTTGGATTGGTTTGTAGTAGTTGTTAAGCCAACCGACTAAACTTAAACATCTTGTATCTCGCAAACGTCACCCATCCGGGGCAACCGTTAAGTACTGTTCTGTGTTCTTACTTATTATGTTTTATGTTAATCGTCATGTTTTTATCCATAGCTATTTTTTCTTACTTGCTGTCCAACCTTCGCGATACATCTGACCTGCTCAGGTCTGCTGCAAATATCGTCCTGTTGAGACATGTCGACATGGTGTCGACCAAAAGGATTTACATCTGTTTACAGCCACCTTCGCCGGGCTTCCTATCCTTCTTGGTGCTAGTCGTTCCTATTTATCTGCTAGCTGGTGCTGAGAACTTCACGGCGGCGGTATTTCACCATATACCGGTGCCCATTTTCACGATCCATTTCGCTGCCATTCCAACGGAATAATCATCGGTTGTAAAATTTCTCTAGACAACGATATCCCGATTTTCTCCAACTTCGTGTTTTTTCCTCCTTAGCTGCCGCTGCTAGCCCGCTGACCGACATCTGCTGTCTACTCACTACCGTTGCTTATATCGAAGCTTGTCGACGCGTGAACCGATCCTTCAGAGAAGCCTTTCCAGCCACCCTCGCAAAGTTTCGTCCTTGGTTTCTTCATTGACTTGTTTCTAGAGTGACCAAACTCAAATGACATTTTATTTGTCAAAACGGTTTGTTTATATTTTCCTGAACAGGAAGTTAATACATTTTTGAAAGTAATTCAAAACCTTCATGGGGGGGGGGGGGGGGTTGAACCCCCAAAACCTCCTTTCCCCCCCCCCCCCCCTTGCGCACAGGCCTGGCACGTACGGTATCTTTTTTTGCTCAAGATACTCCAGCGTCTTCTTGGCGTAATGAAAAGACGCCTTGTCTGGCCAGAAAACGTACTTCCCATCCGCTCCAGAAGAATTTTCTCAAGACACTCCTCCTGGTACACTTGTTGATTAATGGCCAGACCGCTCGGCTTGAACTACGGCTTTAAAATCACCCTGTCCGATATGGCGATGTAAATAATAACTTTTTTTTTGACGTAGGACTACGTCGTTGTTTTCGATATAGGGGTGCACGTTGCAAATTCTACAAAAATGGTATGTAACGAAAAGTGGTCCAATTTTAATCGCATATAATTCAGCCATCTCACGATAAATTTTCAAATTTTTTGCGCATATCGCCCCGAAATACTTCTAAGAATAGATTTCAATAGATAAACCCAAAGATTTTTTATATCATGGCATTAAAAATTTAAATAATGTACAACCTAGTCAAAATATCGCGCATTTACACACAGAAGATAGCGCTTCCCTAGTCCAGCACGACAGATTTGTGTACCTAGCGCGCTACGCTTCTATGAATGACGTCATCATCGTCTATTTAAAGAACGGATTTGGTCGGACAAGCTCAGTTGCCTGTTGAACAGCAGGCGGAGCAGATCAATGCGCTGTGTGTTTTCATAGCCAGTGTAGCTGAGTGAAAAGTCCGTTAC
Source organism: Topomyia yanbarensis (assembly GCF_030247195.1). Lineage (NCBI taxonomy): Eukaryota > Metazoa > Arthropoda > Insecta > Diptera > Culicidae > Topomyia > Topomyia yanbarensis. Next base: position 393,250,221 of record NC_080671.1, on the reverse strand, counting down.
ACTGCCTGTGGAGGTACGCTACCCAGTGAAGGCGACTGAGCTTGTCCGTTCAAACACTATGCTATCTTTTGTATTGTGCTCGTTTCCAGCACACTTTTATGTATAATTATTCGTACACAAAATAGTTTGTACATGCGAGCTCCATTTGAAAACACGGTTAACGTAGTGGCGTGGTATTAGTTGTCTCTTTCGCTCTACCTATCATTATCAGCGTTCATTCATTTTGCTTTGTGCGCTTGGGTTTTATGTTTGAGGCGAATATAGGTAGATCTAATTTGTTACTAAATTGCACAACGAAAGTTTATTATTTACGTTCGATCAGTTCATTGATTCATTTCCCCATCGCGTGATTCATTTCCCCATCACGTGACCGCCTCCGAAATTTTTTTCTGGATCCGCCCCTGGAGATTGTAATTTCAACTGTTTCATTCTTCCTTTCCATTAACAATAGAATGCCAATTGCTTTCAATTTTGGCATGTGTGTTTCCCTAGTAACAATTGTACAGGTTTTATAGTAGTTTTATACCTACTCATAAAACTTAGATTGCACTTGTAGCGGGCTGTAAAACTTCAATTGTTACTTGGAATGTACTTGTGATAAGCGAAATCTGTGGTAAATGTTATAGCAAGATCTAATGCAGGGTAGCATATTTGTGTTTACATGTAGGGTGATGAGCCTATTTTGGCATTAGGGAGAGGGTCGCAATATTTTTTGAACAATTTTAAAAGAAGCCATATTACCTATAACCTTTCTCAGAATAAAGTATTAGTGTACTGTTTCTTACACATCTATATAATGCTTATTTGGCAGAATTGTCTCAATTTTCAGCACAAATGAAAATAAATGTTCTATTCTGTGCATCTATTCCCCCCTCAACGATCCAATTATCGCGTCATGGGTGTGCCGATTTCCACCTCATCGAAAAAAAATCTAGTTGAAACGCAATGCCTCATATTCCATTTGCGTCGATTCTAACTAGGTATCCAGATCATGGACGTCAACGCGTGATATGTAAAACGAATCATTCTGCTTTTTTCAGCCGATCAAAACAAACGTAAACATCACGCACATGAAAGAAACTCATCAGCTGTCAGTAGAAGAGCGCACGCAGGAAATAACCATGCGAAGGTTAGCAACTGGAATCTCAAGTTTCACATCACACATTGCTTCCTCCCGATCCGAATTGTATGTACAAATGAAAAAAAAATATCAGCAATCAACAATTAGTTGAATAACTTGAAATAATTGATTACTTATACCTGACATTGCATAACAATATATTTTCAAGTTCATGTTTTGGTTATGGCCGCACTGGTGATTCCTTTCTGTATGATGGATGCAAAAAGTTTGCTTTGATTGTGGTAGTGTATCGGCAAAACATGGCAATAATGTGAACCCCCGTATTTAATATTATCCTAATATAACACTAGGCCTATCCTAGTGTTTGACGAGTGCTTTTAAAGTGAAATAATCGTAGAAAGGTTCTCCAGCTAAAATAAAGGTATGTATCAGTGCATTGTTTAATACATTTGTGCCGGAATAACGAGATATGAGGCGGTAAATACTGGCTCGTAAGTGTTTATTTTGCTAAGCGCCGTTGCATCCTGTTTCGGTTCACTACGTGAGTGAGGCAGATTAGTAGATATTTCAATAAGGTGATTTTATTTTAATTAAAAGTTGGATTGAGAGGATAGTTCTAAATACATATGTGCACAACAAATGAAGAATATAACTTGAGGTTATTCTTGCACATCTGCTTTAACCAAATCGATATTGTCATTATCTCATATGCTTGGTTCGAAACCAAGGGGTACGAAATAGGGTCACAATAGGCTTTGCTGCCATAATAGGTACATCAACCTAAATAATATATAGATTTTTAGTTCATAGAATATTATAGTTTTAGGATGACAATTTAGTTAAGAGCAAATTAATTTTAGGTTTAATAAACAAATATTGGAATGTCAATGGACCAGCATTCATAATGTTACCGTTGCGGCACAACTCTCAGGGTAACCGTATTTAAATTGACCGTTATTTATTAATCTTGTTATTTCTGTACTTAGAATTTAAGCAAATAAATTTAAAAAAATTGTAAATAAATATATTGAATAGACAAACACGTTAAAAAGAGCATAGCATAGGATTAAAAATAAGGAATAAATAATATAAATACACTCCAAGACCAGATTAAAATTAGATTAACAGAACAAAATTTGTTATACACATCACACACTGCACACTACTCTGATGCTGCTACCAAAAGAGATTATTGTCACGAGGATAAAAAAGGGAAATCAAAAGAGAGGAAAAGAGAATAGAGGTTAAGCTACTGGGTCGAGGGAAAGCAAAAGTTCTTTCACATTTGAGACGTCAAGCAAACCACACGATAAAGTTTAGGTGTTCAATAGTGATCCCGAGAAGAGAATAGTTTGTGCCTATAGGTACCTCGAATCAGGTATGAACGCAAGCTAAAACCATACGTGGTTAACGATTTAATTCCTCGAATTTAGCTTATGAATAAAGACCCAGTAGCCCTCTAATATCGCCTTCCCTGAAATTCGCTTCATTTTATTACCAGGACCCGCAGTTTTTAGCTACAACGAAGCCGCAGTATACCGCTGTAACCACGTGCAAGCGGTTAAATTACCGTGGATGAGGCTTCCCACGAACAGAGACGCTACGATTCCACCCGCCTGTCCGCAGAAGTATCGTTGGAGCGTTTGCACAATAGTACACAGTGCGCTACCCGAAGGTCCCCGCACGTGGCAAGAACGATCGGAGAAATCGTCACCATTCGCAAGCACATCGCCGGTGCATCGTTTGAGACCAGCAAAACACCCCGCACGGGCAGCAGTTTGCGGATCATCATCGCCAGTATCGTCCGCCGAAGCGTCGGCAGTATCGGCGTCCGCATTCGGACAGCCAACTTCGAGAGCAGAAACCGTGACTGCATCGACGTCACCTACCAACACGTCGGCAGCATCAGCATCGTCCGTCTAATCGCCAGCAGAAGCAGCAGCAGCATCAGCATCCCGTCACCCACCGGCCGGCAAACCACACACAACACACACCTTGTAAGTTAGCTTAATTAATAAAAATCTGTCCAATTGAACTTTGTCCGCGATTATTGATCTCTTGATCGGTTCATCCCTGTAAAAGCCGACCCTGAGAGCGAGAACGCTACTCACGGCCGAGCTAGTCGCCTTAAAAGAGGCTGTTGTAGAGCCCACCCTCACTAGATCACCGTGGCTTTGACCAGGGATCGAGATCGTTAAGCGGCACCCATCCGGTGTCGTCAGAAGTAACAATAACAAGACGATTAAATCATTGCACTGGGAACACCGTATTCAAGATCTATTTTTAACAGTTTTAAATGAAAGGATGCTTGTCAATTTGAAACAGAATTACATCATAGCACTGTGAACAGCCTTAGGGACAATACCATTATTTGAATCCCACCGGTTGCGAAGAAAAAAACTCCCACTGTGTCAATAATTCGCTTGATACCGGGCAACACTCATGATACTTCGCATAGCGGCTAATAAAATCATTGCTCTCCATTCATTCACTGGCCCCGATGATTAAGCACATTGAATTACCATGCGTTTACTTCAGAATTGGTTCTCCTAGTCGAAACTAACACCAAAACTGTTTTGAGAATGAGTATCAACTAGTCGTATGATGGAGTCAAATATGTCGATACAACAAACACTTCATTGATAGAAGATATTCGTTCTCGTTCTTTTATCCTACTCGAATAGTCCAATCTTAACGCTTGACTGGGTTAACTTTATCGTTGGGTAGAAAAATCTCTTTGTTGTACCATTTCAAAATGCTACTCCAAACTTTCGCGGTGACTTATTTTCGTCGCTACCCACTCCCAAACTCAATTTATTGTTTTTTATTTCACAATCTTTGCCGGTAACGCCAAGAGAAAGCATGGCATCACGGATCGCTGGAGTAAAACAAAACAAATTATAGGATGAACCCAAGTAACTCCTCTTTTGTATCATTCCATCGAGGGATGTTCTTCTATTGCGAATGTGAAGTCGCTTTAGGTTGGGATTTGGCATAATTCTGCAGCTTAGTTGCGAAAGATAAGTTCAATTTATGTACATAAGAGATGAAAGTGAGCTCGAAACTCTCACGCCCTCATTTGCGCTACGTAGAAAGCTAACAACCCCTTGACGTTTGCCGTAAAAAGCAACTTGAGGAGTTTGTTCCTACTTGACACGTTCGTGTTTTCTTTTTATTGAGATGCATAAATCTTGATTGCGAAACGCTCCTGTATCCATTCGTCGAGGATGGAAAATATTTTATTTTATCGTTCGCTTGTTACTTTTTCGGATCAAAATGATTTTTTCCCATCCGAACCCTGTCGTACGATCGAAAGAGTCCCGCTCTAGTCAGCTGCTATTGTTTTGACTCTGAAAAGAACCACTCACTGCGGAATCGAAGTTGTAAACTTGGAACAGCCGCCGCTAGACATCCCACCGTCCATCCTCCCGGTGTCCTACCACCAAAGAAAAGGCTTTAATTGAGAAAAATTTCAACCCCATGGGAGGGGACGGTCGATGTTTTGTGGTGGCTTTTGTTGTCCTGAGTATTCTTCGAATTTCCAACCGAACCGACCTTCAATGAAACATTCTTTTCAATTAAGTTGCTCCGGTTTGGCATGAAAGAGGAGGGTTGGTTGGTGGCACGGTTTCCTTCGCGGAAAGTGCTTTTGTTTCGGTGTGAAATTGAAATTTATGTTCGAGCCGTGGTGATTTATTGTTGCTTTCCTAGCTGATAGCTTAACTGTCTGACTGTGGTTGAGAGCAATTAAAAACCGATGCAGAATATTTTATTCCGAACAACATCCAAACAGTCCAAACTGTTTTCGTTTCGCATCCCAAATGCCATTCGTTAGCTACATTTATTATGACAAAAGGCGAAAGTAGTTGGAGAAAAACGACCCATAACTAAGAAATAATTAGAATTTCCTACGGGATTCTTCAGCAGTTATTTCCCTGGCAGAGGAGAGCTTACGGCGGATGAAACGACATCCCGATCAGAATGAAATAACACGATTATAACAGAACACAATTTTTGTAACATATTGTGCTATAAATTAGGTCTCGTTAATAGTTAAAATAACAGAAATTTATAACAAGTAACAATCCGAGATATAGTTTTGAAATATTTCTGTTATGTGTTTCTGATCGGGATACTCTCCCTTTCATATCCTTTTCCCGTGCAACTTTGTCTTTGATGGGTTGGGTACTGTGGACCGGGAGGACTTGCATTAGTACAAGCATACATGCGCCTTTCCCTCAGTTCCGCGTCCGGGTCGGTTCGTCGGAGTTGAATGGAACTTTTCCGTTAAATTCTCATTTCCAACAAGTTTCACTTGTTCGCAAGTTCTGCATTTCTCGCAAGAGGGAAAGAGAGAGAGAGGAAGAGTGGTCGTAAAAAGTAATGTTGCCTGATGTTGGACGGCGGAACGACCAGAACGATTACCGTTCCGAAGATTGCAGGTTGCGACCGTGTGTTAGTTAGTTGTATTTAATGTTTCAATAGATAGTTGCATCACAAAGTGCTTGGATTACTGAAAATTCCCATTTTGCTGAGCTGTGGCTTTGGAACAGGGGCTATTTGGTTTCTGAAGGTGGATTTAGTTACTTTGTATGGTTTACCTTTAGGAGACGAATGGGAACTGCTGACCGAGCAATGTTTTCCAGTATTTCTCGAACTTCGTTTGTAAATTGAAAAAGAAATTAAATGGAAATAAATAAAACAAGATAGTATCACAAGCGTAATCACTTTGCTTGATTCAAGACTACCTGTAGCAGCCACTGACTATACTGACACCAAAAAATTGGGCGTCCCACATCGAATTGCATCACGAAAAACGAGTGTAATCCACCTAACAGTGCGTTGAAACCATAGGCGTGCGAGGCCTTTCCCATAAGGGGGGGGGGGGGCAATCCCGATCAGAAAGAAAAAACAAAATTATTACAGACTGAGCTACTTTGTTATGATAACAAGTTGTGTTATAACTTTGGTCTCGTTAGTTGGTAAAATAACAGAAAACATAACAGAAATTCTTCTAGTATATATCAAAAATATGACAACCTGTAATAGGCTTCTATCAGAATTATAACAAAATTTGTTAGGTTCTTCCACGGCCAATGTAGCTTTTATTACCTATTGTATAGTATCAACGAATTTAGCGTGCAAGTCTAAAAATAGAATAAAATAGAAAAATATAGCATACATTAAGGCGCTTTTCATTTGGAAGCAAAAAGCTTCATGTAGCAAAAGCTTTCTATAGTTTTGTCAAATGATTGCATCATGCTTGGCTGATTGTTATATTATGAATATATGACACGCTGATTGATATTTGTGGATATAGCGATTTGAACCTGGGTATTCTGAGTTTTATGGGGATGTTTCCTGCATGAACCAACGACGTTGCTTTCGACCGATGTTTAATTTTAGCGTAATATTCTACGCATTCGTCAAGGGCAAAACGATTATAGATGCAGAAGCTGTTTCCAGAACGCACACATTGAACTTTGCCAAAGCCAAAGGACTGTTTGTTTTCCTTGTATAATACGCTTTGTTTTCATACAGTTTTGCTCACTAATACAGCTGCCTTTATTATGATAGACTGAATAGCTTTATAATATCTTTTCAGATTAGGAAAGTGGGGCTATTTTTAGATTCTGAATAGTGCGCTTCGGTGCTTCTCTTGTACGTTAACGTGTTTTACACGTTTTTTACACGAAAAATTTAGCGGATAATTTACCTACATTATTTTACGGAGAATACGACAAATGTTACTTATGATTCCGAATAGATTCAAATAAACAAATGCCAAAGTTTTGAGGCTTGCATTTTGAGATTTCAAGTAAAGTCGCTTTTGGGGTTTTGTTATTGGCATTTTTAAAATGGGGAAGATTAAGCAAACCAGTGCAATTATCTCACATCTAATAAATTCGCAATAATACAATTTTTTACAATAGTTCAATCTATCAACTGCGACTATTATAACAGATAATCATAAAATTCGAGAAATCGTTGAAGATTCTTCGGTTTGACGAATTTTATAATATTTCATGTTTTCTAAAATACATTTTCTTTTCTAAATATTATTTAGTTTTAAGGAGGAAATTATTCTATATTTTTACATTAAAGCTTTTAGCTATTTCAAGCACTATCTAAAACACATATTTAAATTGTAACAGCAAACAATAATACCAGCTGGGAATTGTATTTATTCAGAGATTTCTAGGCCATTTTGAAATATTGATAGCGTTATGCAGCATACTCGCAAATATGAATCTTTCAACAATTTGAACAGGTCGCATTATTTCTATTTTTATCTTTCAACAAAATGAATCAAGTATCCTGATTATTACTAAAATTTGTTAGTTCGATGTTTTTTAAGGCGAACGAAGCACCATCGAATACAACGGAAACATTAGTACATATGCGCATTCAAAGTAATTGTCAGTTCATTGTAAATGTCAAACTGTCTTAGGTGGAATTAAAAGATACGACAATCTCAAACTCAAACATTTTTATGAGGGGGTTTAAATAAAGAAATACAATGCTTTGATAATTCGGAGAACGCACAAAATCAGATACCCACAAACTGGACAAGTTTCGGTTGTTTATGAAAAACCCGCATAAATTGGAGAAATCGGACTGAAGATCCTCGAAGATTTTTAAGTTCTGGAAATTCGTTTTCGCAATATGCACAGTTGATTAAAAATATATTTATGGAATCATTTGACTAAACCATAACAAATAGTTTAAAAATGTTTTTTTTATTTGAATCCGCGTTTCTTTATTTCATTTGGAGTGCTTGATACTTCCTGCATCTACTTAAAAATAAATTTTATATGAAAATTATATTCTTTAGAATAACTTGTTGATAACTTTGCGATTCCAAAACTTTTTGAATAAAGGCTTCAACATTGAAGTCATAAGCCACATATTCGAAATTGCGTGTCAGACGAGTGTCTCAGAAAATAGGTAATCTCTTAATCAAAATGCAACCAAGTAAGTTAAACACCTTATTTTCAAGTTTTCCGACCACTTGCATCTAAAACTTATCTATTCTCAAAATCGGGGAACTTTGAATGTCCATGTGGAAAACGTAAATATAAGGAAATCAATAAAAACTTCGAAAATTTGCTTTAAAAGGTTGAATAAATACGCATAAAAAGAGGCTTCAGCGTATTAACAAATAGACGATCATTTGTGTAATATAACAATCATTCACAGTTGATTGATTGATTTGTTTATTGGGGCTTTAATTGTAATTGTGGAAGAATATGTAATATATTATAACACCATCGTTATATGCGTACATTAAAATCATATTAGCAGTTCAATGATATTACCAGAAGATATAATCTTGATATAAGTTTGCTTGCCTTGCTGATTGGGATATCACAAAAATAATACAGTGAGTAATAAATATCAACATGAGAGATAAATTTGATAGCTTTCTGTTATGTCGTTCTGATCGGGTAACGCGCCAACATCAATGAACTAAAATTGCTGATCAGCCAATACGAACCATGTGTGATAGCTCTGCAAGAAACTAAAGCAGACAATCGAGTAATCCCTTCAGATTTTATTGGCACAAACTACTCTATGCTTCTTAAATCCGGCAGCTGTCGCTATTGGCAGCATGGAGTGGGCCTTGCAATTCGAGAAGGGGTACCATTCGAGCGCATCGATATAAAATACAATCTACAAGTCGTTACACATACCACCAAGTGCCCAACAATGCCAAGCTGATTTGGATAACTTTCTTGAATGTTTATACCGACGCCACTGTTGCTACTTGGTGATTTCAATGCGCACCATCTCGCTTGGGGCTCCACAACATCGAATAAACTGGGTCGCTTCATAGCCGAGAGAACACTGACTAAACATTTGATTATTTTGAACGACGGATCACACACACTCGCCACTTCAGCCATAGATCTCTCAATATGTTCTGAGATGATAGCACCCAAATTAATTTGGCGAACACTCCCAGACACCCACAACAGTGACCACTTCCCGATCATCGTAACTTTAGCTGAATACTCACAGGTTACAACTAAGCGAAGAAGGTGGCTTTTCGATCAAGCAGATTGGACAGCATATGAACAATTGACTGCTGCCAGCATCAAACCAGGTGATGAGATTGATGTAGATGAACTCGTGGATCGACTCTTGTCAGCAGCAAAAGGCAGCATACCCCAAACATCCGGACGAGTCGGTTCTAAATCAGTACCATGGTGGTGCCAAGAAGTGGAAACGGCGGTTAAGCAGCGGCGAAAACTCCTTAGAGCACTCAAGCGTAGTAAAGCGGCGGGCTTAAACACATCCGATATACTGAAAAAAATCAGGAAGTGAAGGCAGCAGCGAAGAAGGCAATTAAGAATGCCAAACGTCGATCGTGGGAAGAATTCGTTGGAAAAATCTCTCCAAGCAGCACTACGGCAATGTGGCGAACGGTAAATACTCTGCGGGGTAAGCGGCAACACAGCACAGCTGTCATTGAACGATCCGACGGTTACACTGACAAAGCGGAAGAAGTAGCAGAATAATTAGCTCAGCACTACAGTGAGATATCGGATACATTTAGCTATCCTCCACTGTTTCAAACGGCGAAGGAAAGAGCCGAACGAAAAGGCGTGAAAACTCTACCGGATACTGACGACGCTCATAACTTCGTTTTCACCCTAAACGAACTGATATGGACACTTGACAAAGGGCGTAGTGTCTCCATGGGACCAGACTCGGTAGGATATCCCATGCTTCGAAAACTCCCTCTATCCGTTAAAACTACGTTACTAGAACTGTTTAACAGAATCTGGCGCAGTGGCGATTTTTCAGCCAGTTGGCGAAGTGGGATTATAATTCCAGTCCCGAAAACGAAATCCTCCGAGTCCGGTCCTGCTGCGTTCCGACCCATCACACTAACCAACTGCATAGCGAAAGTGTTCGAGCGTATTGTGAATAGAAGACTGATCGCCAAGCTAGAATTAAACGGACGAAACGACAGAAGGCAACATTCTTTTAGATTTGGTCATGGCATCGATACGTATCTGGCGGAACTGGATCAGTCGTCGCCCAACAACGATGAACACTGCTTGATAGCGTCACTTGACCTTTCGAAAGCATACGACACCACATGGAGATTCGGTATCTTACGCAGCATCCGAAAATGGAAGATCGGTGGGCGGATGTTCAACATACTGAACAGTTTCCTTGCCAACAGAACATTCCGAGTAAATATTATTGACCAGGTAGCCATACCGAAAACGAGACTGCTGAAGATCGTTGGTGTCACCCTTGATCGTACGCTGACATTCAAGCAACATTTAAAGCTGGTAAAATCTACCTGCGATGCGAGACTGCGAATCATGAAAATGATCGGTGCTTAGATTCCACGCGGACAGCGAATCTCGATGCTCAACGTATGGGTTCTGCAATCATATCACGTCTTCTCTACGGTATTGTACTTATTAGTAGAGCAAACGATGCGGTCTTACAAACACTCGCACCTGTGTATAACCGGATGATCAGATTCGCCTCAGGCGCATTTGTAACCAGTCCGATTTCAGCGATTATGGCAGAAGCAGGTACTTTACCTTTCCTCCTTTTGACTCTCCAAGCTGTAGTTCGATCTGCGATTCGTATTCAGGAGAAAGACCACAGGAATATTGATCTCCCAGGTGTGCAAAGAGCATCCACTCGACTTATGGAAGTGACTGGAATGCAACTCCCAAGCATCGCTGTGCGGGTACGTCTCGCTAATCGTTTATGGCATGCACCCGTTGGTGGTATCAATTCAACTGTTGAGGAGTATCGCCTTGCAGTCTCCGATAACAGTTTCGATATCATCGTCTTCGTCGAAACGTGGTTAAACGATGACACGCTTTCCAGTCAGGTGTTCGGTACTGGATATGAGGTTTTTCGTTGCGATCGGAACCTTAGAAATAGCCGTAAATCTACTGGAGGTGGTGTATTAGTAGCAGTTCATCGCAGCTTGAAGGCACGAGTTGTTGAGAAAACTTGCTGGGATTGCCTCGAGCAGGTTTGGACGATAATCGAGCTTGGTGACCGTAAGTTATACTTGTGTGCGTTGTACGTCCCACCCGACCGAGTCCGTGACATCGAATATGTTGACGCACACTATAGCTCAGTTTTTACCATCCTCGAAGACGCTAAATCGGTTGATGAGATCATCATACTAGGAGATTTCAAACTCCCCAGCATTTCGTGGAAATCTTCCCGCAATGGATTTCTTTACCCGGACTCCGATCACTCCGTTCTTCACTCAGGGGCGGCGAGGCTTCTTGACAACTACAACTCAGCCACGTTACTACAAATTAATCCTATTGCCAACGAGAATAACCGCCACCTTGATCTTTGTTTTGTCAGCGATCAGGTTTTTGCTACATCAGTAGTGATGGCTCCCTCTCCTCTAGTGAAACCAGTAGCACATCACCCAACATTGATCGCCACGATCGATCACACCCTGGCGCACGATTACATTGTTCCTCCGGTCCTCGTCTTATACGACTTCCACAAAGCTGATCATCGCAGTATCGCAGACCTCGTCTCCACTCTCGATTGGCTAAATATTCTGGAACCCGAAGATGTTGATACCGCAGTTCAAACTTTTTCCAACGTTTTGGGTTATGTTATTGACAGACACGTCCCGAAGAAAGTTCATCATCAATAAACCGGCCCTCCTTGGCAAACGAGCACGATGCGACGACCAAGGATGCAAAATGCCTACCTTTTCTGCGGCTGTAATTTTTCTGCCTACGTTCTCATTTCTCTTTCGACGGTGCTGTCGTTCGCAAAGCAGTAACATGACAAAGAAATACTGCCCCCCGTACAGCCACCAGACGCGAGCGGTACAGCTTTTCTTTCCATATTTTACACTTTTCATTATTTTTAATCTATTCAATATTTTCAATCACAAACGTCGACAATAAATGCGGTTCGTTTACGCCACGACCGGCATCAACGCTTTCGTGTGCGGGCCTCTCCCTTTGACTACACAGAGAAAAGTGTACAAAGCGAGAGAACAAACTTTACTACGCCACACTCTCACCGAGCAGTCGGAGTACAGCAGATAAACAAAAATGTATTCTACTGCTCTACGGGAAAATGTACTCGGTTTGACTACCGTTCTGGCAAGAGCTGTAGTGATGCGTCGCTGTAGCGGGCTGTACGGCTGGTGCAAATGTAAATATACCGAAAAAAATGTAGTTTATCGATACCGTTGGCATCCCTGGTGAGGGTACACTCGAAAACGTCGGAGCCCAAACTATAACAACGGTGTTGACAGAATTGAGTCCGTGCAACGACGCTTTTTACGTTTTGCGCTTCGTAGGTTGCCGTGGAAAGATCCCATCCGTCTGCCAAGTTACGAAAACCGGTGCCAGCTGATTAGTTTGGAACGCCTGCTTGTTCGAAGGAATACAGCAAGGGCTTTGTTCGTTGCTGATACTTTGGGAGGTCATCTGGATTGCCCAGCCATCTTAGAACAAATATAAATGTCGCACCTCGAACAACGCGTAACAATCTTATGCTCAGATTGCCATTTCGACGCACTAATTATAGCATGCACGGAGCCATTACTGGTCTACAACGGATCTTCAACCGAGTCGCATCAGCTTTCGACTTTAATTTGTCTCGCCCAACTCTACGTCTACGATTTTCCAGAACCTTTAACGGACCCGTTAATTTCGGCTGATTCCTTCATTGCTGTTTTTTATATTTTTTTCACTGTATTATTATTTTTACGGTATTATTTTTATTTATTAAGTTTGTAACGATTTGACTGTTAGCCATAAGTTTAGCATTAAGACATCATTGGGGCTTTGAATTGCCTGTTGGTGTATATATGACAAATACAAATACAAATACAAGCACCCAAGCCACGAGTTGTGCGGGATGTTAAACGACAGGTGAAAGCAGGAGATCCCCAGGCAGTAGTACAACCTATCGTACAGGAGCTACTGGCCAATCGGTTCCATCGTGCCACGGTCATTTCCACTGATGGGTCTAAGTGTGACAATACTGTTGGAGCAGGAATATTCAGCTAAAATCATTAGCTATCGATAGGGCTCCCGTCGCACTGTAGTGTTTTTTCAGCAGAGGCGTACGCGATTAAATCGGCACTCAATATCGAATCGCAACCCTCAAACGAATTGATTATACTGTCTGACTCAGCAAGCTGTCTCTCGGCCATAGAGAGCGGAAAATCGCAACACCCGTGGATACAAGACATTGAAAGCCTGTTAGGAAATCACGCGATCCACTTCTGCTGGATTCCAGGCCACGCCGGCATCCACGGTAACGAAAGAGCAGATCGGCTTGCCGGTGAAGCTAGAAGCAACCCTCCACTCAATAAAAGCGAACACGAAATTATTGCGACACCGAAAATGTCATGCCAATTTTCTTATAATGTTTAAAATCAAACCAAAATTTTAGGGTAGTTTTATACATATATTTACTTCAAAAATCAAAAGAAAAGTTAATCGATGGAGCCTTGAGTGAAAAATTGAACGCATTTTCGCTTGATGCCCTCCATCAAAGTCTTTACAGTGTCATCCGGTACCAGTTTCTCAGTTTTTTTTTCCATTTTCTTAACATGTCCTTCTCATCTTTGACTATCTTCTTGCTCTTCCAAAGTTCCCGCTTCATCATTGTCCAGTACTGCTTCACCGGGCGCAGCTCCGGACAGTTTGGTGGATTCATGTCCTTTGGAACAAAATGGACAAAATTGGCCTCATGCCACTCCAGGACACTTTTAGAATAGTGGCATGATGCCAAATCTGGCCAAAATAGCGGAGCATCGTCGTGCTGCTGCAAGAACGGCAAAAGGCGCTTCTCGAGGCACTCAGATTTGTAGATTTCGCCATTTACTGTGCCCTTTGTCACGAAAGGCTCACTCCTCAGTCCGCAAGAGCAGATGGCCTGCCAAATGAGATATTTGGAGGCGAACTTCGTCATTTTCTTCTTCTTAAATTTATCGTCCACATAGAACTTGCTCTTGCCGGTGAAAAACTCCAACCCCGGAATTTGCTTAAAATCGGCTTTTATATACGTTTCGTCGTCCATCACACAGCAGCCATATTTTGTCAGCATCTTCTCGTAGAGCTTCCGTGCCCGAGTTTTAGCCGTCGATTGTTGCCGCTCATCGCGGTTTGGGAAGTTCTGTACCTTATGTGTATGTAGTCCAGCTCTCTTCTTTGCATTCTGGACGTAGCTCTGCGACATGCCGATCTTTTTAGCCAAATCACGGCTTGAGACGTTGGGATTTGCTTTAATCATCCGCTTCACCTTTCCCTCCGTCTTTTTGTTCTACGGTCCCCGTTTTCTTCCAGCTCCTTTGCCGTGGTCCGACGTCAACCGCTCCTGGAACTGCTTCAACACTCTGGAGACGGTTGAATGGTGAATGTTCAACATTTTTCCCAGCTGCCGGTGAGACAGGTCAGGAAATTCCAGGTGTTTGGAAAGAATTTGTTCTCTCGATTCGCGTTGGTTCACCTCAAATTTCGTTGAATCGAAAAACACGACTTCGAGTTTGACAGCATGTAAACAATACACATCAATGAGAAAGTGTGCAAAATTTGGTTGATTTTTACCCAATGGTAAAAAAGTTATGCCCTGTTGAATGTGTCGCAATAATTTCGTGTTCGCCCTTTACATCAAAACTTATTACAGAGTCGGAAAGTAGGCAAAATTTCACGAAAGATTCAATCAGCACAAACTGAATATACTAGAATTTGATAATTTGACTTTTATTGAAATACGTTGAAAGTTCTAATTTGTCACGCGTTGTAACGTCACGTTATATTATCGGTCATAAAACAATCCAATTCCAGTATATTCAGTTTATGTTTATTGAATCTTCAGTGAAATTTTGTCTACTTTGCGAATCTGTAATAAGTTTTGATGTAGGTGTTCATTTGATACAGTTGTAATATATTTGTCGAATGAAGATTCGTCAAATCGTTGTAACGTTACGAAAGAATGTGTCATTAGGGTCTTAAAAGTAATATACCCAAATATGGAAGGCGGAAATAACATACGAATATTCAAATTTTCAACTTTGCCGCAACGCTTGTTCTGTACACCCTGAGTGTACTAAAAACTTTCATTGTGTTTTTCTCCAAACCATATTTTTTTGCGGTGGCCGAAAATATAACACAAACAAATATTTTTTATCGTTCTGAAATTTTTAGAGTGTTGCTTTCTCCAGCGACGTACGAGGGTTTTTGTTTTTTATTGCCCTTTTTTAAAATAAGCAATTTTGTATCGATTTCTATGAAATGTTCAGCGTTGCCATTTTACGAAAGAATAGATTTTTGGCAGAGGACCTTTTCCAAAAGAACTAGTCTGTGAGAAAATGTGGTCCAGCTGTAATCTTGTGTTGAAAACACTTGACACTTTTAGTTTTTATGCATCAAAACTAGTATTATAACTCGCATTTTACGGGATCTCTATTCATCTTTACATTGCATCAAGTAAAATTTCAGAAATATTCCTATGTTTTCGTGCTCTACAGTGCACAGTGATCCAGAATGCAAATTTAGCAGGAATTTTGAGATTTTACTAAAACTAAACATCTTAGCCTTATTAAGTCTTTGAGGAAGTTTTCGTAGTTTATGAGCCCCTCTTTTTGTTAAAACAACAGTTAGGGTGGTTATAATTTTACTAGGATCAAAAAAAAATTAAAGGGTTGTGTACAGGACACGACCACGGTGACATTAAAAATATAGCTTTTTTATCTATCACACATATCGACACACGTTCTTGTTCACTCGCCTGTTTTCATATGTTACAATTTGCTATATACCCTCCCCATTAAAACATAATTTATTGAAGGTCTTTTAACGGTAATCTATTAATTAATCAAGTATCTCACTAGGTGATTGGCATTATTTGGCTGATCCATCTAGTAAAAATAGGCTGGTCTGTCCAGAAAATATATTCAAAAGAAAAGTTTCATATTGAGAGCTGTGATGAGGAAACCCACGCCCGCCAACGGAAATATACAGATTCTCCATAAAATATGAAATTTCATTTTCCATTTAAATTTTCAATAATGTACTAATGAACTTAAGTAAACAATCTTAAGTGTAAGTATTTCTTGATCGATTAGTGGTGGAAAAATGAAATTATTTGATAAATTACATTGTTATGCAACGTTCGCACTACCAGTTAAAACGGGTTTTTATGCTATCTTGGTGACATTTTTCTTGTTGCTAATTATTAAAACGTGTTATAACTCTGTAGTGTAAACATTGTATTATTAAACCAATTCTGCAGCGTTTTATGTTATATAGGTGTTTTATGTGGTAATAGGACTGACATAATTATATCTTCAGTACAGCGGTTTGTTTCATAGTTTAAAACAGATTTATTTTAAAATTTAAATTAGTATACCCAACCGTATTTGTTGTATACCTTAAAACGCAATTAGAACTGTGTTTTAAATACATAGGGTAGGACAGATATTCTGACTGGTTAAACTGGGAAAACAATTTTAAGTCCAGTAACGCTTAAGACATGGCTTGAATTTGAATCGAAAAAGAACACCCGCTTCAACTACTGCTGGGACGGTAAGTTCTGTTTTAAAATTTTCCGTTGTGTGCAGTACGAAACAAAAGTGTTTGAAATTAGAAAACAAAAACTTCTGCTGGGAATGTGATTGTTTCCGATGCAATAACACTCAGATTTTTCACGCAGGGGATACAGGCCGTGCAAATGAAAACCGCGTAAATTTAAAAAAAAACGCGTTGATGAAAACCGCGTAAATTTCAAAATCCGCGTAAAAAACCTGAGTGTACTCTCCTATATAAAATACTACGCTGCTGAACAGTGCAATAACTACAGAAGCACGTTGTCAGATGCCTTACTGATAAAAAACATATAACCGAAATATGAAACATGAAAACCAATTGGCTCTTTACCCTACGCAGCTACAAAGCGCCGTAAACATGGATTAACAAGTTACAACGCACACGCATGCATAAAAATAAATATATTTTTTTCAAACGCAACATTCTTAAGCAGCACACACCGTATTGAATTAAATCCAAACCACCCCGCCCACCCACTTTGCAAATCATTCTGTGACACCATGCTGGTACCCGACAAATCCGCACACGGCCACCGCTGCCGAAAATGCATAGCGTCTACCGCTTATTGTAGTGCCCAGACGCTGCAGCCATGATCTTACCCGTTCGACATAAGAACAAACACTGATTCAAACGGGTACGCGTCACCTCTATTTATAAACTAACCGTATATGGTTTAGTCACTTAGGTGCGAGTGTGTGCAAATGCCAACGTTACCGAAAATCGATAGCGCTTATTGCATCGCCCGGAGACGACGTTGCTCGTGTGGGATAAGAGCAACAACTGATTTATACGGACATGCGTTGCTTCTATTTATGACTTTTCGTGTTTCATTGAGCAACTAAGCTGCCCTCTTTTGACGGCTGTGTCTGAGAAATCTGCCTCACGAATGGTATTTTTCCCGTTTTTTGTGAACTTTTTAATTTTACCAATTTCCAAAAGTCTACTTTTATTGGGGAGATATTAAATTATTACCAATATTTAAGTTAGGTGTTTCTGAATCGGTTGGTGTATGAATGATTAAAATCCATCTAGTAATATCGGAGTTATAAGCGTGCAAACCTTACATAGTTTCGTTACATGGGAGATAGTTTAGATTTTAGAATGACACCTAGCCCCAGATAGTGGAGTAAGACATTTTTAATGTCAATAACTTTTTAATCATTCTAGCTTGAGCCAAACGACATTCAGAGAAGTTGTAGAACGACAAATTTTGGAAAAATTTGCTGAAGACATGTAAGCTCTATCTGTCATACTTTTTATTTTACAACAAATTTAAAGTCGGAGCTTAGGGTGTTTCTTCGAAATACAGTTTTATTCCAATAACTTTTGCTGTTTTCATTTAAAACTGAAGTAGTCTTCAGACAACTTTAAGATTGTTTCAAGGCGAATAATTTGTTTCATGACACCATATATATAGCTATTTCCGTTGAAAAGTTATGAGCACTTTCTCGCCAAAAATGGGGTTGTTTGGAATAACAATATCATTCATTTGGGGCAAATAAAAGATAATTCTTTTTTAACTATAAATAAGGTAATGATTAGAGTTATAATTGAACAAAAAATGGCGAAAACGATATTTTTTAAAATTTTATAAAATTGATTTAAAAAAATGTTGTTTTTTGAAATTTTAAGAGCTTATATCTTCTGAACAATAAAAGCTAGACTTTTGATGTATTAGAAGAAAATGTTCGTCTTCAAAAATTCTGAAAAACATCAGAAGGATAGGTTGGGAAAAAAATGAAAACTGAAAAAGTTATATTAAAAATTTGGTTTTTCATGAATTGACTCTTTGTAATATGTTTAAATTACTTTCACGGTGAACAATATAAAAAATGTAGTTTCGTTTTCATGGTAAAATGTTGCACTTTACAAAACTTTTCTATTATTTTTAATAGTGGATAGGGTGTTTCTATTTTTTTAAAATCAGGAAATTAACTTTTTAATGGTTCGAGATAAAGTTTCGCTCTCTTCCAGAAAATTCAAGAAAATGAAATTTTCAATAACTTTGTCGAAGACACTGAAACTCTATGTCGTGTACTTTTCATTTTACAAGAAATTGACCAAAAAAAATTCAGGGAGTTTCTTAAAAAATGGTTTGCTTTGTATAACTTTTGCAGTTTTGATTTTTCATTAAGATCGCTTTAGAAATACTTTCAGATATTTTGAAGGAGAACAATTTTTCTTAATATATTGAACCTCTAGCTTCGCTCGTTAGAAAGTTATATATACTTTTTACTAAAAATAAACTATTTTTTGAGTAAATATTGCAAAATATAAAAAAATATCGTATTTGCCATTTTTTGGTGACCTATACTACAAAGCATACTATTTCATATGAAAGCAACAGTATTTAATGTTCAGTGCCCGAATCGAAGATAATTCTATTTGAAAAAGTTATATTTTTTATATAAAAATTCTTATAACTTTAAAACGAAAACCTATTTTAATCCACCTAGCGGTGCAATTGTGCCTTTCTCAATCATGAATCACGAGAATGTGTGCGTTGGTTATATTCATTAAAAGCTTTTAAATGCATATATTACATTTTATTATTATACATCACATGACAACTATATACAGGAAAATAAATCATTATTCGAGTTCTAAAATTTTGAAAAAGAAAAAACAGCCACGGTAATATTGAACTGAAAAAAGATGTAAAATCGGCAAAGTCCCAAAAAGTCGATTTTTATAAAAGAAAATTTTTTCGAGATAACATAAAATCTCGACGTTTCATGCATTTTAAAGATGTTTGGCATCAAAAATACGAATTCGATTTCTGAAATTTCATGAGTTCCGGCTTATATGGGAATTTCATATGTGACCGGACGGTTTAGTCTATATTTCCGGAACCATATAAGCGATCCGTACGAAATTTTATAGACATCTATGGGGATATTATAGCTATCATTTGGGACTAAGTTTGTGGAAATCGGCCCAACCATTTCCGGGAAACTGATGTGAGTTCGTAAATTTTGAAAGATGGCCGCTTTTCCCGGGCATTTCCGGAACCGTCTATGGTGGTCAATGTAGTCAACGAAAGTTTGGTTGGCCGTCGGTGACCTAGAACAGCAAATTTAAGTTGTTTGAGAGACATTTTAGCGAAATTTTTACCTTTTTTGCTTTCATCGGAGTATCGGTTTGAATCATAATTTGCTATGTGATCGCACGCCACAACCTGTAACTCCGGAACCGGATGTCGGATCGGGATGAAATAAAATAGCCATTTACGGGGACGCAATACCTTTCATTTGAGGCCAAGTTTAGTCGAATCGGTCTAGCCATCTCCGAGAAACCGATGTGACTGTTATTCTGAATTTAGATACTTCCGCCGGGGCTTCCGGAACCGAGGATGGTGGCCAATGTGGCCAAATAGACTTTGAATGGATGTTAGTGACCTAGTACTACAAATCGAAGCAGTTGTGGTCATATTTTGGAAAATTTTTCACCTTTATACATTCATTGCAGAATTTATTAAAATCGACATTTTCTGCGTGTTCGTACTTATCACCCTGTAATTCCGGATTCTTTGACACGGCTCAATACCTTAGCACAACTGAGCCGTGGATCTTTTAAGTTTCTGCAGTAAGTAAAAATTAAATAAATACTAAGAATGTCTCTCTGCCAGATCCTGTTGGCGCAGCTTGCTGCTGCGTGTTGAGATTCTTTTCCTTGGCGGGGAAGCCGCTTGGGTGTCATTCAGTCTGCCTTCTCTCACTTTCTCGTTCCCGTCCATGTTATCATCGGTACTGCTTTCTTGCTGGTCACGATCAGAGTTTCTGTTTTGTTTATTGTTCTCACGGGTCGCTGTTGTAAAACCGTCTTCATCGGTATTTGCTTCTTTATTGGCGATGCTAGTTGTTGATTTGAGAGCGGTTATCGTGCGCGTTGTACCTGCATTATTGGTTAATTGTATCGTCGTTTTGATTTATCTGTGAGTGTCGGTGGCTGCTTGTTAGAGTTGGCTGTAGTAGATGAGTTTTGTCCAGTTGCTTCAGGGCCTGTTTTCCCGTAATGGGACGTATGGTTACAGAATTGGCATGTTGGAGTCTGCCCGGAACATGTGATTAGCGTTGTTTGCTTATAGATTACGCCTTCATTCGGTGATTTGCAATCGAGAATCATGTAGGAAGGTATCGGTTTAGTCACTTGCATGCTAACAATACGAGCGCAGTTGGGAATGCCGGTGAAAAGATTTCTCCAAGTGTCACCCGCAATTCGTCACTTCTACATATTGCGACATAATTCGTTTGATATAATGTTCACCAGTGCGCGGGGCCAAACCATAGATACGCACGTCCACATGAAATTCAGCACGTTACAAAAGGACTGCATATTTTTTTGTCTCCAAAAATGGAAACAAAGCATCAAGCATTTTTTATAAATGTCAGAGGTGTTGCCAACAGTCTGCCCTTTCATGCCACGTTTTCTATTTTGCAAGATCCACCTACTTCAAAGCGATAAAAAAATAAAACTGAAAACACCACCAACTAGCCCCTGTCACCCCTATACTATTCCTGTGAGCATTCTAGGATTTAATTATATTCAAAAGATTTGTTTAATTAGGCATGCAACTTTCCGGTGTAAATCCGCTGCATATTCACGCGAATAACTTCAATAAATCGCTCAACCATCCAATAAACAAGCAGCCCGAAATTAATCCCGCAGCGAATGAATACTAATTGCATCATGAACGGCATTTTTTCGCGAATGCACCGCATGATAATTGTGGAATTTGTCCAGTGGATTATTTCAGCCAACAAGCGCACATTAGTGTTTAAATTAGATCGCTCACTGTTTGTCCCGGCCTTCCCCGCTGCCACCATCATTACTGATAATAATTCAAATTAAACAACTTTTTATCTTATTCGTTTATTTTTCGATTACAGCGGCATATCAAGTTCCGCTGGCCGCAAAACAAATTGTGTCCACCGTCGCGGCCCCCACCATTGCCACTCCATCCCACGTAAGTACGGAATTTTAATAAACCTCTACAATAAGTGGAAATCATCCAAACAGAGCTGGATCTAAACTAACAAATTATTTGAATTATTCGCAATAGACTTGATGGTATTTGAACAGTACTGCAATCGATGCGGACTGAATTGAATTTTAATCATATTTTCCCCCTGTTGAATTGTTATTCATATGCACGATTTATTATCACTCGAACCCTCTCCATGCCGTTCACAGATTAAACAACTGATCCCCCTGACGACAGCTTCCACAACGCACCACCACGGTAAGGGCGTCAGTTACGCCACGTTCACGCAGCAGGTGAATCCGGCCGTATTGTCCCAGTTGCAAACCAACACTCCCTACTACAACACCGCAGCTTCGTCCACAAACTATCAGCAACACCACCAACAACAACAACAACAACTACAACATCACCAGCAACAACCAATTCATCACTACCAACAGCCACGCTTCCAGATTTACTCCACCGTGGCGACTCCCGTTCAGAAACCTGGAATCCTCTACGCAGCCCCTTACGCCCAACCATCGATTCCGGCTGCCATTTACGCCACCTCCGGAACACCCCTGCAATACCATCAGCAACAACAACAGCAACAGCAGCAAATACAACAACAACAGCAACAACAGTCCCAGCAGTCTATCCACTATGGTCCTCAACTGTACCAACAGCAGCAACAGTCTTTCGCACCGTTGGCCAAAATCACCTACACTCCGGGTGCAGCTTCTCTGCAGAAAGGATTCTATCCCATCCAGTGATGCAACGATGCATTGCAGGAATGTTGTTATACCCTTGTCTCAAATTGCCCCGCTGTGGTGATTGGCCATCGATCGGTATAGATTTTACCCTGCCCTGACCGTATAATGGAAAGAGGGCTAACAAAAATAGTACTCCCCGTGTGGATTGGTTTTAATATTTATTGGTTAGGAATTACTCGTTAGTTTTGTTACGTTTGACAAATAGGTTGTAACTGTAGTTGACTGAAAAATAAAATGATGAAAATGATGGTTCGTTGTTGCTTTTGGTTCGCTGTGAGAATGTCGGTGTTTGGTTATATAGTGAGTTCAGAATCAAACATAATAGTAAAGGTTATATAAAAATGTCGTTTATTTTTAACATTATTATTTTTTTTCTTTCAGCCCAACGCAATGCATCAAAATGAGTCATTCGGTTTCTTTTCGTTATTCTCCAAACTCTATCCCGAATGTACGAATATCACTACTAAATACTAATATACTCGTAATCGTATTCCTAGTCCACTTATTATTATCCAAAGTTAAATTATTGTTTTTATTCCAATTCGCATGCCATCATCCCCTTTCCTCTTATTTATTTTTGCTATTCCTTCGGCCCGAACTCCTCTATTTAAAAAAGAAATAGTAATTACTAGTAAAATTCTTGTTCATATAATTATTTGGAATTTCAAATGCCTATTCCTCTTCACGCTTTTCTTAATTTCAAGAACTAGTGAAATTGAAATTGTAAATGAACGTGGAAAAACTTTTGATGAACCCCCGCTAAAAGCTCATTATTAGCAACATTCCAACTATCTTCAGTAATTTCACTTCTTTTAGTTTTTCTTAATTTTTGAAAATATATATTAAAATTTATTTTTTCCATTTTTCGACTTGTGGACTTAGAACTTTGTCCTTTTGGTTTTGGACTTTTGACTTTGCACTTTGGATTTTGAACTTTTGACATTGAACATTGGACATTGGACATTGGGCATTGGACATTGGACATTGGACATTGGACATTGGACATTGGACATTGGACATTGGACATTGGACATTGGACATTGGACATTGGACATTGGACATTGGACATTGGACATTGGACATTGGACATTGGACATTGGACATTGGACATTGGACATTGGACATTGGACATTGGACATTGGACATTGGACATTGGACATTGGACATTGGACATTGGACATTGGACATTGGACATTGGACATTGGACATTGGACATTGGACATTGGACATTGGACATTGGACATTGGACATTGGACATTGGACATTGGACATTGGACATTGGACATTGGACATTGGACATTGGACATTGGACATTGGACATTGGACATTGGACATTGGACATTGGACATTGGACATTGGACATTGGACATTGGACATTGGACATTGGACATTGGACATTGGACATTGGACATTGGACATTGGACATTGGACATTGGACATTGGACATTGGACATTGGACATTGGACATTGGACATTGGACATTGGACATTGGACATTGGACATTGGACATTGGACATTGTACATTGGACATTGGACATTGGACATTGAACTTTGGACATTGGACATTGGACATTGGACATTGGAAATTGGACTTTGGACACTGAGCTTTAGACTTTTGGAGAATTGGATATTAGGACTTTGGAATTTGGAATACTGAATTTGGACTTTTAACTCTGAACTTTGAACATTGGACTTTGGACTTTGGACCTAGGACTTTGGACTTTGGACTTTGGACCTAGGACTTTGGACTTTGGACTTTGGACATTGGACTTTGGACTTTGGATTTTGGACTTTGGACTTTGGACTTTGGATGGACTTTGAACTTTGGACTTTGGACTTTGGACTTCGGAATTTTAACTTGAGACTTTGGATTGTGGACTTTGTTTTTTTTTTAACTTTAGGCTTCGGACTTTGAACTTTTAACTTTGACCACTTGGGCTTTGGGAATTCAATCTTGGATTTTGAACTTTGAACTGTGATTTTGTGTGTTGAAATTTGGGCTTTGAACATTGAACCTGAAACTTTAGAATATAAACTGTGTACATTGGACTATCGACTTTGAACTGTGGATTGTCCAAAGTCGACTTTCGGCTTTGGATGGATTTTGGAATTTGAACTTAGACTTTGCGCGTTGAAATGTGCGCTTCTGACGGTGAACTTTGAACTTTGTACATTGTACTTGGAACTTTCTTACTGCAGAGCTAGGACTTTGAACTTTTGATTTTGGACTTTAAACTGTGGGCCTTTGGATTTTGGACATTAGGTTTTGGGTGTTTGGATTTGGACTTTCAGTTTTGGGACGTTGAACGTCAAGGTTTAGGATTTGGACCTTGAACGTTCGAGTTTGGTATTTGGACTTTAGACTTTGAAGTTTCCGCATTGAAATTTATGCTCTCCAGACTTTGGATTTTGGATGTTGCATTTTGGAACATCATGTTTTGAATTTGGGTGTTGAATATTGGGGTTTAGATTTTGAGCTTTGAAATATAGTTGATGAGTTTCTGAAAAATAGGTTTTAAATAATTCATTCCAAGGAAAAGTAATATACTATTCGCATTTTTATTTTTACATTCTGTAAATCTACCACTCAGCTTTTAACAGTTATCTTTTATACTGTTTGTTTTCACTTTTAATTTTATTTATTCCATATACTTTATTAATTAAAAAAATTTTACTAGTTTTTTAAATTTTAAACTTTTGAATAATTTTATTCACATTTTATTTATATTATTTTATTAATTTTTTCATTATAATCGTTTCAGTCAGTTTATTAATTAAATTTATTTAATTTTTTTATTATTTTACTAATTGTGTAGTTTTTAAATTTAAGTATTTTAATAAATTTATTAATTTTATTTAATTCATCCTCGTTTTGTAATTAAATATTTTAATTTCAGGCTATGGACATTGGGGTTAGGATTTTGGACTTTGAAATTTTGCCGATGAGTCTCAGAGCATTAGGATTCAAAAATTTATTCCAACTTGAATTATTCTAATACTTCATCTTAACTTTTACAATCAGCATTTCTATCTCTCACCTAAAATGTTTTCATGTTACTTTTACAATGGTTTTTTCAACTTTTAATTTTATTATTTTATTAGGCCCAGTTTTTAACCATTATATTAATTTTGCTAGTTTTGTTTATTTTAAACATTTTATTTATTTTATTCATTTGATGCGTTTTGTTAATTTTATTCATTTTAATCATTTTGCTCATTTCATTCATTTTATTCTTTATATTTATTTGTTTGACTCATTTTCATCACACCATTCATTTGATGTATTTGATTATTTATTTTATTGAATTGATGCATTTTGTGTATTTTATTCTTTTTATTAATTTGATCATTTTCGTTAATTGAAGATTATTTCGGAATAATAATTTTGTTACTTTTATTCATTCTATTTTTTTTAAATTTTATTCATTTCATTCATTTAATGCATTTTATGCACTGTATGCATTTTATGCATTTTATATATCTCATTTAAATGTTTTACTCATTTTATTCATTCGACTCATTTATTTGAGTATTTGATTTATTTTATTTATTTGCTTCACTTTTTTAATTTTATTCGTTTCTTTCATTTTATTTATTTTATTCATTATATTCACTTCATCCATTTCATTCATTCAATTTGAATTGTTATTTTTTCATTAAATTCATTTATAGATTTTATCCATTTTGTCCATTCTAGTCATTTTATTTATTTTATTCAATTTAATAATTTTGTTTATTTTATTCTTTTTACTAATTTCATCAATTTCGTTATTTGAATATTATTTCAGTATAATAGTTTTGTTACTTTAATTCATTACATTCGCATTGTTAATTTTATTAATTTTATTCATTTCAGCCCTTTCTTCATTTTACTTGTTTTATTCATTTTATTCCGTTTATTCATATGATTCATTTAATTCATTTTTACTCATTCACTTCATTAAATTCATGTTGTTCTCTTTATCCATTTCATTCTTTCATTTCATTTTAATAATTTCATTATTTTTTACTGTAATTATCTTTAACAATTCTATTCGCATGATTAATTTTAGTAATTTTATCCATTTTATCCATTTCATAATTTTGTTTTATTTTTTTTAACTTTATTATTTTAATTAGTTTTACTACTTTATTTATTTTGTTCATTTAATTTTATGTAATAATTTGATTGATTTCATGCATAACATTATTTTATTTATTTTAATACTTTAATTTATTTTTTAAATATAATTAATTGTATTATTTTTTATATATCACAATTTTTTATTTCATTTATTTCTAAAATTTTATTATTTGGGAGCGTTGGTTCATTTTATTCAATTATCATTTTGTTCGTGCAATTCAAGTCTATTATTCACTGTATTCATTTGTTTCTTTTTTCTTTTTGCATTTTACTTTTTTCACTTTTTATTTTTTATTTTCTACTTGTTGCTTTTTGCTTTTCACTTTTTTCTTTTCAATTTTTACTTGTTGTTTTAGCTTTTCAATTTTTACTTTATATTTTTTATTTTTTGCCGTTTGCATTTCTATTTTTAGTTTTCATTTTTTACTCCTTACTTTTTATTTTTTGATTTTTTACTTTTCACTTTTTACTTCTTACTGTTTACTTTTTGCTTCTTGCTTTTTACTTTTTTCTTTTTACTTTTTACTTTTTACCTTTTACTTTTTACTTTTTACTTTTTACTTTTTACTTTTTACCTTTTACTTTTTACTTTTTATTTTAACTTTTTACTTTTTACTTTTTATTTTTACTTCTTACTTCTTACTTCTTACTTCTTACTTCTTACTTCTTACTTCTTACTTCTTACTTCTTACTTCTTACTTCTTACTTCTTACTTCTTACTTCTTACTTCTTACTTCTTACTTCTTACTTCTTACTTCTTACTTCTTACTTCTTACTTCTTACTTCTTACTTCTTACTTCTTACTTCTTACTTCTTACTTCTTACTTCTTACTTCTTACTTCTTACTTCTTACTTCTTACTTCTTACTTCTTACTTCTTACTTCTTACTTCTTACTTCTTACTTCTTACTTCTTACTTCTTACTTCTTACTTCTTACTTCTTACTTCTTACTTCTTACTTCTTACTTCTTACTTCTTACTTCTTACTTCTTACTTCTTACTTCTTACTTCTTACTTCTTACTTCTTACTTCTTACTTCTTACTTCTTACTTCTTACTTCTTACTTCTTACTTCTTACTTCTTACTTCTTACTTCTTACTTCTTACTTCTTACTTCTTACTTCTTACTTCTTACTTCTTACTTCTTACTTCTTACTTCTTACTTCTTACTTCTTACTTCTTACTTCTTACTTCTTACTTCTTACTTCTTACTTCTTACTTCTTACTTCTTACTTCTTACTTCTTACTTCTTACTTCTTACTTCTTACTTCTTACTTCTTACTTCTTACTTCTTACTTCTTACTTCTTACTTCTTACTTCTTACTTCTTACTTCTTACTTCTTACTTCTTACTTCTTACTTCTTACTTCTTACTTCTTACTTCTTACTTCTTACTTCTTACTTCTTACTTCTTACTTCTTACTTCTTACTTCTTACTTCTTACTTCTTACTTCTTACTTCTTACTTCTTACTTCTTACTTCTTACTTCTTACTTCTTACTTCTTACTTCTTACTTCTTACTTCTTACTTCTTACTTCTTACTTCTTACTTCTTACTTCTTACTTCTTACTTCTTACTTCTTACTTCTTACTTCTTACTTCTTACTTCTTACTTCTTACTTCTTACTTCTTACTTCTTACTTCTTACTTCTTACTTCTTACTTCTTACTTCTTACTTCTTACTTCTTACTTCTTACTTCTTACTTCTTACTTCTTACTTCTTACTTCTTACTTCTTACTTCTTACTTCTTACTTCTTACTTCTTACTTCTTACTTCTTACTTCTTACTTCTTACTTCTTACTTCTTACTTCTTACTTCTTACTTCTTACTTCTTACTTCTTACTTCTTACTTCTTACTTCTTACTTCTTACTTCTTACTTCTTACTTCTTACTTCTTACTTCTTACTTCTTACTTCTTACTTCTTACTTCTTACTTCTTACTTCTTACTTCTTACTTCTTACTTCTTACTTCTTACTTCTTACTTCTTACTTCTTACTTCTTACTTCTTACTTCTTACTTCTTACTTCTTACTTCTTACTTCTTACTTCTTACTTCTTACTTCTTACTTCTTACTTCTTACTTCTTACTTCTTACTTCTTACTTCTTACTTCTTACTTCTTACTTCTTACTTCTTACTTCTTACTTCTTACTTCTTACTTCTTACTTCTTACTTCTTACTTCTTACTTCTTACTTCTTACTTCTTACTTCTTACTTCTTACTTCTTACTTCTTACTTCTTACTTCTTACTTCTTACTTCTTACTTCTTACTTCTTACTTCTTACTTCTTACTTCTTACTTCTTACTTCTTACTTCTTACTTCTTACTTCTTACTTCTTACTTCTTACTTCTTACTTCTTACTTCTTACTTCTTACTTCTTACTTCTTACTTCTTACTTCTTACTTCTTACTTCTTACTTCTTACTTCTTACTTCTTACTTCTTACTTCTTACTTCTTACTTCTTACTTCTTACTTCTTACTTCTTACTTCTTACTTCTTACTTCTTACTTCTTACTTCTTACTTCTTACTTCTTACTTCTTACTTCTTACTTCTTACTTCTTACTTCTTACTTCTTACTTCTTACTTCTTACTTCTTACTTCTTACTTCTTACTTCTTACTTCTTACTTCTTACTTCTTACTTCTTACTTCTTACTTCTTACTTCTTACTTCTTACTTCTTACTTCTTACTTCTTACTTCTTACTTCTTACTTCTTACTTCTTACTTCTTACTTCTTACTTCTTACTTCTTACTTCTTACTTCTTACTTCTTACTTCTTACTTCTTACTTCTTACTTCTTACTTCTTACTTCTTACTTCTTACTTCTTACTTCTTACTTCTTACTTCTTACTTCTTACTTCTTACTTCTTACTTCTTACTTCTTACTTCTTACTTCTTACTTCTTACTTCTTACTTCTTACTTCTTACTTCTTACTTCTTACTTCTTACTTCTTACTTCTTACTTCTTACTTCTTACTTCTTACTTCTTACTTCTTACTTCTTACTTCTTACTTCTTACTTCTTACTTCTTACTTCTTACTTCTTACTTCTTACTTCTTACTTCTTACTTCTTACTTCTTACTTCTTACTTCTTACTTCTTACTTCTTACTTCTTACTTCTTACTTCTTACTTCTTACTTCTTACTTCTTACTTCTTACTTCTTACTTCTTACTTCTTACTTCTTACTTCTTACTTCTTACTTCTTACTTCTTACTTCTTACTTCTTACTTCTTACTTCTTACTTCTTACTTCTTACTTCTTACTTCTTACTTCTTACTTCTTACTTCTTACTTCTTACTTCTTACTTCTTACTTCTTACTTCTTACTTCTTACTTCTTACTTCTTACTTCTTACTTCTTACTTCTTACTTCTTACTTCTTACTTCTTACTTCTTACTTCTTACTTCTTACTTCTTACTTCTTACTTCTTACTTCTTACTTCTTACTTCTTACTTCTTACTTCTTACTTCTTACTTCTTACTTCTTACTTCTTACTTCTTACTTCTTACTTCTACTTCTTACTTCTTACTTCTTACTTCTTACTTCTTACTTCTTACTCTTACTTCTTACTTCTTACTTCTTACTTCTTACTTCTTACTTCTTACTTCTTACTTCTTACTTCTTACTTCTTACTTCTTACTTCTTACTTCTTACTTCTTACTTCTTACTTCTTACTTCTTACTTCTTACTTCTTACTTCTTACTTCTTACTTCTTACTTCTTACTTCTTACTTCTTACTTCTTACTTCTTACTTCTTACTTCTTACTTCTTACTTCTTACTTCTTACTTCTTACTTCTTACTTCTTACTTCTTACTTCTTACTTCTTACTTCTTACTTCTTACTTCTTACTTCTTACTTCTTACTTCTTACTTCTACTTCTTACTTCTTACTTCTTACTTCTTACTTCTTACTTCTTACTTCTTACTTCTTACTTCTTACTTCTTACTTCTTACTTCTTACTTCTTACTTCTTACTTCTTACTTCTTACTTCTTACTTCTTACTTCTTACTTCTTACTTCTTACTTCTTACTTCTTACTTCTTACTTCTTACTTCTTACTTCTTACTTCTTACTTCTTACTTCTTACTTCTTACTTCTTACTTCTTACTTCTTACTTCTTACTTCTTACTTCTTACTTCTTACTTCTTACTTCTACTTCTTACTTCTTACTTCTTACTTCTTACTTCTTACTTCTTACTTCTTACTTCTTACTTCTTACTTCTTACTTCTTACTCTTACTTCTTACTTCTTACTTCTTACTTCTTACTTCTTACTTCTTACTTCTTACTTCTTACTTCTTACTTCTTACTTCTTACTTCTTACTTCTTACTTCTTACTTCTTACTTCTTACTTCTTACTTCTTACTTCTTACTTCTTACTTCTTACTTCTTACTTCTTACTTCTTACTTCTTACTTCTTACTTCTTACTTCTTACTTCTTACTTCTTACTTCTTACTTCTTACTTCTTACTTCTTACTTCTTACTTCTTACTTCTTACTTCTTACTTCTTACTTCTTACTTCTTACTTCTTACTTCTTACTTCTTACTTCTTACTTCTTACTTCTTACTTCTTACTTCTTACTTCTTACTTCTTACTTCTTACTTCTTACTTCTTACTTCTTACTTCTTACTTCTTACTTCTTACTTCTTACTTCTTACTTCTTACTTCTTACTTCTTACTTCTTACTTCTCTTACTTCTTACTTCTTACTTCTTACTTCTTACTTCTTACTTCTTACTTCTTACTTCTTACTTCTTACTTCTTACTTCTTACTTCTTACTTCTTACTTCTTACTTCTTACTCTTACTTCTTACTTCTTACTTCTTACTTCTACTTCTTACTTCTTACTCTTACTTCTTACTTCTTACTTCTTACTTCTTACTTCTTACTTCTTACTTCTTACTTCTTACTTCTTACTTCTTACTTCTTACTTCTTACTTCTTACTTCTTACTTCTTACTTCTTACTTCTTACTTCTTACTTCTACTTCTTACTTCTTACTTCTTACTTCTTACTTCTTACTTCTTACTTCTTACTCTTACTTCTTACTTCTTACTTCTTACTTCTTACTTCTTACTTCTTACTTCTTACTTCTTACTTCTTACTTCTTACTTCTTACTTCTTACTTCTTACTTCTTACTTCTTACTTCTTACTTCTTACTTCTTACTTCTTACTTCTTACTTCTTACTTCTTACTTCTTACTTCTTACTTCTTACTTCTTACTTCTTACTTCTTACTTCTTACTTCTTACTTCTTACTTCTTACTTCTTACTTCTTACTTCTTACTTCTTACTTCTTACTTCTTACTTCTTACTTCTTACTTCTTACTTCTTACTTCTTACTTCTTACTTCTTACTTCTTACTTCTTACTTCTTACTTCTACTTCTTACTTCTTACTTCTTACTTCTTACTTCTTACTTCTTACTTCTTACTTCTTACTTCTTACTTCTTACTTCTTACTTCTTACTTCTTACTTCTTACTTCTTACTTCTTACTTCTTACTTACTTCTTACTTCTTACTTCTTACTTCTTACTTCTTACTTCTTACTTCTTACTTCTTACTTCTTCTTACTTCTTACTTCTTACTTCTTACTTCTTACTTCTTACTTCTTACTTCTTACTTCTTACTTCTTACTTCTACTTCTTACTTCTTACTTCTTACTTCTTACTTCTTACTTCTTACTTCTTACTTCTTACTTCTTACTTCTTACTTCTTACTTCTACTCTACTTCTTACTTCTTACTTCTTACTTCTTACTTCTTACTTCTTACTTCTTACTCTTACTTCTTACTTCTTACTTCTTACTTCTTACTTCTTACTTCTTACTTCTTACTTCTTACTTCTTACTTCTTACTTCTTACTTCTTACTTCTTACTTCTTACTCTTACTTCTTACTTCTTACTTCTTACTTCTTACTTCTTACTTCTTACTTCTTACTTCTTACTTCTTACTTCTTACTTCTTACTTCTTACTTCTTACTTCTTACTTCTTACTTCTTACTTCTTACTTCTTACTTCTTTCTTACTTCTTACTTCTTACTTCTTACTTCTTACTTCTTACTTCTTACTTCTTACTTCTTACTTCTTACTTCTTACTTCTTACTTCTTACTTCTTACTTCTTACTTCTTACTTCTTACTTCTTACTTCTTACTTCTTACTTCTTACTTCTTACTTCTTACTTCTTACTTCTTACTTCTTACTTCTTACTTCTTACTTCTTACTTCTTACTTCTTACTTCTTACTTCTTACTTCTTACTTCTTACTTCTTACTTCTTACTTCTTACTTCTTACTTCTTACTTCTTACTTCTTACTTCTTACTTCTTACTTCTTACTTCTTACTTCTTACTTCTTACTTCTTACTTCTTACTTCTTACTTCTTACTTCTTACTTCTTACTTCTTACTTCTTACTTCTTACTTCTTACTTCTTACTTCTTACTTCTTACTTCTTACTTCTTACTTCTTACTTCTTACTTCTTACTTCTTACTTCTTACTTCTTACTTCTTACTTCTTACTTCTTACTTCTTACTTCTTACTTCTTACTTCTTACTTCTTACTTCTTACTTCTTACTTCTTACTTCTTACTTCTTACTTCTTACTTCTTACTTCTTACTTCTTACTTCTTACTTCTTACTTCTTACTTCTTACTTCTTACTTCTTACTTCTTACTTCTTACTTCTTACTTCTTACTTCTTACTTCTTACTTCTTACTTCTTACTTCTTACTTCTTACTTCTTACTTCTTACTTCTTACTTCTTACTTCTTACTTCTTACTTCTTACTTCTTACTTCTTACTTCTTACTTCTTACTTCTTACTTCTTACTTCTTACTTCTTACTTCTTACTTCTTACTTCTTACTTCTTACTTCTTACTTCTTACTTCTTACTTCTTACTTCTTACTTCTTACTTCTTACTTCTTACTTCTTACTTCTTACTTCTTACTTCTTACTTCTTACTTCTTACTTCTTACTTCTTACTTCTTACTTCTTACTTCTTACTTCTTACTTCTTACTTCTTACTTCTTACTTCTTACTTCTTACTTCTTACTTCTTACTTCTTACTTCTTACTTCTTACTTCTTACTTCTTACTTCTTACTTCTTACTTCTTACTTCTTACTTCTTACTTCTTACTTCTTACTTCTTACTTCTTACTTCTTACTTCTTACTTCTTACTTCTTACTTCTTACTTCTTACTTCTTACTTCTTACTTCTTACTTCTTACTTCTTACTTCTTACTTCTTACTTCTTACTTCTTACTTCTTACTTCTTACTTCTTACTTCTTACTTCTTACTTCTTACTTCTTACTTCTTACTTCTTACTTCTTACTTCTTACTTCTTACTTCTTACTTCTTACTTCTTACTTCTTACTTCTTACTTCTTACTTCTTACTTCTTACTTCTTACTTCTTACTTCTTACTTCTTACTTCTTACTTCTTACTTCTTACTTCTTACTTCTTACTTCTTACTTCTTACTTCTTACTTCTTACTTCTTACTTCTTACTTCTTACTTCTTACTTCTTACTTCTTACTTCTTACTTCTTACTTCTTACTTCTTACTTCTTACTTCTTACTTCTTACTTCTTACTTCTTACTTCTTACTTCTTACTTCTTACTTCTTACTTCTTACTTCTTACTTCTTACTTCTTACTTCTTACTTCTTACTTCTTACTTCTTACTTCTTACTTCTTACTTCTTACTTCTTACTTCTTACTTCTTACTTCTTACTTCTTACTTCTTACTTCTTACTTCTTACTTCTTACTTCTTACTTCTTACTTCTTACTTCTTACTTCTTACTTCTTACTTCTTACTTCTTACTTCTTACTTCTTACTTCTTACTTCTTACTTCTTACTTCTTACTTCTTACTTCTTACTTCTTACTTCTTACTTCTTACTTCTTACTTCTTACTTCTTACTTCTTACTTTTACTTCTTACTTCTTACTTCTTACTTGTTACTTCTTACTTCTTACTTCTTACTTGTTACTTGTTACTTCTTACTTCTTACTTCTTACTTGTTACTTGTTACTTCTTACTTCTTACTTCTTACTTCTTACTTCTTACTTCTTACTTCTTCTTACTTCTTACTTCTTACTTCTTACTTCTTACTTCTTACTTCTTACTTCTTACTTCTTACTTCTTACTTCTTACTTCTTACTTCTTACTTCTTACTTCTTACTTCTTACTTCTACTTCTACTTCTTACTTCTTACTTCTTACTTCTTACTTCTTACTTCTTACTTCTTACTTCTTACTTCTTACTTCTTACTTCTTACTTCTTACTTCTTACTTCTTACTTCTTACTTCTTACTTCTTACTTCTTACTTCTTACTTCTTACTTCTTACTTCTTACTTCTTACTTCTTACTTCTTACTTCTTACTTCTTACTTCTTACTTCTTACTTCTTACTTCTTACTTCTTACTTCTTACTTCTTACTTCTTACTTCTTACTTCTACTTCTTACTTCTTACTTCTTACTTCTTACTTCTTACTTCTTACTTCTTACTTCTTACTTCTTACTTCTTACTTCTTACTTCTTACTTCTTACTTCTTACTTCTTACTTCTTACTTCTTACTTCTTACTTCTTACTTCTTACTTCTTACTTCTTACTTCTTACTTCTTACTTCTTACTTCTTACTTCTTACTTCTTACTTCTTACTTCTTACTTCTTACTTCTTACTTCTTACTTCTTACTTCTTACTTCTTACTTCTTACTTCTTACTTCTTACTTCTTACTTCTTACTTCTTACTTCTTACTTCTTACTTCTACTTCTTACTTCTTACTTCTTACTTCTTACTTCTTACTTCTTACTTCTTACTTCTTACTTCTTACTTCTTACTTCTTACTTCTTACTTCTTACTTCTTACTTCTTACTTCTTACTTCTTACTTCTTACTTCTTACTTCTTACTTCTTACTTCTTACTTCTTACTTCTTACTTCTTACTTCTTACTTCTTACTTCTTACTTCTTACTTCTTACTTCTTACTTCTTACTTCTTACTTCTTACTTCTTACTTCTTACTTCTTACTTCTTACTTCTTACTTCTTACTTCTTACTTCTTACTTCTTACTTCTTACTTCTTACTTCTTACTTCTTACTTCTTACTTCTTACTTCTTACTTCTTACTTCTTACTTCTTACTTCTTACTTCTTACTTCTTACTTCTTACTTCTTACTTCTTACTTCTTACTTCTTACTTCTTACTTCTTACTTCTTACTTCTTACTTCTTACTTCTTACTTCTTACTTCTTACTTCTACTTCTTACTTCTTACTTCTTACTTCTTACTTCTTACTTCTTACTTCTTACTTCTTACTTCTTACTTCTTACTTCTTACTTCTTACTTCTTACTTCTTACTTCTTACTTCTTACTTCTTACTTCTTACTTCTTACTTCTTACTTCTTACTTCTTACTTCTTACTTCTTACTTCTTACTTCTTACTTCTTACTTCTTACTTCTACTTCTTACTTCTTACTTCTTACTTCTTACTCTTACTTCTTACTTCTTACTTCTTACTTCTTACTTCTTACTTCTTACTTCTTACTTCTTACTTCTTACTTCTTACTTCTTACTTCTTACTTCTTACTTCTTACTTCTTACTTCTTACTTCTTACTTCTTACTTCTTACTTCTTACTTCTTACTTCTTACTTCTTACTTCTTACTTCTTACTTCTTACTTCTTACTTCTTACTTCTTACTTCTTACTTCTTACTTCTTACTTCTTACTTCTTACTTCTTACTTCTTACTTCTTACTTCTTACTTTTTACTTTTTGCTTTTTTTACTTTTTACCTTTTTACTTTTCTACTTTTCTACTTTTCTACTTTTCTACTTTTCTACTTTTCTACTTTTCTACTTTTCTACTTTTCTACTTTTCTACTTTTCAATTTTTCTACTTTTCTACTTTTCTACTTTTCTACTTTTCTACTTTTCTACTTTTCTACTTTTCTACTTTTCTACTTTTCTACTTTTCTACTTTTCTACTTTTCTACTTTTCTACTTTTCTACTTTTCTACTTTTCTACTTTTCTACTTTTCTACTTTTCTACTTTTCTACTTTTCTACTTTTCTACTTTTCTACTTTTCTACTTTTCTACTTTTCTACTTTTCTACTTTTCTACTTTTCTACTTTTCTACTTTTCTACTTTTCTACTTTTCTACTTTTCTACTTTTCTACTTTTCTACTTTTCTACTTTTCTACTTTTCTACTTTTCTACTTTTCTACTTTTCTACTTTTCTACTTTTCTACTTTTCTACTTTTCTACTTTTCTACTTTTCTACTTTTCTACTTTTCTACTTTTCTACTTTTCTACTTTTCTACTTTTCTACTTTTCTACTTTTCTACTTTTCTACTTTTCTACTTTTCTACTTTTCTACTTTTCTACTTTTCTACTTTTCTACTTTTCTACTTTTCTACTTTTCTACTTTTCTACTTTTCTACTTTTCTACTTTTCTACTTTTCTACTTTTCTACTTTTCTACTTTTCTACTTTTCTACTTTTCTACTTTTCTACTTTTCTACTTTTCTACTTTTCTACTTTTCTACTTTTCTACTTTTCTACTTTTCTACTTTTCTACTTTTCTACTTTTCTACTTTTCTACTTTTCTACTTTTCTACTTTTCTACTTTTCTACTTTTCTACTTTTCTACTTTTCTACTTTTCTACTTTTCTACTTTTCTACTTTTCTACTTTTCTACTTTTCTACTTTTCTACTTTTCTACTTTTCTACTTTTCTACTTTTCTACTTTTCTACTTTTCTACTTTTCTACTTTTCTACTTTTCTACTTTTCTACTTTTCTACTTTTCTACTTTTCTACTTTTCTACTTTTCTACTTTTCTACTTTTCTACTTTTCTACTTTTCTACTTTTCTACTTTTCTACTTTTCTACTTTTCTACTTTTCTACTTTTCTACTTTTCTACTTTTCTACTTTTCTACTTTTCTACTTTTCTACTTTTCTACTTTTCTACTTTTCTACTTTTCTACTTTTCTACTTTTCTACTTTTCTACTTTTCTACTTTTCTACTTTTCTACTTTTCTACTTTTCTACTTTTCTACTTTTCTACTTTTCTACTTTTCTACTTTTCTACTTTTCTACTTTTCTACTTTTCTACTTTTCTACTTTTCTACTTTTCTACTTGTCTATTTTTCTACTTTTCTACTTTTCTACTTTTCTACTTTTCTACTTTTCTACTTATCTACTTATCTACTTCTCTACTTTTCTACTTTTCTACTTTTCTACTTTTCTACTTTTCTACTTTTCCACTTTTCCACTTTTCTACTTTTCCACTTTTCAACTTTTTTACTTTTCTACTTTTCCTCTTTTCTACTTTTCTACTCTTCTATTTTTTTCATTCTTCTACTTTTTCTTTTTCTACTCTATTTTTGCTCTTTTTCTACTTCTTTATTTTTCTACTTTTCTGCGTTTCTATTTTTCTAGTTTCTACTCTTCTATTTTTCAACTTTTCTAAGCTTCTTCACTTTTCCTTTTCTTACTTTTACTCTTTTACTTTTTTACTTTTCTACTTTTCTATTTTTCTACTTTTCTGTTTTCTACTGTTCTATTCTTTTACTTTTTCTATTTTTCTACTTTACTTTTCTGCTTTTCTACGTTACTAATTTTCTAGTTTTCTATCTTTCTATTTGTCAATTTTTCTACTCTTTTTGTTTTCCACTCTTTTACTTTTTTACTTTTCTACTCTTCTACCTTTCTACTTTTCACTTTTCTACTCTTTTACTTTTCAATTTTACTACTTTTCTATTTTTCTATATTTCTACTTTTCTACGTTTCTATTTTTCTACTTTTCTTCTTTTCTACTTTTTTATTTTCTATTTTTTCTACTTTTTTACTTTTTACTTTTCTTCTTTTCTACCTTTCTACTTTTTGATTCTTCTTTCTATTTTTTTACTTTTCTTTTGTTCTACTTTTCTACGTTTCTTCTTTTCTACTTTTTTACTTTTCTACGTTTCTATTTTTCTTCTTTTATACTTTTCCATTCTATTCGATTTTTTATGTTTGTTTCTTACATCGTGTTTCTTATATTTTTCTAGCATGATTAAGTTTCTTAAGTTGAACTCTTAACTAATTTATTTGAATTATTTTATTTCGACTTTCTGTTCTCCACTGACGATTTTCGTATGTGTGTCTATCTGTTTTTTTGTTCAGGTAAAGTAAAATTCAAAATAAAATTATATTTTCGAAGAAACTTTTTTCGACACTCACACAAACACAAAGTATCTTCAAACATGCAAAGTATCACCTTTCACCAAACTTCCTCTCCGTTGTGTTGAGCTTTATCGATTTATCGCAAACAGATTGGTGTGTATGAAGGCATTGGCATCGCGACTCAACTTGGAGTTAACCGAAACGAGCAAGCGTACACAGCCTAGAAGAAAACTTTTTGCTTTGTGTGCTATACCTACAGCCTTGACTGACTTCTTCACACTGCAGAATCACGAGAGGGGTTGGATGCAATCACAAAGACATCCTACAAACCTATGCTGGGAGTGGTAATTCGGATCGAAGTTGTTGGACTGAATTTCTTAGTGGTAAGGAATAACTTTGTATTCGCTATCTCGTTAAAAAATAAGTTATTTTTGTAATTTCAACAATTATTGTTGAAATTACAAAAATAACTTATTTTTTAACGAGATAGCGAATACAAAGTTTGCGTTAAAGAGGTGGTACTTTAAACTATATATGTACGTACAACGCAACTGGGGGAGTTGTTTATTAATATTCCATACGCACATACCAGCACTCGCTGCGCTGGTTTGAAGCCGTTTGTAAACACCCAACAGTGAGAGCAAAGAACCGTGAAGAAAGTGGTTAACTAAAAAAAATGTATGGGGAATGTGTCGTACTTTACCGTACAATACTGATACCGTTCGATTGGTCCTATGCATCTAGGCTGATTATAGGGGACCCGCATCATTTTATTCATGTCTCTCATAGTTTGAGTAGAACAATTAATATGACCGTTGAACTCGACTATTATTGATTTTCTCGGCCTACTCTAATTTTTCGGTTCTCTCTCTGGTGGTTACTCGCGAGAAACATTTCAAGGTCATTCATTTTCGGCGCGTAAAGGCAACATACCGGATGACCGTGACACGGTCCATTATACGGACTGGGTTGATTTCACGATATTTGACCTAACTAAGCCGGCAAAAATTGATGTCGCACTGTAAATATTCTCACCAACAACCGAAAGTTATCTATCTCTTCCTTCTCTTACGTAAACTTTGTGCGTGTGTGTTGTAAATATTTCTTTTATTTTTGGCCCCACGTACACCGGCTTTTGGACGAAATCATATTCGATAACAGCTACGTTCGGTGGTTGGTGGTGCCGGCATTTGAAGCAGTGTGACTTCGTGGTTTGCAGCAAATTTTCCCAGAGGAAGCGATTAGGTTGTACCTGCATTTAGTGAGGTAAGTACGGAGTGAATTTGGCGTCAATTTCTAAGCATTGTTACTGCGTCTTAGGGCCGATTTCTTCACCCTCGCTTAACTTTTAAACCAGGTTCACCAGTACGTTTTGACCTGGCTTAAGCTCTAAGCGAGGGTGAAGATGTTGGCCCTTAAACAGTTGAATTCGGGTTCGTATGGCTTACTTTGAAACATCCAACACTGTTTGCTTGTGGAGATATTGATTTTTTCGCCATGATAGGAATACCAAAATGCGCATTATTTTTTTTCGCGCCGTGATTTGGGGTAACTTTGTTATTGCTCCATTTAAATACATATGTAGCCAAGAATTAAATGCTACCAGAGTGCATGGGGAACGGATTTCCAGTGTCGTCGATGTTTACTGGTTAACCATCCCACCGATCGAACTCACCCCATTCCACGGTGTCGTCTTTACAGGTATGGGTAAGGTGTTCATTCCTTCGCCCACAGAACCCAATGTTATTCGTCATATACTGCTTTTCACCATTTTACATTCCTATATAACAAAAAAATATTTTCTGCCACAGATTCGCCGTTGGTCCACGCTAGTAATTCATTATGCTGCCACCAGTTCGTCCACTAGCCAGCCTGGCTGTGCGTAACATGGCATTCCTTACGCGAGGCTATCACTCCCCGAAAAACCCGAACTTTCGTACACCCACGATGAACGATAATCCCGTGCCGGAGGGGGACTTCTTCGAGGAGCACGCCCGTAAGAATCGAATCTACAACGCGTGGCTGTTCATCGGAATCGTAACCTTCGGTACGACTTTGTACGTGGCCAAGGAAACTGGACTATTCTACCTCAATTTTGCACCACCGAAGAGCATCGACTAAGCTCGTTGGAGTGAGATAGCACTGCCTGATTGTGTGTGTGGGTTCCTAAATGGAAGCAAAGTGTAGTATCTTATCGGTAAATAAAATGAAGATTATCTCAATGCAACATGTGACGGAGTTTGAATCCAAATTTACTTGTATCAATCAACTGTTTTTCGAAGTGAATTCTGCATTTTAAATTGATAGTTTTTGGCGTTCCAGGAATCAAATATAATTAAAACGATACAGAGATAATTCTTTCCCCAAGAAAGATTCACCATCTGTGAATGTTCATTACCCGGATTTCAAAAATAATTTCCATTCCCAAATGTCATCCTTCATCCTAAGCGAATTGGCATAC
Source organism: Topomyia yanbarensis (assembly GCF_030247195.1). Taxonomy (NCBI): domain Eukaryota; kingdom Metazoa; phylum Arthropoda; class Insecta; order Diptera; family Culicidae; genus Topomyia; species Topomyia yanbarensis. The sequence continues at coordinate 393,209,076 of NC_080671.1, read as the reverse complement.
CGGATGCAAGTGTCTTAGCTTGCACAAGAGCACATTTCTAACAGTGATAAAACAACCCTAAACTGCCATAATCGGGCACAAAGAAAAGCTTTTGAATGAGTGTCTATGTAGGGTGATGTGCCTATTATGGCAGTAGAGCCTATTGTGACCCTATTTCGTACCCCTTGGTTTCGAACCAAGCATATGAGATAATGACAATATCGATTTGGCTAAAACAGGTGTGCAAAAAAAGCTCAAGTTATATTCTTTATTTGTTGTGCACATACGTATTCAGAACTATCCACTAAATCCAACTTTTAATTAAAACAAAATCACCTTATTGAAATATCTGCTGATCCGCCTCACTCGCGTAGTGAACCGAAACAGGACGCAACGGCGCTTAGCAAAATAAACACTTTCGACCCAGCATTTACCGCCTCATATCTCGTTATTCCGGCACAAATATATTAAATATTGCACTGATACATACCTTTATTTTAGCTGGAGAACCTTTTTACGATTATTTCACTTTAAAAGCACTCGTCAAACACTAGAATAGGCCTAGTGTTATAATAGGATAAAACTAAATACGGGGGTTCCTATTATTGGCATGTTTTGCTGATACACTACCACAATCAAAACCAACTTTTTGCATCCATCATACAGAAAAGAATCACCAGTGCGGCCAAACCAAAACATGAACTTGAAAACATAATGTTATGCAATTTCAGGTATAAGTAATCAATTATTTCAAGTTATTCAACTAATTGTTGATCGCAGATATTTTATTTTCATCTGCACATACAATTTGGATCGGGAAGAAGTATTGTGTGATGTGAACTTTATATTCCAGTTGTTAACTTTCGCATGGTTATTTCCTGCATGCGCAGTTCTGGGCGCTCTTCTACTAACAGCTGATGAGTTTCTTTCGTGTGCGTAATGTTTACGTTTGTTTTGATCGGCTGAAAAAAGCAGAATAATTCGTTTTACAAATCACGCGTTGGCGTCCATGATCTGGATACCTAGTTAGAATCGACGCAAATGAAATATGAGGCATTGCGTTTCAACTAGATTGTTTTTCGATGAGGTGGAAATCGGCACACCCATGAGGCGATAATTGGAACGTTCAGGTGGGAATAGATGCACAGAATAGAACATTTATTTTCATTTATGCTGAAAATTGAGACAATTCTGCCAAATAAGCATTATACAGATGTTTAAGAAACAGTACACTGATACTTTATTCTGAAAAAGGTTATAGGTAATATGGCTTCTTTTTAAGTTATTCAAAAAATAGTGCGACCCTCTCCATAATGGTGCCAAAATAGGCTCATCACCTATTAGTCGACGACCCCTACCGCCAATTGCATTTTGCCACCGAACGATAGCTCCGTTGCCGAACGTAGCGGAGCATCATAAAATTAGCGAATAAGTCTGAAACGAAGTTTAAAGCTGTTGCATATAATTAGAACTGGGACTTTCGTCTAGTTGAAACTGCATTGCAAGCAACAGTTAGTGGCTGTATCTCTAGCTGGTTGCGTTTGAAGCTGTGAACGCGTAAGTTTTCATTTTAAACGACGCTAGAGAAAGGGGGGAAAACAATTAAGGAAGAACGAAGAATGGCACGAAAATTGGGAACAATTTTAGATCTTCATGAAAATCAATCAGCTTATGTAGAACATTGTTACAGTACAGTTTATTGGTTTTTTTATGAAGATCTAGTATACTGTGTCCTTTTATCGTTTTTGATTTTTGCAGCATTCTCCGTTCAACCACACGGAAAAAATCCGTTCATAAATTCATGAATAAATAATCACGATTTCGCGAGCTGAACGATTTACGAATTCTGAAATTATGGATAATAAACCTCGTATTCATGAAACTATGTGTGTTTTCAAAAGTCTTGTTCGCGCAAAAATGTACATGGCGGTATATTGTAATGTTCAGTTTAGCTATTGTGGTTGTTCCCAAGAAATGTTTAGTTTTTGTTATGATTCTTGTTTCAGGAGCTTTTTCGCGATTTTCGTAATTTCTCATCGCGTATCTGTGATATTTTATTAATGAGGTTTTTTTCTGGCACAGTAGTAAGACCTGAGTCGTATTTCATTTTCATGTTTTCGTGATATTTTATTCACAAGTTTCGCGTTGGATTTTTCTGATAGGGTAGTGTAACTTATGTTCAAGATTTCAGGATCTTAGTCATGGTTTCTGTAATTTCTATTCACGTTATTGTAATATTTTAGTCACAAGTAGATTGATTTGTCGTCGCTGTTGTGCTATCTAATGACAAGTGCCATTTTGCACATTTCGAGAAAAACGATTTTTAAAGTTTGAGATTGAATACCATGAAACTTATAAATGGTAGAAACAATTCAGAGAAGACAATTGATGCTTCTACCTATTCTGTACTAATCTCTCAAATATTATGAAGATCGGTTGACTATGTTGGGAGTTTTCACTAAAAATATAAACAAAAGTCGCACTCACACGTGTCATAGGTGTGTATTGATGAAAAAATTTGTATGACGTGTCATAATCGTGCATGGAAAATTTTTCAAAGAAAAAAATCACCAATTATGAACTTTTATTCATATCTTTGGCTTCATTTGGTCTATAAACAATCGGTTAGATGCATTTTGGAGGAAATGAGTCAGGGAATCTAGAAAAATAGTTATTTTTAGTTACAGTGTTGCCAAATAGGCAATATTCCCAGTTTAAAGCTAAAACTGCGTTTTTCTCCCAATACATGTATTTTTCTTTTGAAAATTTTTATGCCATTGTGTTCCTACGACATTTTTACACATAAAAGCAACTAAAACTTTATTATAACTTGAGCCAATTCCAAGATATAATGATTTGAAGCAAAAAACTCACAATTTCTAATCACTTTTCTCGCTATATTTCAGTAACCAAGCAAAATTTCAAAATTCTGGAAACGCCATCTTGTAGAGATTCGTTAGACGAGTAATGTGGCATATCTAACTCAGTTTATCCCAAAATGGCGTTTGTCATAAGATAGCACAACAGCGACGTTGTGTTGTTGATTTCAGAATCATAGCCACGAATTTTGATATTTTAGTCACGAGTAGTGTCGTTAACGTTCAACATTTAAGGGTCTTAGTCACGATTTTCGTAATTTATATGCACGTTATCGTGATATTTGAGTTTTGAGCTCACTTTCGAATTTGACACGTGAAGTAATGAAACTCACGTTCATGTTTAATTACTATTGGATTTTTTACTCTGAGTATCGTGACAATATAAATTGGACCATAAAAGCGTGACTGATTCGCGGTAACAGGTTTTGTAAACTACATCACCAACACGATTTGAGACTCTATAATATATTCTTGGTGCTCAGGGCAGTTTTCGTTTTTTTTCGATTTCCGTCCGAACGTCACATTCAACCTTATCAAATGAATAAAGATGTTTGAGGTCCTGATAGTTTTTTTTATAACTGCTGCTCGCAATTAGTACTAGCCGCGAAAAGCTGAACATAGGGGAAAGTCGGCTAATACGGACACACACAGACATTGTCCCAAATCTTGAAAATTTGAGCGAATTCCATACATTTTTTTATAAGAAATGTAAAATATTGTTTAGTTTATTTACTTTTAGGACAATAACACATCCAAACTTGCACGACTCTACAGGTTGCCTTATCAGATCTACCATATATTGCAGATGAAACTTGGGATGGCAGGCTGCTAGCGGATTGAAAAGTACCAGATCATACTGTGTGGGGTGCTGTCTCGGATAACAATGAGCCTTGCGAGATATTTGCAGATTCGTCATTTAGTAAGACAGCTGTCAGTTTGTTGGTTGAATTTATTTTGGGTTTTTGCCTTTCTCATATAGAAAGGATATGCGATTGCTCTGAAAACTGACTTTTCAACTGAGGCCCGGAGGGCCGAGTCTCACATACCCAGGCCCGATGAGAGGGGGGGTCAGCCGGAGCAATTGCCCTGGGGCCCGGGTCGCGTTTGGGGGCCCGAATTTTTATCCGGAAGATGGGTGAAAACGTCTGGTATTCATAGAAGAGCAAGAAAAATAAGAATTGTAATTTCTTTGTAATTATTCACCCTATTAAATTGTCATATGATGAAAGCGGAGAAAAATTTGAAAGACATTTTAATCTAATAACTTGAGAATTCGAAATTGTGGATACCAGAGCTTTATTTTATATTTAACTTTTTTCCTGTTTTATTTCGACTACGTTAGTCACATTTTCTTTTTACATTTTAACGACATTCAATTAGCTAGAGATTACTGGGTAGGGAAATTTATGAAAATTAGAGCCATAGTACTCAAGTGAGAGCAAGGATGTGATGTAAACAGATCGGAAAACTAGAAGTGGCTTAATATCGTACGGGCTTAATCTTTGTCTTCTGTTAATGAGGGTCGAGCTTAGGCAGTATAACTACGAATCACCCGAGTTCACTAACATGTGTCCTGGTATCGATAGACGTGTCCATCTTTACCGTGACAACCGACGATATATTTAACATTTGTTAAAACAAACGTTCTTAGAGGAGTTGTCTACTTTATGTACTAGGTCAACAAAACCGAGTTTTTTGTTTGAATTGGCAGAATACTTTACAAAACGTTCAGAAGCCAATTCAATGTATTTTCGAAGAGAACAGCGCCAAACAGAAATGCAAGCACACGGACGTATCCGTCCTCTTCTGCGTTCGTTTCTTTACTGGTGGAACCAGTTGTTGGATTGCAGACACTGGGAGTATTTTATTGAGTGAATATTTGTTTCTGTAAGATCCACAAACCTTGGTTTTGAAGCTTTTTGTGGTTTGGCATAAGATAACGATGTGCTGTTAGCGGTTATAGTAGGCGGACTTTTCTTAGCTACTTCTGTACAATGTTTTAGGTGGTGCAGTGTTTTTTGGAGAATTTGCGCATAGGAATCTGCCCTGGGTGCATAACCGGTGTTGTCTGATGAGATGTTCCATGTTCGGTTAATATGCATAAAATGGTTTTGTAAAAAGGAATTAGTTTGTTCACAAGCATTCTCACCACAGGAAAAGGATTAGAATTACCCTGGAAAATGTTCCTCAATGTTATTAAATCCATTTCTCCGTACCTTGATATAAACTTTTTTTTATCGCCATGTCAGGAGTGGGCAGAGATAAATCGTGTAAGCGCACCTGTTTAGAGCCGTTGTCTATATATACGGGGATGCTTTAGTTAACGTTGCCGCATTCGTTGGCGTGTTGTATGTTGTTTCGCGTAACGAATGACTGTGATTAATGTTTTATATGGTGAAATTGTAGGATATTAGCTCCTGCCACATTGAGCACCTTTTTCACTTTTAGTAATTGTTTCACTTCTCGAATAGCTGGTCTCAAAGAACATTTCCAAAAAAAAACAATAGCAACACAATTTATCCACAGTGGGGCTAGTTTTTGCCGGGGATCTATGCGGAACGATTTTAGCTTGGACTCCGGGAGGGATGAGAAGGTAGACTGACCTTAATTAACCGGTAATTGAAATAAATTTTTATTTGTATATTTGTATTTTTATAGCACGTTAAAATAATTTTTCGCCAAAAATGCTTTGTGTTAAGATGGAACACTAATTTTGGGCGTCGCTAGAGATGTTTGTGATATCCATAAGAAGCCAATTGCTATGTGCCAAATAAGGAAATCAAATCAGTTCAATTCAGTCACCAGTACTAGCAGTCGTTTGCCCGCTGTACTCGCAGTTGTTTTATTTGCGTTTAATTCCTTATTACTGCGTTCTGTGTCATTTTTTGTCTATTACTGCATATTCCAACAGTGTATTAAAGCCGACTTCTACATTAAAACGTCACATTCCTTTCCAAAAAAACCTTCATAAAAGCTATGATTAGAAAATTTTCTCGGTTGTTCTATATTTTTAATCCTACAACGGTTTTTTTGAGCTATTTGCAATCCCTGTTATTCCGTTACGGTTTATTTTAACTGCAAGCAAACTTTATCATAAATCAATTTGATTATTAAACTTCCATTAAAGCTGGTGCAACCTATTTGTTTCACTTAAATAACCTAACAGTGCCTGCTTAAAATTTGTCTGGGGTACAAATGTACCCCACAAAACCGTTTACGTTAGTGTTTTATCATGTGTATATAATTCGGAAAATTTATTATATCTTTTTTATAAGCAAAATATCGATACATAGTAACTTGCGTGAAATTGTATAGGCTTCAACACTGCTGAACAATTAAATCTGTTATTTGATTTAATAATGCTACTATAGCAAAGTAACTAGAAAAGGCGCTTGGATCGTAATCGTATTTTTTGGTTTTGATGTCAAAATATGATTTGTATATAATATGTACTACGCACCACTCAATTCCTCATCTTCTGTAGCCCAAGTTCTGGAACGTACAATGCACTGGTCTGTTCCTTCATCGCCTATTTTAACTTCGTTACTGCATATTGCTGTATATTTACTATTTGTATTGTATTTGTATTTGGTGTTCAAACAAGCATCGGAATAAATGCACTTTTTGGTCGGTTTTTGAATTATTTACTATTTGTTCAAAAGGCAATTTAATAATATTTACAACGCCGTATAGATAGTAAAAATCGGTTAGAAGCTTCCGAAGTTATAGCAATATTAAGGTTAAAAAGGGATGTTGACGTATTTTTAGGACAAATTGTATAAAAATGAAAATGTGCATAAAAAATTTGCAAAGCACGATTATTTTTGAAAAGGCTGCTTTGATTGGCTTATTTTTGAATAAAACTATCTAATTTAATTATAAATTCAATAAAAACTAGGCATATTAGAGCGGTTTTAATTCTGGGGTACGAATGTACCCCACAAAACCGTTTACGTATAGAAAAAGTTACGAAACCGTTGTAGGGTTAAACGAGAATTACGAGCTGAATTTGCTACCTTATTCTTGCTAACAACAAAAGCTAAAAACTGCTCCACCAACAGATAAATCTACCCGTGTATCATTTTGTCTAAACCACAGAAGCAAAATATCGTAGGGGAGCCCGGGGCTAGTTGGCGGTTGAGGTAAGTTGGCGGAATCCCTTTTTATCTGTTTCAATTAGACATATAGCGCTGGCTCTTCTTGTGTACCTCAAGTTAGGTGAAACCCGTTATCCAATGTGTTTTTGTTGCAAAACGATTTGTTTGGTGGAAGTTGTGGGTGATATTGTGTTTTCGAGTATACCACGTAAATTTTCTAAATTTTAAATGCTTTGCGTTATTTAGAGTGATTTTAAATCTATTTCCCGAATGATTATATTTTTCGATAGCGCGTGAAAAGAGCATCCGTATAGATATTACATCTATCCACAAACAAAAGTAATTTTTTAAATAATTTTTAATAAAATATGCGGTTGAGGCAAGTTGGCGGTGCTGCACGTGGGATAAGTTGGCGGTACTATTTACAGTGCAATAAAATCATGAAATGTTTTTATTTCTGGAATTCACTCCAAAGTAAGAAAATCTTTTTCTTGTGTATCTCGCCAATGTAGGAGACATTTATTCCGGCCAATTGCATAAAAAATTTCGAAAATTTTCTTTTGTATAGGGAGTACGCGTCAAAGTCAAAATTCCGGGGTATTGAAACTGAAATATAATAGCAAATGTCGGTTAATATACAGTTTTCTCGAAAAGACATTCAGCACGTTCCAAAAGGACCCTTGAAGTAATTGAATCTCCATTTGATTGCTTAGTTTTTGGCGTATACCCACATACCGCCAACTTACCCCGGGGCCGGGGTAAGTAAGCGGGTTTTCCGCGTCACATATTTTTGTCTCTAAAAATAGAGACAATGCATCAAACACTTTAAAAAAATCGGCGATAAAAATTGAAACCAAAAAACCCCGCCAACTAGCCCCAGTCTCCCCTACTTCAACCTACTGTGTCGAACGTGAATAAAAATGAATGACGATCAAAGCGGAAAATGGCCGTACTGTGGTCAAACTGTATTCCTGTTTACTTTTCGAGGTGTCCCTTAAAATCACCTGTTGGAGAAGTTAAAAATATCAAATTTGCAAATGGAGGTAAAGATGATCAATGTCTATACCTTACAATTTCATAGTTGGACATAGTGTACTGATTATTTTTCAGACTAATAATCAAGTAGAAGCGTTTATTGCGCAAAATTAAATATATCATTGAATGTGGCAACATGAAGTCAGTACCTCTGTATATATAAAGGCGATGACACAAACGTGGTGCGAATACACGGATTATCTCCATATACCTCTAATAAGGTTGTTAACCATTGTGTACATTTTTAACAGGGCAAAAGAGTACTCGGGAACCCGCTAATTGAACAACTCGTAACCATAGCAATTTTAGCAACAGCAACATAGTTTGATATATGAATGAATATATACAAGTCCTCTAATCAAGATTCAAATAAGTAAGTTGAGAAGGGCCCGTCAGTAACACTAGCCTTGGGGCCCGCCGCCGCTCTCGACGGCCCTGCACATACCATTCGATTCAGTTCGTCGAAATTGACAAATGTCTGTATGTGTGTGTGTTTTTAAAACTCACTCACTTTTCTCAGAGATGGCTGTACCGAATCGCTCAAACTTGAATTCAAATGAAAGATATAACGCTCCCATAAGCTGCTATTGAATTTTTTGTCGATCGGACTTCCGGTTCCGGAGTTACGTCAGTTAGTGTCACCCAGCAAATTCCCATATAAAATGGTAACACCGTGATGTCCAAATAGTGTAATACATATTAAAAAGGGTGCAACATAACTCGGATTTGCGGGTCTAGGTAACTAATGATCATTTTAAGCAGCTTTGACCATATTGGCCACCTATGACGGTTCTTGATGCCCCCGGAAACTTTCCAAGTTCGTAAGTTAATGTCACACCTTTTTCTCAGGGAATTCTTGGCCGATTTTTATATACTTGGTTTCAAATGAAAGATACGATACTCCCATGGATTTTCATTGAATTTCATTCATATCTGACATTTGGTTCCGGAGTTACAGGTTGTTTATTGCGACCACATAAAAATTACTCATATAAGCCGGTACAATCGTAATACTTCAAAGGTTAAAAATCCATTTCTAATTGCAAGTCTAGATCACATCATTTCTATTTGCAAGTCTAGATCACTGATGACCAATCAAAGATTCTTTGAATATAATGTCCACTATCAACAGTTCTGGAATTTAAGGAAGTATTCCAGAATTAGTCACATCGATTACTCGGTGATGACTGAACCGATTTTCATAAACCAAATCTCAAATAGATGGTTGGGTGTTATATACTAAATCAGCCCCCTCTCAACTTCCTCTCAAACCATCTCATTCTACACCCCCCCTCCCTCCCCTATGACCTATATTCTCTTCATCCGCCATATACATTTTTAGAGAATTTCGTCCCATAGCTCTATATTATAAGTGAATTTGGAGTCGCTCAGATCAAATTTGACATCGAAAAGATCGGATCAATTCATCTTATAGCGATAAATTGATTTTGTCACACATTTTATTATATAAGTTTTGCCAATAGTTGGTAATGAATACGAATGAGAACATAAATAAACTATCCGATTTCATTATCGTCAATTCGGTTCCTGCGGATTAGATTTCAACGTACTTTAGTGAACTGTAACTTTTTTTCACTGCAAATTTTTTATTAGATGATAGAATCTATCAACATTCTTCCTATGGCTTTCAACGATCAACTCGGTATGGTTTGTTGGTTTTAATCGACGATTGTATTAATTGTGTGTTTATAATCTAGCCAAATATTAAAAGACGCCTTTCTACTATTTATTCGCAAATTAATAAGTATTGATGCTTTGTTAGCTTAGTGTCGACTATCAGAGATAGTACTTCATAAGCATTTAACTTTGCAAATTCTGTAGCATATCCACTCAAGTTAACTAGCAGAATTTTCATAATAACTTCCATCAACTTTAGACAATTCTAATACAGTGAAGTTTTTACCAGCTCTTTCGTGAATTTTAGGCTGTTAAAACGGGGATATTGACAAAGGCGGTACATATATTTTTTATTCTTCTTAACAAACCAAAGCTCTTAAAATATTCGTCTTTATTCCCTAGATATAGCTTCATATCACCCTTTCCGATTATTTAGTTTAAATTCCGCTTAATAGAGTCAGGCAGCGCAAAATTTCAAATAAAATTGAAATTTGGATGTTTTTCATTTTAAGAATCTCTAAGATAAGAAAAATATTCTCAAAAAAAAAATCTACTCGAATTCAACTTGGTTCGTCTGCTAGAACCCATCAAACTACCAACTATCAATTTTCATATGAGGCTGACAAAATCTGGTAAAAAAACTGACAAAATCAGTGTCTGATAAAATCGGGTCTTCACTATAATCTATCAATCGTACAATGTATTGGTACTATCAATATGACCACAATGTTCCATAAATACCTTCTCGTACCACTGTACTCTCCTCAAAATAGATCTTTGTCACACACGTCCCTAGCGAACTAGTCCATCGTTCACATTGTTCATTCAAATTTATGTACTTTGTGTGTTTCAAATAACTCGAATAATTAAAAATCATATTCGATTTTGTTCTGTTTGCTTTCGTCCATTTCTGGACAGCCAGTTAATAAAACGAACAAATGAGTTATTTTAAATCTTCAATATTTTCCTAATACACTAGTTATAACACTATTCGTTACTTGTATGGACTTGTCAGTTTCAGATTCGTCAAATCTGAAAAAAAATCAGATCTGTTTAGATTTCGAAAATATATATGTTATTTACTTGTCAGCTAATAATTGTTGCTGAATTAATACTATTGATGTTAGAAGTATTATTCGATCAGCTTCATCTTGAATATAACCAAACATGCTTAAATTGTTCTTGAACATCTATTACGAAAATATATTTACACAGCTAAACTAAAATTGATGAGCAGTCAACCGTTTGGCGAAGCTACAACCAGAACAAAGATTTAACGAATAGTACTACTTTCATTAGTTGATGTCTCCAATCAATCGACCTATCAAACACGTGATTACGAAACAAATCTACTCTGCAATACCGATATGAAATTAGTTTGGCTTGGAAATATAAATAATTTTTATATTCATATTAGGAAATCACTTCAAAAATCGACCTGCCATTTGAGTCCCAAAGGCCCAAGTGTCACTTACTATTCGATTCAATTCGTCGAGACCACAAAATGTCTGTGGGTGCATGTGTGTGTGTCAAATAAAGCCGCTCAATTTTCTCAGAGATAGCTGAACCGATTTGCACAAACTTAGTTTAAAATGAACGGTTCCAACGCTCACACAAGCTGCTATTGTATTTTTTGTTGATCCTACTTCCGGTTCCGGAATTACGGGTTGAAGACTGCAGCCACATAGCAAATTCCCATGTAAACTTGCTCCAAATGATGCAACTCATATTGAAACGTATTTAACATTACTTGGATTAGCGGGTCCCGATCACTAAAGACCAATAAAAGAAGCTTTGGCCACCTCTAAGGGGGGTGGAGATACACACCTAGAATAAATAGTGTAAATTTATGTCTCCTGGCCATGACATATACGAGCATCAAAAATGACTTAGATTTTTGATTTTAATTTTACATGACGTTTAATTTCGTAAATCATGTAATTTTACTTCACATACAGCGTTTGTTCTGAATGGTAGGAAGTGTAATTTTATGTCATTGCGTTGCGTTGCGTAAGCAAGGTATACTTCGTAGATTGCAGACTGATGACTCTCATTTCCAGCCAGACTACTTGAGGAGCATTGTTTGGGAATAACAATTGATCCAGTCCAAGCGAGAGTTTCGCCTGAGAGCCACCATTGCGGGCCACGAACATCTTTACCGTAACCTGGGCTGAGAAAGGAAGTGTTGATGTGGTACTTACTTAACGGAAGGCCCCGACTCAGTGACACTCCCATAAGTACCACGGATTGGGTAGTGGGTGGGTTGTTAGTCAGGATTCGCTTCAAGCAAGCGATGCGACTGAGACTATATTTTCGTGCATTTTGAATAGTTTATTGACTGTAGGATGCGTAAATCTTCCAGGCGTTTAAACTCTGGCTAATCGTTTATTGAGATTGTTTCATTGAAAACAACTTGAACTCCGGACAGCCGGCTATCGGGAGTGTTGTCGACAATGTAAAATGGACCGTAAACAATGAGTTTAAAAGTGGTATGTTGGAACATTAAAAAATTATGTCACGCAAAGATTACCCAATACTAACTAACTCTCTGTCATATTACCACGTTATTTTTCCCCTTGGTCTAATACAAATCAAATTATTTTAGTTTTTCCTTTATTTTCTAGTAGCACTTTTATGCCGCTACTAGCAAAAGTGTTCATTTTCTATGGAATTTACTATAAAACATGGCGCAATCGTGCTCCCCTCCCATTTATGTCCCAATTAGTCATATATCTTCCTCCTAATAGCGTGGAAGAATTTATAAATGGTCCTTATTGGTATAATCACAAGCATATTGAGATCCTGTAACTTAAAATTTTCCAACTCGTTCGAGTTAAACGTTCCGATATTACAAGGAAGACGCGAAACAGAAAAAATACAAATGCTGCGTTCCTAAACGATATAAACAGCATGCACGAATCAAACACCCCCCGTTTCCAAATAGTACGTACTTATTCTTAGCTCAGTATAATTGACTTATGAGTTGATAAACTAAAAGTAAAGCATTAAATATGACCATAAAACATTTGCTCCTCGTGCTGAAATGATTGCCGCAAATTGGTAATTGGATTTGAATTGATCTTGCGAATTGTCAATTCTCCACCCTCATACATAATTCAAAAGTCATTCACTCAGACAAGACCATGCGTATTTCCCACCCGCATTAAAGACCCAGTGGATTCGTTTCCTAGTTACTCAAATAAACACTAAACAAACAAAAAAAATAGTTTGTTCAGTCGAAAGAAATGTCAGCTCGATTGGCATCAACCGGCGGATACGTGTTCCCTTACAATGCCATCAAATGAAAGTACATTTAAAATTACATACGACAAAATATGTGCAATTCAGAATATAACGAGATGAAGATTGCTTAATTATTTTCATTTAAAAAAGATCGGAGAAAATTAGTTGCATAACCAAGGTGGTTCATTTTCAAAGATAGCACTGCTGATGAATCACTGTATAAAAATTGGTGATAAGGGACGTGGACGAAAATAGCTGACCACCGCCTGAAGTGTAATTTTATGTCATTGCGCATGTAAAGTATATGTTTCATGTAAAATTAAATGGAACACGGTAATGTTCTGTCATTTCGTATATTACGGTTTGTTGAATTGTGTCATGGTTGCAATTACGTCAACGATAAAATTCAGATTTTTTTGGTGTGTACACTGATAGAATATATTCGTAAATCGCTAGGAGTTAGATTCGTACAGAAAATTTTCCTAAAATATGCGAATTTTTCGTACATATAATGAATCGTTCGTAGTTCTACTGCAACACTTTTATTTTTCATTACGAGTTTACGTGAAAACCACGAAAGGACTTTCATTGGCTTATTACGAAACGGCTTCATTCGGCAAACGAATTCTTCGCTGCTATATACGAAAGTCTTTATAATATTTACGAGCAACATTCGTCAAACTGTTAACGTCAACAGAGCTTCAATAGAGATAGAATATGGAGTCATTGTTGCTATACGTCAGATAATTGTTGATCATCACGACGGTGTCGGTCTGACTATATAGTAGCCGTATCCGTAGATTTCCTGAACCTCTTTCAGTTGATCCAGAGTCCGGAGCAGTACGGACTCAGTTGAGTCATCGCGAACTGCTCGTTGGTTTTGTATGAATAAGTTTGAGTTTTTCTCTGCAGGAGCAATGCCAAAATAATATGCTATGTAATACGAAAAATTCTCTTAGATGAACGAAAGGAATTCGTGCGACCAACGAATTATTCGTAATCTACGCAAACATTTTTTTAATATAAACGAATCATTTCGATACAGTCACGAAATATAATGTCGTTATCAAAGATAATATTCGCGCAATGTACACTTAATAAGTAAAATTTACGAAAACTTTCGTTTATCAAGCGGCCATTTCTTCACACCACAATCTTTCTAGTCCTCAATAATGATGAGCAGGTTGAAATAGAATCGTATTCGCTAGATCGATCCCTTTAATTAAAAAAATCGGTGCTGTCAAACATCGATCCTAAAAGATCGAATGCGACCAACGAAATCGTTTGTAATATACATAAACGTTTATTAAAATAAACGAAACATTTCGTTTCATTTAAGAAAAATAATGTCGTTATCAACGATTACATTCGTGTAATGTAAACTAAGTAAGTAAAATTTACGAAAACTTTCGTTCATCAAGCGGCCATTTCTTCTTACCACAATAAAATCGATTTGGCCACATCGATTTTTAAAATAAAAAAAATCGATGTTATCAAACATCGATCCCAAAGGATCGACTGAAAACAAAAAGAGGCTAATAAATACGAAAACTTTTCTAAATAAATTCGTGCGACAAACGAAATCGTTCATCATATACATAAACATTTATGGAAATAAACGAATCATTTCGCTTCATTCCCGATATATAATCTCGTTATCAACGAAAACATTCCTGCAATGTTCATCAAGCGGCTATTGCTTCACACCACAATCTTTCCCCAATAGAGGTGAACAGGGTGAAATAAAATCGATTTTACCAGATCGATCCTTTCAGTTAGTTAAAAAAAATCGTTGTTGTTAAACATCGATCTTAACATATCGATTGAAAAAATAATATGCTAATGAACACGAAAACTTTCCTAAGATGAACGAAATAAATTCGTGTGAGCAATAAAATCGTTCGTAATATACTTTATTAAAATAAACGAAACATTTCGTTTCATTCACGAAAAATAATGTCGTTATCAACGATTACATTCGTGCAATGCAAACTAAATAAGTAAAATTTACGAAAACATTCGTTCATCAAGCGGCAATTTCTTCGTACCACAGTAAAATCGATTTGGCCACAACGATTTTTTAAATAAAAAAAAAATCGATGTTGTCAAACATCGATCCCAAAAGATCTACTGAAAACAATAAGAGGATAACAAATACGCAAACTTTTCTAAAATAAACGAATTGAATTCGTGCGACCAACGAAATCGTTCGTAATATACACTCACGTTTGTTAAAATAAATAAAACATTTCGTTTCATTCACGAAAAATAATGTTGTTATCAACGATAACATTCGTGCAGTGTACATTAAATGTGTAAAATTTACGAAAGCTTTCGTTCAGCAAGCGGCTATTCTTGTTCATGAAATGAACGAAACCTACTATTTACAATGCACGAAAATAATTCGTTGCAGAAAACGACGAATTAATTCGTGCATTGCATGATCGATTTCATTATATTTACGAATTTATATTATCAGTGTAGTTGGTAAATCAATTGCCTTGTACGTAGCTCACCTGGGTTCAATTCCCAACCCAGCACATAGGGTTAGAGATTTTTCCAAAGAGATTTCTCTAACCCGACAAAGAGGCGAATGACCCTAAGGTTAAAACCTCTATAATCAAAACAAAAAAATATTGGCCACCTATGACGGTTCTTGATACTAGGGTTCGTCGCGGTGCGGATGTGGGCGGAAAATGGATTGACCGCGCCGCTACCGCAAAAAAAAAAATAATAAAACCGCACCGTTTACCGCAACCACACTTTATTTACCGCACCGCGCGGTAAAATTTTTATACTTTTCAAAATAGTGTTGAAAAATTGTTCGTTTGTGTAACCATATATAATAAAATGTTATTCTTATTCGCACGAAATTTAGCTTTAAGGGAATGTAATGTTTACGAAAAAAAAAATCAACTTCTGCATTTTCTATTAATGAAATTCCGTACAGGCAAACATTATACATTCAAAAACGTTCTACTGCAATAATAGGAAAACTTGTATTATAGCAGCCCTTCAGTCAATTGAAAAAAGTGGAATAAAAATGTAATAAGAAATGAAATTGCATATTTTTTTCTTTAAATTTTCATATTTTCAATGTTTTTGACATATCAAAATGAAATGGATGATTTTCGCATTTACGTAGTAAAAACCACCTTTCATTCTTAAAGGAATTTAAAAAGAAAAATTAAAATCGAAATACCAGTACTTCTATATAGTAGCGCATATATTCCAATACAGTGAAATAAAAACATATTGTATTTAATCAGTAAGAACGACGCCATATTTGACGAAAAAAATTGCTCTATACATTACATCTAATCAGGAGTCCGGTCTCAATCGGTACAGAATTATTGAACATTAGAAAAACTGCAAAAAATGTATGATTTGTAGCATACAGCAGAAATGATTTTTAAAAATAGGGGGTTTTACGGACAAAATATCCCAGAACTCTAACTTCCGCATTCTTCAAGAAAAAGATGTATTATCATTCAAAAACTAAGATTGCTCCCTTTAAAAATATATGAAGTGTAACTTTCTAAAGGCTAGTTCGAAAGTTCTAGCATTTAATGTATTTTCCTCTAATATTTTCCCAAAGAGCCAATGGCCAAAAATTTAATGGGAGTCAAACTATGTGGTATGTGGCAAAAAAGCTTCTAAAAAGCTACAAAATAGTCTTAACTGAAAAATATTAGGATTTAATTTGGTAGAAAATTATAGTAAATTTGAATGGAAGTTATGTAGCATGCGTTTTGAGAAAGAGTCCAATAAAATTGACTGCAGAAAAATTCACATTGAAATTACACAGCAATCAAAGAAGATAGAAATACGACGTTGATGAACGAATGATAGAAAAATCATCCTAATTTGGACACCTCCTTGCTTTGGACGCTTTAATACATTTGTATTCTTTACTGCCAATTACTCCAAATTCGTTTTGTTTGATGAAGATAATTATATTCTTTGGGTTGTGTTTAAGTTCCAGCATAATTAGTTCATCTCTAATTCCTTTAAATTAGTCAAAATTCACAGTTGAAAAATTGATATCGCAAACGATTCATAATTCCACGATTTCCAACAGAAATCGGGAGAAGTCATGCACTTTTAAATCGGATTTAAGAGAATAATTTATTGTTTTCAAATGATCTAATAATTTTGTCTCTATTTGGACCTTGCATTTTACGTATTTGAAATGGTTAGTTTGTAAAGTTTTACTTAGAAGTATAAAATATTTTCTTTCGTAATAGCAATCTGTTTATCAATTTAGAATAATCAAAATTATCACTTTATCAATTATTTTTTTGCGGTGCGGTTGCGGTAAAATCGCGCGGAAAAAGCTCTTTCCCACACCGCATCTGCGGGAAAAAGAGTCTCACCGCATAGCAGATTTTGCGGTGCGGATGCGGTAAATACCACGCGGTTGCGGCAATTACCGCAACCGCGACGAACCCTACTTGATACTCTCGGGGAACTATCAAAGTTCGTATGATAATGTCTCACCTATTTCTCAGCAAATTCTTAACTGATTTTTACTAACTTGATTTCAAATGATAAATACAACACACCCATTGACTGCTATTGAATTTCATTCAGATCTGACTTTTGATTCCAGAGTTACTACGGTTACATAGAAATTTAAACTGAACCAAGGTACCGGGCATATTCCAGAATTAAAGTCACATCGGATTCGGTGATGACTGAATCCATTCCCACCAACTAGGCCTCTCTCACATCCTCTTTTACAGGTATAATCTCTTTCCCCTCCCACTGCATTCCAAAATATGACAACATTTAATTCATGCTGATTTATCCACTTAAATATTATATTTTTTGTTCCAAGGACGTCATCGTCAACATGTTGCTCATCAGGTTCGTGGCACTCGTGCCCTTGTAAATATGTGCAAAGTGTAATAAGAATGTAATAGACATTTTCACAAATATATTGAATATAGCTTGCTATTGGATAAATGAGAAAGGCATAATTACGCCATTAGGTGGATTAAAACAGGTTTTTCTTTAATTTTGGTTATAGAGCATTTTAACCTTAGGGACATTCGCCTCATTTTTTGGGTAAGAAAAATCTATAACCATATGTGCGGTATTGGTAACTGATCCCAGGCTGCGTACAATGCAATCGAGTTACCAACTCGTCGCTGTTGTGCTATCTTATGACAAGCGCCATTTAGCACATTTCGAGAAAAACGATTTTTAAAGTTGGAGATTGAATATTTTAAAACTTATAAATGGTATAAATAATCCAAAGAAGACAATTGATGCCTCTATCTATTCTGTATTAATCTCTCAAATATTACGATGATCGGTTGACTATGTTGCGAGTTTTTACTATGAATGTAAACAAAAGTCGCACTCACACGTGTCATAGACGTGTATTGATGACAAAATTTGTATGACGTGTCATAATCGTGCATGGAAAATTTTCCATAGAAAAAAATCATCAATTTTTAATTTTTATTCATATCTTTGGCTTCATTTGGTCTATAAACAATCGGTGAGATGCATTTTGAACAAAATGAGTCAGGGAATCTAGAAAAAATAGTTATTTTTGGTTACAGTGTTGCCAAATATGCTATATTTCCAGTTTAAAACTTAAACTGTGTTTTTCTCACAACTCGTGTATTTTTCTTTTGAAAATTTTTATGCCATTGTGTTCCTCAGATATTTTTACGCATATAAACATATAAAACTTCAATATAACTTGTGAAAATCCCTAGATACAGTGATTTGATGCAAAAAACTGACAATTTCTCATCATTTTTCTCGCTATATCTACGTAACCAAGTAGAATTTCAAAATTCTAAAAACGCCACTTTGTAGAGATTTTTCAGACAAGTAATGTGGCATGTCTAACTCAGTTTACCCCAAAATGGCGTTTGTCATAAGATAGCACAACAGCGACGAACTACGCTATGCTCGTCCCTATTTTACTATTCTTTCTTCTTACTTTCCGTTGAACCGATTATAATCTAGTTGAAATGTTAGCTGAAATTTACAACACCACAACGAATTAACCGTATTATAAACTGCATTTGTGCATGCGATGTTGCAATGTGTAGCTAAATATGTATGCAACACAGCAAGTGCTGTACTACTATTGCAAACAATTTCTTAGAAAATTGTGCAGAATCCGTCTCCAGCCAGGGTGAAATTTGTTCCAGGCAAACTTCAAACAAATCCGAAACATTTGCTGTAATTGATATGCTCTTCTCCGGGCTGTACGGTATACCGGATGGTGACGAACAAAGCCCAAGCCCAACAACAACAGGAGAAAAGTAGGACGAAAAAAAACACATTGCACCCGAGCACAAAGTTTTGGTTTTCTTCCGACCCACTGGTAGAAGTGACAGCAAGCGGAAATATCATTTCCTTCCTTCGTCTGGAGGAAATTGGATCTAATTGATACGAAAAATGATCAAAGCCAGGCAGACGGATAGTGGGTGGGTGGGTGGCTGGAAGGTTGAAATGATGGCGCTTCTATAACCGGATGATGGAAAGCTATTGGCACATCTGAAGAACAGGGAGGGAACAACACTACCGCCTGGTTGGTTGGTGGCTTGCAGCGAGAGATGCTTCCGTTTCCATGCCCATCATAGAACCGCATAGCAATAAGACGCCTTCTGCTGGTACGGTCGAGGAAGTGATCAGTGTAGGGTCATTGTACCAATCACGGTATACTTATTTTAGTTCGAAAATGTATGGAAAATTTTATGGATGATGTCAGTATGTAAATTAGAAGCTTTATTTTGATTTTTACCTGTTTCGGATAATGAAAACATCTAGATTCGATTTCTATAAATTTCTTTGGCAATACGGAACTAAGGTATATGTTGTCCACGATTGCTGAAAATGACTACAAATTTAAATGAATATAAATTTGTATTATGTTAAATGTCAGTGTATTCTGCTGAGCAAAAATATTCTATGCTCTAGTACTCTATTGGTACTCCACGGCAGCCGCAGCACTCTCCCTAGCCGGGAGACGGAGCGGATGCATCTTATACTTTGTTGTTGGCAGTGGCATTGGCTTTGGATCGGTATGCTGAACAAGAACCACAAGACACATGCACACATACTCAGATAAGCAAGTGGCTTGGCTGGGAGATTGAGGCGAGAGACCCATCCGAGTCACTTATGATGATGAATATCAGCTTATGAGAAAAAGGAATAAGGACGGTCTGTTAAAACGATATTTATTTAACAATTTGTTACGGTACTGGTGAATTATTTCAATATTTAAGTGAATAAACTATGATTAAAATTAACTGTTTGTTAGTTTTCTAATCCTTTACAAAGTTGAATTATTGTCCAAATCTAGGATTCAAAAGTTATTTGTATAACCCTGCAAGAGATCAATTCTTCACGTATACCGACGTACAGCAACCTTCGGGGAAACATCCAATTACTCACTGAGTAAGATGTGAGTGGTCTGACCGGAGCAAGTCACAGTCAAGGATAAGAGATAGAAACAGTTTGGGTGGTTCGCTACCAGCATCTCCCCGTGCATAGCCACCACGTTCCATAGATAGAAATTAAACCAACATCTTTTCTTTCGGAATCCTCATACCACAGGCTAACTAATCATAGCCATAGCTTCTGTCGTTGATTTGGTTGCTGTCGGCTCGACGGAAGCAAAACATAAAAGCCACCCACAAACACACACACACTTGCAAAAAGAAAAGATGTTGCCTTATTGATGAATACTGGTCGATGGAACGGATCGAATCTTCTGATTAACAAAGCGATGAATAGATGATGAGGGCGAATCAGTCCGGGCCGGACAAAAATCTAATTACCACCAAAATTAGGAATGTCTATACAGCGAGAACAGGATTGAGATGATGCACGGACCGGATTAAATCATTTGGCATGTATAAGATTGAATGGAATCAGAAATGTTGATGCAATTTTATTCATAGTTACCCGGGTCGGGTAGAGGTTCACTGTAAGCGAAATTCATCTGTTTCGCTTGTCTGTATCAATTCTTTGTATAAAGTGATGTATATCCGTACCTGTTCTTTACTGCGAATTATCTATATTTCAATAGCAGATGACACTTGAGTTTTTACTGTAAAAAGAACCAACAGCGCGTGGACCCGTGAATACAAACAATTATTTGCATTTGGATAGGAATCGTCTTCCAGTGATAGGATTGGCCGATTTGACTAGGGTTTCTAGAACCTACCCTTTTTGGCGTGAACTGGTACTGCAGTAGTGAGACCCTCAATACCGGTAAAATACCGGTTCTCGAGTATTTTCTTTCAAACGCAGCGAGAATGACTCAAAAGAGAAATTAAGTGTTCAAAATTATAAATTTATTACTTTGTAGACGATTATTCGTTCCTTCTCACGGAACTCGACGAGGGCAAACTGGGCGATGAAACTATTCGGCAACGACGTTTATAAATTTTTGGCGAATGTTACCTTGACCAGGGAGATTCGATCGAAGTAGCCTTACGTGTCTGACGCGAAACATTTTCTTCGCTGCCGTAATTTTTCCTCAAGAGCCTTTTTAAACTTATGAAATAAGTTCATCAAGCGTCTCTTGGCAGAGTCTGGCAGATTCTTCAACAAGTTGAATTTGATTCTGTCTGGCCCCGGAGCTTTATTGTTACACGACAAGAGAGCAAGTGAGAACTCCACCATCGAAAAAGGTGTTTCGCTCGCGCTATCGTGAGGGGACGCGGCGCAGTAGATCTTTTGTGCCGGGGCGGAATCCGGACAAACCTTCATGGCGAAATCAAATATCCAACGGTTTGAATATTCTACACTCTCGCTAGTACTGTTTCGGTTTCGCAAACGCCGGACCATGCCCCAAAGAGGGCTCATCGATGTTTCTCTCGTTAGTCCGTCAACGAACTGGCGCCAGTAACTTCGTTTTTTGGCTTTCATCAAACTCTTCATTCGCGTTTCTAACGTCGCATATTGTCAATAGCTAGCGGGTAACCCGTCGTCTCGGAAGGTCTTATACGCGGCGGCCTTCTCCGCGTACACGTCTGAGAACACTTTGTCCCACCACGGATTAGGAGAACGATTTTGTATGTTCGCGCCGGGCTTAGTCTGAGCTTGATTCGTGCTGTCGAGAATTAAGCCAGCCAAAAAGCTGTACTCTTCCCCCAGAGGAAGTTCTTGGGTAGATTCGATGTTGTCGGATATCGCGGCCGCATAGCTTTTCGAATCGATATTTCTTGTGAGGTCATATGAAATATTGATTGATTTCAATGGCCTTGATCCGTTATTGATTGAGACTACGATCGGCAGATGATCACTGTCGTGGGGATCAGGAATTGCCTTCCACGTGCAATTTAATCGCAGCGATGATGTACAGAGGGACAAGTCTAAGGCGCTCGGGCACGTTGGAGGAGCAGGAATCCGTGTCATTTCACCCGTATTTAAAATTGTCAAATTGAAGTTATCGCAAAGATCGTGAATTAAGGAAGACCGGTTATCATCATAGAGGCAACCCCATGCTGTACCGTGAGAGTTAAAGTATTCTAAAACTAGTCGCAGTGCTGACAGGTTTTCTATGATGTCATGTAGCCAGCGAAGCCCAATCGCAGTGTTGGGGGGATACATGTATATGGAATGGACTGCCCAGAAAAATAAAGAATTTTTGAAAACTCAATCGACCCCTGAGTCGATTTCTAGTCTTACAAGGAGTATTTGTTCCAAATTTGAAGCGAATCGGACAAGTCTAGCTACCGGACCAACGTGCCTGAAGTTTGAATGAGATTTTTCGACAATTTACATGGAGAAAACCCACTAAATCGCCTTTTTGCCGCTAGGTGGCACTGTATGCATCGTATTATCACTGTAAGTGAAACTAAGAAAGATAATTTAATTGTCTACAACTTTGTCGAAGACTGCTAGTCAATCCGGATTTGCTAAAAGAAGTTATTAAACTTTTAACGAAGTGATGTCTGAGTCAGTTTTCTATGGGGCCGAGCAGTGCATGGTTGTGTATCAGTACTCGATACTCACGAACTAAACATTTTTGTGAAATAAGCGTTAGATTTAGCTCAATAGTATGTTCAGAAGTTGTAGTAGATAATAGATAGTAGATAATACGAGTTATCGTAGTCTGTTATCGAGGGGAGGTTAATTCTGTAGAAGGATGAGCACTTTTTGATCCCCAAAAGCACTCCTCCATAGGGGGTGTCTCGGTCCAGGCGAATACTAATAAAATCATTGAAGTTGAGATCAATATCTGAATTCAACCAAGATTCACATAATGCAAATGCATCGCAACTCAAACTATTTATTAAAATTTTGAAGGAATCGATTTTCGGGATGATACTTCGGAAATTGCACTGTAGAACAGTGATCAAATCCGTGACCTCGTTCGATGCGTTAGCCATCGAAGGATACAATCGCTGAAAGGAAGGGCCATTTAGCAGTTAACTGCTTCAAAAATGTTCTTGCTGTAGGGAGAAAAGCTAACAACAGACTTTTAATAGGATCAGTTATATTGAAAGTTTTTTCTATCCAGTCCACTATATCCGAGAGTTTTAATTCCAGTGCTGTGATTATTCTCGAACTGAAACAAAGCAACTGTTGGGATTTTTGATGTTCCGGGAAATGCTGGGAACTCCTTCTCTGGGCTTAATCCTCCGAGACCATGAGCTACTTGCATCGACTTGGTTGCAACACTTCCAAGAGATGTCACTTTCGGAGCCCCATCAAGGGACACCTTGTGGCATTTACAAGGAACTTTAGGAGAGGAAATGTTCCTCCTCTTCCTATAGCTTCTAGGCACTCTAGTAGATGTTCCCACTTGTGGGTCATCAGCCTCGCTCTCGTCAGGAGGCAAGTCAAACTCTCATCGCTGACGACGCCTTCAGATTGTACCTTTACAGCTGGAATTTACACGTTATAATCCCGCGTAAAGTGCTGACAGCAAGCAATATCGTTTGCCTGTTTTGAGTTGGCTAGGAGCCTTAGGAGTTGAACCCGATTCAACTTCCATTTGACCATACGTAGAGGGAACCCGAGAAAACGTTAACGCACAGGGTCAGCGCCCGCGCAGATGGAAGAAAGCAATAAATGTGTTACAAAAGACAAAAACCGCTTAGCTTTAAACTGGTGTCCAACGACGAACCAATCCAACTTATACAGCTGGCTATGGTTTGAACCTCACACGCGAACAAAAGACTGTGGACCGAACCGCACTGGCAAGATAACCTTGAACGCGGATTAGCACTATTCTTTGTCGTTATACACAGCACGGACTAGAGAAAATCACTTCTTTCTCGGTTGAGAGCTCGAAAACGTATGAATGCATATTTTCTCTAATTTGATGCGAACTGAAGTGCTTCTCGTTTATATTTAGGCAAATTTCGTTAATTTTGTTACAAACAGAGTTTTTTATATTGACTACGCCAATATGACGTCATGTCATCCTCTTGGTAGCAAGGTAAGAGTGTATGGTTAAAGCATTCGGATGAACACGGATTGGCAGTCGGCTTCGTTCGTGGGTGAATATCAACAGCAAGTTGAAGAAAACTGCGAAGAATGATATGGGACGAATGCAGTTGATTCATAATCACCGTGCTTCGTCGCGATGAAGATTCTGAAGCAACATTACCCTCATGCTCGTTTGGTTGCAATTTTTGACAGTACATTTGGCTGTATTTTTTGACGTCTGTAGATAAGACGAGGCATACAGTGCCACCTAGCGGTAAACATGTGAGCTAGTGGCTTTTCGCCACGTAAATTGTCGAAAAATGCCATACAAACTTCAGGACCGTTGGTCCAGTAGCTAGACTTGTCCGATTTGGTTCAAATATGGTTCAAGTACTCCTTGAACCAGCAAAAATTCATTATTTTTCGTGTTTCTCAACCCCAAAATGTACTAGACAGAAGCGAGCTAATTTGATCCAGTTCTAACCTCAATACTGAACCAGCTCTTGATTAATCGTTTTGTCAATCAGGAGCGTTCATGATATTTACAAAAGGGTTTAATAACAGTGCAGTTGGATGTATTCTGGATACTTTTTATGCCCATCAACATTTCATGCAAGTTGAATTAAAGCCTTGAATCGCGATATACATAGCTATGATTATTGTTTCCGGATACCTCAATAGAAATAAAAATTTTCTTTTAAATGCAGCTAGATTTGTGCATTTATTTTTAATTGTGATCTAAGAGATACAGACATTTCCAGCAAATGTGAGACCCACGCAAAAGAAATCTGGCAACGATGATCATTTATTACAATCCCCATAGAAAATTTGACAGTAACTGTAACTGTAACAGTAACAACTGTTGTGAAATTTCCCAGTCGGCAGACTAAATCGGGTGCTTCGAGGTCGACCGATTAGTTAACCGACTAAGTTGGGTTTCGTCGGTAAACAACATTCGTCGGCAGATTAATCACCAGATTTAATCTGTGTAAATCTGGTTCCAGTTTTAGTAGGTTGAAATAGACCGATTTCAACAGATTACGTCGGTCATATTTAATCGGTTGTCACGTCGGCAGACTCCCAAGTTCAACTCCCATAAGAGTCGGTCCAGCAATCGACCGATTAATTGGTGGCATAGTCGGCCGATTGTGCCGACGCAAGCTGATTTAGTCGGTGGGAAAATCGGGAGGATTTTGGAGATAATACATGTATTTGGGTTCCTAGCAGCGTCTAGCCGAGAAAACTAAGAAGAACAAGAAGACTAACGTCATTTCTATTATTATATTAGGGTTACCAACCGTCCTTATTTTAAAGGACTTGTCCTTATTTTCGAGGTTTTTGGAAAGCGTCCTTATTTTACTTCAAACTTCCTTATTTTTAGTCTCAAACCTTGGCATATACAGGGTGGTTCAACATGATATTTTTAACAGGGCATGTCATGTTATTGTAGTTTAGTATTGTTTGCCACCACAGTATGCTTACCATTTTCAAATTATTCAACTATATTTCGAAAATCAGCGATCTGTGAGAAATGTGTTTCGTGTACTCAGACCATAATATGGTCGACATATTCAGCCAACTGACTTCACTATTCGCCATACAATCAGAGAGTAAAAGTTGCAGTTCTCGTAATTCGATGATTAGCGAACAAATCGACCACATCCAGCACGCATTGGAGAAAACATAGCGGCGGTGACATTCCCAAGCATTGGAAACCAACATTACTCTATAAATTAGCCAGATACCACTTGAAATACTCGAATCCGTCATCAAAAATTGGACCAGTCGAATGGATTACCTGAAGCACCAACATGGTTAACATTTAAAAGAAATTGTTTTCAAACAATAAATGGCAAAAAATGTTCTTTCGATTGGCAAATAAACATTTCGCGATTTACTCCATTTTTCAAATTTTCGCGAGATCAAAAAAACGTCATGATGAATCACCCTGTATCAAATTATTCAGATCAACTTTATTCCAAGAGAATCAATAGGTTTGTTCCAGTACACGGAAGTCACTCCCTGTTGCTCCGGAGCAAAAAATTCTTGCTCCTTTTCACTCCGATTTGCTACCAGAAGATGAAAAAGAAAAGAAGATAATACAGGAACGATTTTCTCCCTGTTTGCTCCAGAGTACTTCCAGTTTCTCTTGGTACTGGAACAAACCTAATTTCAATTGTCAATTTCAAATACTTCCAGCGATTGTTTTTGTTAATGCATACTCTCTGCGACACATTCCAACCAAAAGTTCTTTTACTCAGAAGTAACCAAAATTTGCTGGATAGCTCGATATGAGGTTTGGCCAAAGTGGCTATCTTCGTTCAATATTGGCACTACACCATTCCAATTTTTTTTATTATACCATTCCAATTTGTCTCGATCAAGATTCAACGTCATAGTTGAACTGCTGGAAAATAAGCCAGAATTCCGACTTTTTCGGAATTCTAGCTCAAATGGCAACTGATTCAGTCTCCAATTCCGAATATATTTGGTAGGGATGTCCTTAATTTGCTCCCTATCCATTTGGTAACCCTAATTATATGTATTCCAGTACGACCGAAATTTGATTGAGACTATACTTCTGAATAAACTGAAATTACCAAACATAAAAAATTTTAATGTGTATGGGCAAAATCGGTAATTTCAAGTTGTAAAAAATGAAAATGAGCTCGCTAGCATTTGCCATTAGTTTGGGTAAATAATTAAAATGCTTAATTCGTAATATTTTCTTCCATATTCATTACTTATTTATTTGGCATGATAAATTCTCACTTATGAAACAGTAATTATGATCGAAATTGTGAATTTATCACCGTCGGCTGAAGTGAGCAGTGAAATATTGTTTCACGATATGTTCGAACTGATTACTCCCATTCATAATCAACGGCAATCATGTGCAGCCTCATCAATCATGGCTGGCCATTACAATCGTAGGTAATTGGTATTGGGTACTTGAATGCATCATTTACGATGATTCGGGGAAAAAAACCCATCCCACCGGCAAGGCTCATTTGTTCATGTCATTTTCACCCCAAAGCGCTGCCTGCACCGGGTAATTATGAATGCGGCGGGTTTGTTTATTACCGAAATGAACTCACACAATATTATGGTTACCTTTATTTGCCACTAATTAGATTATGTTGCAGCATCTGATATGTGGCGGGTAACCTCATGCTACCCTGCAATCATCAGGTGCGCGGGTCATACAATGTAGTAGTGGTTCTAAAATATTAAGAACTGTAGCAGAAACAGTTCGCGCGGGACAAACGTTGGTACTGTGGATGACAAATGCCACTAATAAAGCAATCACCATTATTGTGCTGCAATTGTGGGTCGGTTTGGTACGAGATGTACAACAGGGGGAAGCTGTCTAGCAAGTATTTCGTACCCAACATCAGCTGGGCCGGACCAGATTATCACGGTTAAACAGCAATAAATAATACCTTTTGCAAATATGTCAACGACTAGTGCACGAGACATGCGAAACCGCTTACCCTATATTCTATTTTTGGGGTGAAGTAACCAAAAAACGGGGTCCAAAGTATTGGACCGAGGCGAGATGTGCAACCTACTCCCGATGTACAGGTGTCCACATTTTTTTCTATGCGTGCGTCCGCTGTCACTTTTTTTGAGCAAACAAGAAGAAATGAAGGATAAAACAAAAGCACATGGTCCCATACTTCATTCTGTGAACTAAAGAGCCTAGAATAACAAAGAGACGTCGTTTGGAGTTCCAATTTAACTGTCAATGTCATTCCAAACGAACAAAAGAATAGTCAATCGTAAATGTTTAGCATTATGTGGCATTGTGTTCAAGGAAGTATTGTTATCCAATCCATTAAAATTGCTAAATGTTTTAAAGATAGAAGCTAGCTCCTCAAACCAAATTTGTTACAATACCATCGTGTTTAGAAACGCTAACGAGAAAATGGCATGGTTTGATGGGAGGACGAAATTCAGCATGAGGGTTATGAATATCAAGCGATGCAAACATTTAAAATGAAAGTTACCTTCAGTGAGCATTTTGGCTTAATAATTGATGTAAAAATCGGTATGGTTTTTAAATAACATTTAGATCAAAACTTCCCAAATTCCATTGCCTTTTTCTAAGTTTGGGTCAAATGCGAGTTTCGCTGCATTCAAAAATTCTGCTTGTAAATGCATTTCAAGGGTAAACACGATTAACCCTTTCATGCCCAACTTTTTTCTGGTGCACGTAGGATTCCAAAACTATTTTTCTTTGAAAACGGTGGGGCCATGAAACACGAAAAACTCTTTTTCATAAAGACAGGTGCTTCTCTCGCAGTGCTAGCAGCTGCTCAATTTTTACCTTTCAATGCGCAATACAATTCTCCTCGAATATTTACAATAGCCCACTTACGTGGAAAACGTAACCAAGGGCACTCTAAATTTTTAGGTTTTATCAGTTTTCAATAATATTGAACAATAACGAAGATATATGAAAAAATCATTTTTCGTCGTCAACGTAAACTGTCCCTGGCAGCACTGCTTCATTGGAATTCAATCAGACTAATTGCAATTACTTCAGTTCTAGAGCTGATCCTTGTAACTGTTAGTACTCAAATGAAAGGCAATAGTCAGGTTGATTAACCTTACTTGTTTTTGAGAGCAAATCTGTCCTCAATCAAAAGTTATAGCTGTTTAAAACGTTGTTGTCCACAAACAACATGGGCATGAATGGATTAAGCATATCACACTCTTTCAAGAGTGAAACTGCCATAAAATACCGCAAAATATATAAAAATGTACTCACAATTTACTGATAAATCCGCTCGTTATCTTCCATTTGAAGTCCATGTTATGTTTTTAGTCACAGTAATTGAACTTGTTTGGGAGTGACCTTAAAGGTCGAACACGAAATTATTGCGACACATTCAACAGGGCATAACTTTTTTACCATTGGGTAAAAATCAACCAAATTTTGCACACTTCCTCATTGATGTGTATTGTTTACATGCTGTTAAACTCGAAGTCGTGTTGTTCGATTCAACGAAAACGGAGGTGAACCAACGCGAGTCGAGAGAACAAATTCTTTCCAAACATACGGAATTTCCTGACCTGTCACACCGGCAGTTGGGAAAAATGTTGAACATTCACCATTCAACCGTCTCCAGCGTGTTGAAGCGATTCCAGGAGCGGTTGATGTTGGACCACGGCAAAGTAGCTGGAAGAAAACCGGGACCGGAGAACAAAAAGACGGAGGAAAAGGCGAAGCGGATGATTAAAGCAAATCCCAACGTCTCAAGCCGTGATTTGGCTAAAAAGATCGGCATGTCGCAGAGCTACGTCCAGAATGCAAAGAAGAGAGCTGAACTGCATACATACAAGGTACAGAACTTCCCAAACCGCGATGCGCGGCAACAATCGACGGCTAAAACTCGGGCACGGAAGCTCTACGAGAAGATGCTGACAAAATATGGTTGCTGTGTGATGGACGACGAAACGTATATAAAAGCCGATTTTATGCAAACTCCGGGGTTGGATTTTTTCACCTGCAAGAGCAAGTTCTATGTGGACGACAAATTTAAGAAGAAGAAAATGTCGAAGTTCGCCTCCAAATATCTCATTTGGCAGGCCATCTGCTCTTGCGGACTTAGGAGTGAGCCTTTCGTGACAAAGGGCACAGTAAATGGCGAGGTCTACAAATATGAGTGCCTCGAGAAGCGCCTTTTGCAGTTCTTGCAGCAGCACGACGAATCTCTGCTATTTTGGCCAGATTTGACATCATGCCACTATTCTAAAAGTGCTCTGGAGTGGTATGAGGCCAATTCTGTCCATTTTGTTCCAAAGGACATGAATCCGCCAAACTGTCCGGAGCTGCGCCCGGTGGAGCAGTACTGGGCAATGATGAATCGGGAACTTCGGAAGAGCAAGAAGACAGTCAAAGACGAGAAGGACATGTTAAGAAAATGGAAAAAAACTGAGAAACTGGTACCGGATGATACTGTAAAGACTTTGATGGTGGGCATCAAGCGAAAATGCGTTCAATTTTACACTCAAGGCTCCATCGATTAACTTTTCTTTTGATTTTTGAAGTAAATATATGTATAAAACTACCCTAAAATTTAGGTTTGATTTTAAACATTATAAGAAAATTGGCATGACATTTTCGGTGTCGCAATAATTTCGTGTTCGCCCTTTACCCTTATATTTGCCAATAAGTATACTATAGTAAGCAAACATTTACTGCATAAAATACTAACAAATGTTGGTTACAATTGCTTTAAGTGTAAAATAAACCGGAATGATTACTTACTTTTGTGATGTCGAAATATGCGGTTTTGTGGAAACGTCAAAGAACAATCATACACTGAAAAAAATTATCTTTCTTCTTGAACTAAACGAACTTAGACGAATTTCGCGCCAAATCGCATTCAGAGTTGGCAGCACCCTCTCAGATTCTAATGAAACTTTCTGTACATGAAGACTTGGTCACAAAAAGCCATTTTGCATATTTTGTTTTTCCAAATATGATCTAGACTGCCTTTTGAAAAGGGACACACTTTTGTTACCAATTTTTTTTCAAATGGCTATAGTCTAAAAATGACTAATCCTACAAAAAAAATGTTGAGGGACCATTCATAAATTACGTAACGCGTTTAGGGGGGGAGGGGCTACGAGAAGTTGTGACATGTTGTGACATACGGGGGAGGGAGAGTAAGCTAGGTCGTTACGTAACATGGTTTTACGGAACAAAATTTTTTTTTCGAAGAATTTGTTACGTAATAGAGTAGGGGGGATAAAGAAATTTATGACAATTTGTTACATGGGGGGTGTCAATTTTGGGCAATTTTCACGTTACGTAATTTATGAATGGTCCCTTAGGAGTGGTTTTCACAAAATTAGTCAAATTTTTGATAAAAATATTGAAAAAAATCTTTATTGACTCCTACACTGAAAAAAATCGATTTTAAAAAGTTAGAGTCGATTTACAAAAAAAACCATTTTTGATTTGGATGAAATTTTGTTCCAAGATAGATAATTATGTTCCCTACCTACCGTCAAAAATTCAAGTTGGGCACTTTTAAGGAAAAAAGGTATTTGAAAAAAAACTTTTCTTTGTTCAAACTGATTTTTTTTCTTCAGTGTATTTTTATCGAAAACTAAACCAATGAAAGTCATAATCATCTCAGAATCCAATAAAACTCAGTTTGTGAGAAGATATTGTCTAATTTAGCAACTAAGCATATTTTATTAAGGAGTTAACTACTTTTTTCATACTGGGTTGCGTTTCGGCTTCGCCTCATCAGAAACCGACACTAACTTATTGTCGGAATAGATTAGCGCCGGCTTGACGCAAATCCCTTAAAACTAAAACACACTTTGTGTTTCAATCGAACGACTGATCAAACGTGATGTCCCGTTCGAGCAGAAGTTCTGTTTATGCCGATGAGACACAGTGAAACCGAAACTTGTCTTGGCTTAGCAGGCCTATGCTAAAGCACTATGCTATATTTCAGCGCTAGTAAGAAATTTTGGTTTTTACCAAATTTTCCTCCTTAGGGTGAAATATAGCATAGTACTTTTTTCATTTTTCATAAAATCGAAATTTTTTTATTACTTTATCTGAAAGTACTTAAGAATGTTTTCCAAATTTTTTTGTAGAGATCCGAGAAATAGATCGAATGTTACAGCGCTTCCGAGCGCGCTTCATCTACCAAGAGCAGTGGTAGTTTGAAATTTTAAACTCGATTATCCCGAAATGTCGTTTTACTAAAAATGGTTTTTCCGTGATCACGATTGCCGAAAACTACTTAATCAATTTTCTTATTTTTTTCAATTGATCGTAATTCATTTTTCTCGTACTTTAATTATTCCTTTTTTATTCATAAATGTTTCATGTATAAAAACAGCGATTTTTTACTAAAAACGATCTCGAATGCAGGAAAAATTTTTATTCAACTAATCGTTAAGGTACGAGGAATACTCATATACTAATGAAATTTTTTGAGTTTTGGGATTTTAGATGATCTATTAGTCTCCAATCGTGATCACCGCAAACCTCCTAAATAGAAAAGGGTTTCGGGGAAAAAGCCATAACTCCGCCAATTATCAATTTATTTTTATAAACTTATGCTTGTTTGTTTTACTGAAAAATGTACTACCAAAATATTATAAGTTTGATGTAAAGAAATCATTACTTTATTCCTTTACGTAAATTCAAACTTTCTTGACATTTTTTTCACTAAAAGGTATGTAACCTTTTAATCAAGAAACCCATCGAAAAGAGTTTATATCGTTAAACAAATATTCCATTATTCCTTTTTTATTTTCTTGCTTAGTGCTGAGGAAGAATCAGTAAAAGAAATAACCACCACAACATTATGTATTGAATTTTACATAATTAATTATTTATTTTTATATATTACATTTATATTATTTTGTATTATTTCTATACAAGGGAAATGTTTTTGGTTCATCTTCTGAATTAGAATATCTTTTCGTCTCTACTTTGCCTCCCGATAAGAATACAAAACTGTGGAATTTTGGGGTTCCAGTCTGGGAACTTCCAGATATTGTTTTGGCGTTATTATACAGCTCTTAGAGTTCTTCTAACATTTTGTTGTACTATTCAGTGAATATATAGTAGAAAATTAAATTTGTAATATTTTTATCAGTTTGTTCAACTGCCCAGTTATATAACTCTCGGAGAGTTATTATGGTATTTCCATAGTTGCGAGCAAGATTGGCTCTTTTTGCCATTCGCTTGAGAGTGCCACCAATAGCATCACAGGGTCTTTTTCCATGGGATGCTGCAACCCAATGCCACGCAGTCAAAAAGGGCATGTTGCTGGCTAGCGGGGGGCTATTTGCCAACTCGGATGCGCTAATTTCCCTTCAATTTGCCAGCAATTTGCTGGCAATTAGGGGGCTATTTTAAATGCAACATTTGGGCGATTAGCCGCCGTCATTTTTTTGCCGCTCTACCCGCCCTTCAATCGCCCCAAATCGCCCAGGGAACGCACCATTTTATCGCCCTTAATTGCCTGATATAAAAATTAAAAATAATAACTATTTTCGGATTCATTATCTACTCACATAAAGCGAGAACACGCCAATTGTTTAAGAAAAAAACAATTTTAAGCTTAAGTCAAACATGAACCGCCATGTTTGGAAAACGCAAAAACAACCAAGTCCATTTCAGCCGCCAGAAAAATTCTCTAAGTGTTGAAATTGCCTTTAAATTGCATTCGCAAATTGCAATTGTTCCTAGGGGCAATTAGCACAGGCGGGTTGAGTTAAACGTCAAACTGTTTAAATTGCCTGACCATGTTCGTCTGCATTTTTTTTTGAGCGGGATTCTGCGCTTAACTCACACACTTAAAATCTATTACCTACCAGTAGGTAATTTTAATTTGCTGTCCTCATTTCACTGCCGGAAAACAAGCGAGAGGGAATGATTTTTTTACTCAAAATTAATGGGATGAAGTTTAGTCGGCTTTGGGGAATATCTCATTATTTTTGGGTAAATTTGGACTCCCTCTCTTTCGTTTTTTGTTGGAGGAAGTAGGATGCACAGATTTAAAATTACCTACTGCTAAGTAATGGAAGTTTTCTGTGCATGCTTTGACTGCCCAGTCAAAAAAAAATGTGGACGACATGGTCAGGCGATTTAAACAGTTTGACGTTTAACTTAACCCGCCTGTGCTAATTGCCCCTACCCACACTATCAGGGTGGGTTGCTGGCGAGTTACGGCGGGTTGCCTAGAACAATGTTTCAATAGCCTACCGCTCGCCAGCATGTATTTTAACACGCCTAGCCGCCATTTCGTTTACTGGGTAGGAACAAATGTAATTTGCGAATGCAATTTGAAGGCAATTTCAACACTTAGAGAATTTTTCTGGCGGCTGAAATGGACTTGGTTGTTTTTGCGTTTTCCAAACATGACGGTTCATGTTTGGCT